>NC_141878.1:181175581-181478612 GCF_056163025.1 Triticum urartu | reverse complement strand
AAGACTGCAAGACGGAGGTCATCGTGGAGCCCAAGACGGCGTCACCACCAGAGCTTTGTGCAGGCGAAGACTACTTTTGTCAGGGTAGCGAGTACTAGCTGTCCCCCTTCAAATTAGCCTGCCATTGTTGGCTCCCTTCCAGCTCGATATTTGGGAAGAGGACCAGGGCCTCTATAAATAGGACCAGCCACCCACAGAAGAGAGGGGTTAAGAGGAGAGGTTCGATAGGAGCTTGAATCGGAGAAAGACAATCAGAGACAGAGAGAAGGGTGGCTGAACTCCTCCCAGCAGTTCATTGCCCCAGCCAAGAACAGACCCTCGCGAGGCTGTTCTTCCTTGTATCATTCATCATCATTAGCCCAAGAGGCAATCCACCACACCACACACTGGAGTAGGGTATTACACCACAACGGTGGCCCGAACCAGTATAAACCCTGTGTCTCTTGTGTTGTTCTTTCCATAGCTTAGATCTTAGCGAGGCGGAGGGGTGCAGGTAGGTAGGAAGCGAGATCTCCGCGCGCACCCCAGTGTTCGAACCTCAAGGGTCTGCCGGAACCCGAAATCCGACAAAGCCCATTTGTTTTTATTTTTTGTGAGGAGAAGCCCATATTTCTTGAAGAGGGGGCGATCCCAGAAAAACCCTCTTTCCTCCTCGCTTCCACTTATACTGCAGATCGCTCTCCCGCTTTCGTCTCTCCCCAATTCCCCCCGCTCCCCATCTTCCTCACTCATCCAGAAAACCCCCGCTCACCTTCTTCCTCACTCATACAAAAAACACCTGCTCCTCTTCTTCCACTCCTATAGAAAACCCTAGCCCTCCTTCTTCCCCACTCACTGCCACTAGGCTCATCTCTGGCTACTCTACTCAAATTCGAGTTAGATTTATTAGATTTGTTGCTAAAATATCGGTATTAAGCCCGAAACTGCCAGCGGATGGCGAGTGAGCTAAAAAAACGAAAGAATGGGTTACATTTTTCATATGCTCTCCTCTTATAGATAGGACGAACAAAGAACAAAGTTTTTCGATCACTTACTTCGCTCGCCCTTTTTTGATCTGAGCTCGGCGTGATGTCCACAAGGAAAATGGAGTCGGCTGGCCCTAGCGCTAAGAAGATGAGGCTCCCACTAGCGGCGACGCTGGTTGTTGATCCCGCACCCGGTAGCGCGGGGAGAAGCGGCAAGCCCCCCCCCCCACCCGGATCTGAGGAACCGGTAGAATCTCCGGTGGACCGCATCAGTGATCTCTCGGACATCATCCTTGAGGAGATCATCTCGCTTCTCCCCACCAAAGATTGCTGCCACACACAAGTCCTGTCAACACGGTGGCGCCCTTTATGGCGCACCGTGCCCCTCAATCTCGACTGTCGTCAAATATCTGTCCTTCCTGAATTTGATCTCCTCAGAGCCATTGTCTTCTCTCACCAGCAGGGCCCCGTTCAACGCCTCTGCATCCTGACATGCTACCTGCTATCCATACCGGCATGGTGGACGCTTGGCTGACATCCCCTGAATTCAGAAAACTCCAACAGTTTGAGTTCTACCATTACAATGAAAGTTTCATACCACAAACACACCAAGAATTCGTGCCCACACCACCGTTGTCCATCTCACGGTTTTCCTCCTCTCTCCACACCGCCACCTTCGCCCGGTGCCATCTACCAGACGATCTGGTACAAATGCTTCGACTCCCACTACTAAAAGAACTTTCGCTTGTGGTGGTTTATCTGTCGGAGGCCTCACTGCACAGCATCATCCACTCCAGTTGCCCCGCCCTGGAGCGCTTGCTGATTGTTTTGGGAATAGAAATCCCTATCGGTTATCTCCAAATAAAGTCGCCTCACCTTAAAAGCATTGGAATTTGTTTTGAAGGACAGAAGCTCATCATCAAAGATGCCCCTTCACCTCCATGGTTGCTCCTTGATGATTGTTATAAACCTTCGCAAATAACTGTCGTCTCTGCGCCCAAACTCGAGACCTTGGGTCTAATTAGTGCTCCGTTTGATGATCACAACAAGTTGGTGTTTGGGTCCTCACTTTTTCAGGTACTGTATATTATTATCCACACATTTGTAATCATAAGCTGCATTTTTCATTTGTGTGCATAAGTTTTATATCATCTTGGAGTACACTTTGGGTACTAATATTATGTTATATGCTCAATGAAGAGTTCGTCCATGGATAGCCTATCAATGCTGCTGGATTCTGTCAAGATCTTATATATCGGAATGTTTAGTTATGATCTGAACATAATTATTGGCTTGTTGTGATGCTTTCGGTCTCTAGAGAATTTATATATAAAGGTGATGATTTCATGCACATTGAAAGACCGTATATATTGTACTAGAATTAACCATTCAGTTGCTGCTATTTCGGCATACTCTTTTTTCAGATCTTAACTGTTTTCAAATCTCCATGTCTACTTAGGTACTGCAACCAGATGGAGAAAAATGTATAACCAATCGGTGGCATAATAAGCACCAGGATTTTCTCAATTCTCATGACATTCGTTTGAGGACAATAACAATGGAAGGATATGCATCCAACCGGGCAAATTGAAGCTTTGTCACACTCTTCCTGTTGAATGTGAGGTTACTATTGTCCATGACGCTTAAGTTTTACCGCAAGAGATTCCTCACGGACGGACACATTAAATTGCAAAAAAAGAAGTTTCAGGTGGACAAATGGGCTTGTAAACATGCTCGGCTTCTATTTACAACAAGTTGTAGTCATCCTGAAATATAATTTTTTGCACGGGATGTTGATTTTATGGATCAGACCGATCCATTTGTTTGTGACTGCAAAAAAGAGTGGTTGGGTTAGATGTTACTGCCATGTTCAATCTGGGTTTTGTCTAAAAATTTGATGAACAATTAATCCTTGGGCTTTTTGTACCATTTTTAAGCTTGAGTTGCATGTTGTTCCCCTCGTACTCCCCTCCACCTGCCACTACACTACCGCATCTTCCACGGCTGTTGTTCGTTCCCATCCGAGGCCTCGCCGTCATTCTCCACCTTGGTTCGCTCGTTGTGCCCACCACCGTCTGGCGTTTTCAACGTGGTCAACAACCAAGAGGAATCAGGAGATGACTGTATGCGGAGAGGCTGACAGTAGGTGAGGGAGTCCTAGACTAAGGGGTCCTCGGGCGTTCGGCTTGTTAGCCATGGGCCGGACTATTGGGCTGAGAAGATACGAAGACCGAAGACTACACCCGTATCCGGATAGGACTCTCCTTGGTGTGGAAGGAAAGCTTGGCGACTAAATATGTAGATTCCTTTCTTTGTAACCGACCTTGTGTAACCCTAATCCTCCCGGTGTCTATATAAACCGGAGGACTTAGTCCGGAGGAGATATATTATCATAGCCATACAAGTTAGACCTCTAGGGTTTAGCCATTACGATCTCGTGGTAGATCAACTCTTGTAATACTCATATTCATCAAGATCAATCAAGCGGGACATAGGGTATTACCTCCATAAAGAGGGCCCGAACCTGGGTAAAACATTGTATCCCTTGTCTCCTGTTACCATCGACCTTAGACGCACAGTTCGGGACCCCCTACCCGAGATCCGCCGGTTTTGACACCGACATTGGTGCTTTCATTGAGAGTTCCACTGTGACGTCGATGACAGGATCGATGTCTCACCTTGTTCTCAAGGATAATATCACCACCAGAGGAACGCTGGCTCCAGGCCAAACCCTCCGGCTGGGCGGCTTTATCATGACCGCCCATTCGGTCGTTAAGCCGACAATGACCCCTCGGGTCATCGGAAACGCCCTTCGTATCGACTCCGAACACTCCAAGCAGATGGATCCAGTGGAGCTTTCGTCCTTAAACGAGCTCCTAGATCGCATCGCCGCCCTGGGGGTCGCTATAGACTATGATCGAATTGGGCTTAAACCCGATCAGAGAGAAATCAAATCTCCACCGATCACCCACCAGATAGCGGTAGTCGAGGAGCGAGTCGACAAGTCTTCCTCCATACTAAGGACGGACTATGTCCAGATCTCCGGTCTCGAAGAACCGGACACCTACCCGCGGGGAGATGCATCCTGCCCTCTGAACATAGAATTGGACGACGGGCCTAAGAAATTAGTGGACATCCCAGAGCCCGATCTGTTATGTTCGGAAGACCTTCAGACTCCGGATCCAAAACTGGGTCAGGGTTCTGATTTAAATCCACCCACCCACCTGAATACAAGCGCTCTCATGAGCATACAAGCGATCTCAGTGTTCCGCAACAATTGCAGGGACGAAGGAATCCTCAACACCATCAACCGTCGTCACATCCTACACTTTGCTGACTTGGCAACTATCGTACAGAAGTACAGCGCAATGGAAAGCGCCTGGAAAACTCAAGCAGCCCGTTGGGAATCATCGGTCCCCACTCAACCCCTTATTTAGACAAAAATGGCGCACCCTTGCAACATGCCCGGTTCAATAGTAAAGAAATACAGGTCCAGTACGGGGCGCGGAACCGTTCTGGAAGGATGGCTCGATGGGCCATGCAAAATACACGCAACACCGGATAACATACCAACACATAGCCTTAGAGCATGTTGGATACTCCGGCAAGTGGCCAAGAGCGGCGAGGATATCCTCACTAAGAATAACCCAGAACAACACCCCAGAGGACAACGACCCCAAAGTACTAACGGTCTTCGAGACATTCGCCTCAAACAATAGGCGCAAAAGAGCACTACGCGGACTCGCCGAAGTCTGTCAAATAGCAGCATTAAACCCTTGGAATGACACGGCTATAACTTTTAATGTCGGTGACGAACCAAAATACAGGACAGTCCGAGCACCAGCCGCCTTGGCCCTCAGTCCAATCGTGGACGGCTTTCGGCTCACCAAGGTCCTCAAGGACAGCGGCATCGGACTAAACCTCATCTATGAGGATACAATACAAAAATGGAAATAGACAGGAGCCGCATCGAGCAAAGCAACACGAACTTCCGGAGAATCATTCCTGATCAGGAGGCACGGTGTGTGGGAAAAATCACACTCGACGTGGTATTCGCCACACCAGAGAAATATCAGTCCGAAGAAATAACCTTCCAAGTGGCCCCTTTCAACAGCGGATATCACGCCCTCTTAGGGCGAGATGCATTTACGTGCTTCCAAGCGGTACCCCATTATGGATACATGAAGCTTAAGATGCCTTGGCCCAATGGTATAATCACTCTAGCTAGTGATCCAGACATAGCACTCCGCACTGAGAATAAAACTGCAACCTTGGCCCTCGAGGCATTATCTGAAGCCCCCGCGGCCGAAGAATTAACCACGCTGCACTCCACAGTGGACAGGGATGATGTGGTCCTAGACAAATGACCCAAATCTACCTCATTCAAACCAGCAGAAGAAATAGTCAAATTCCAAGTACATCCAATGGACCCCAAGAAAACAGCATCCATTGGAGCATAACTAGACCCAATGGTTGACGCCACGCTACGAGAGTTCCTGCGCAAGAATTGGGATATATTCGCCTGGCACCCATCTAATATGCCAGGAATCCCACACGAGTTGGCCGAACACAGCCTCAATATATTGAAGGGATATAACCGGTCAAGCAAACACTGCGGCGCTTTTTTGAACCCAAACGTCAAGCTATGGGGGAGGAGCTAGCCAAGCTAATCGAGGCAGGATTCATTAGAGAAATAAAACATCCGGACTGGCTGGCAAACCTAGTGATGGTTCCAAAGAAAGACAATTCCCGACGCCTGTGCGTCGATTTCAAAGACCTCAACAAGGCTTGCCCTAAGGACCCCTTCCCCCTCCCCCGCATTGACCAGATCATTGATGCTACCGCAAGACACGACTCATTATGCTTCCTTGATGCATATTCCAGATACCATCAAATTAAAATGAAGGAGTCCGATCAAGCTGCAACAGCATTCATCACCCCATATGGGCCATTCTGCTTCAACACCATGCCCTTCGGACTCAAGAACACCGGCGCCACTTATCAACGCATGATTCAAGCATGCATGGAGAAACAGACCAGAAAGACAGTTGAAGCCTATGTGGATGACATCATAATCAAGACAAGGCACGTCGAAACACTAATAGATGACCTACGCCTCACATTTGACAACCTCCGCGCATATGACATTAAGCTCAATCCGGAAAAGTGTGTTTTCTACGTCCCCGTAGGAAAGCTGTTGGGCTTCATCATTTCCAATAGAGGAATTGAAACAAATCCAGCCAAAATCCGAGCACTGTCACAATTGGCTACGCCAACAGACCTTAAGCAAGTCCAAAAGCTCACGGGTTGCGTGGCAGCTCTAAGCCGCTTTATCTCCAGATTGGGAGAAAAGGCACTGCCACTGTATCATCTTCTATGGCGAACCGATCACTTCAAGTGGATGGACGCGGCAATAGCCGGACTGGAAGAAATAAAAACCCTTCTAGCGAGCAACCCAATCCTGGCCGCACCAAACGTCGGCGAACCCATGTTGTTATACATATCGGCAACACATCAGGTGATGAGCGTCGTACTCGTCGTTGAACGAGAACAGGACGGACACAAATTTCCGCTTCAGAAGCCAGTATACTACGTAGCCACTGTCCTTACTCCATGCAAATCCTGGTACCCCCATTATCAAAAGATAGCATACGCGGTCTTCATGGCATCCCGAAAGCTACGATACTACTTCCAAGAGTGTTCGATCACGGTGGCTTCCGAAGTACCACTCAACGACATAATAAACAACCGCGATGCCATGGGCCGGATTGCCAAATGGACCATTGAGCTCCTCCCATTTGACATTACATACAAACCACGTCGAGGTATTAAATCCCAAGTACTAGCTAACTTCATCCCTGAATGGACAGAGGCCGAACTCCCTAAAGAGTACGGCACATATTCCAATTGGGTTATGTATTTCGATGGCTCCAAAATGCTGGTAGGACTAGGAGCGGGCATCGTTTTAACGTCCCCTACTGGAGACGTCGTTCAATACGTACTCCAAATACTATACACAAACTCCAATAACGCAGCCGAATACGAGGCCTTATTGCATGGTCTCCGGATGGCTGTCTCCATGGGCATACAGCGCCTGGAAGTGCGCGGGGACTCAAACCTCGCAATATCTCAAATAAATGGTGACTTCGATGCCAAAGACCCGAAGATGGCAGCTTATTGTAATGTCGTCCTAAAAATGTCGGCTCGGTTCGAGGGACTCGAGTTCCATCATGTGGCCTGAGAGAGTAATCAAGCGTCGGACGTTCTCGCTCGCATAGCCGCTAAGCGCGACCCCGTCCCACCCAACATTTTTCTGGAAAGGCTTTTTAAGCCCACCATGGTGTGGCAGGGAGAGGGCGGAAACACCAGTCCAGATCCGAACACAACCCCAGATTCCGAACACACCGATATCATCGGAGGCTCAACCACCAAAATAACACCATCGGCCCATCTCATCATGGCAGTCACTGACCCATGGACGGAACCATTCCTGGCCTACCCTAATAAGAAGGAGCTTCCTGAGGATCAGAATGAGGCCTGCTGCATTGTTCGGTGTTCGAAGGCCTACAAGGTTCATGACGGTGAACTCTATAGGAAAAGCGCTACCTGAGTTCTTTAAAGATGTATCTCCGAGGAAGAGGGGCGGCGGCTCTTGGTGGAAATTCATGCCGGACTCGGCGGTCACCACGCAGCAGCTCGGGCCCTTGTTAGCAAGGCCTTTCGTACAGGGTTTATTGGTCGACAGCCCGAGCAGATGCACAGGACCTTGTCCAACATTGCGTCGGATGCCAACTCTTCGCCAACCAAAGCCATATGCCTCCCACTGCCTTACAAAAAATCCCCATCACTTGGCCTTTTGTGGTCTGGGGACTCGATATGGTCGGACCCCTTATAGGAGGAAGCCATAAGAGAAAGTATCTGCTGGTCATGGTGGATAAATTCACTAAGTGGATAGAGGCCAAACCAGTCAAAACAGCCGAGGTGGGGCTGGTAATAGATTTCATATCCGGCATGGTACACCGTTATGGTGTTCCACACAGCATCATCACCGATAATGGCTCTAATTTCACAACCGATGAAGTGAAAACTTGGTGTGCTCATCTTGGCATTAAGCTCGATTAGGCCTCTGTCTATCACCCGCGGACAAACGGTCAAGTCGAACGGGCTAATGGTCTTATTATGAGCGGCATAAAACCTAGACTCGTGCGGTCTTTGAAAGAATCAGACAAGCATTGGGTGGAGGAACTTGACTCCATACTCTGGGGGCTCCGGACCATGCCCAACCGCACTACTGGATATACACCTTTCTTCATGGTGTACGGTGCAGAAGTAGTGTTACCCTGTGACATTATTCATGACTCACCTCGAGTACGCATGTACGAAGAGAGAGAGGCCGAGCTTGATCGGCAGGACAGCTTAGATGCCCTGGAGGAGGAGCGCGACATCGCAAAAGCCCGTTCGGCATTTTATCAACAGCAGGCTCGCAGGTATCAAAGCAGAGAAGTGCGGGCCAAGACTTATAACGTTGGTGAACTCGTTCTATGCCTGCGGGAGAAGAAAAAGGACAAACTCAAGCCCAAGTGGGAGGGTCCCTTCATCATTGACGAAGTTCTCATCGGAGGAGCGTACCGCCTGCGTGATGCGTCAAACAATCACTTGGAGCCGATCCCGTGGAATGCGGCCAGACTCCGACAATTCTATGCCTAGCACCGAACTCTGTGTTCGTCTCCTTCCTCTTGTTATTAACGTTATTTTGTTTCTCTATTTTTGTTTTTTATCTCTTTTCGTTTTGCTCTTTAGCCATATGGCTTTAGTATGGCTAAACCATGCTCCCGTGATGCTTACATCTCCAAATATGTACGTCCATTATACCTAGGGGCTTCTTGTACAAAAGCTTGCTATTATTCTTTGAGCATCAAGCTCACCACATATGCCTTCTTCCCATATGTACCTTTTCTTCGCCATTATATGCATCAATATGACTTAAGTTTTGTCCAAGCTGGGTTGTCTGGCTCCTGTGCTTATGCCCTACATTCCCGTTAGTTCGGCTAGGGCATAAAGGGAGCAACTCTGCGATTGTTACTACCGGGACATCCGGATGTGTACCTCAGACTGGGTGAAGCCAAAAGCTAGTGTTCTTAAGGGAATATTCGGTCGGTGAATTAAAGATGTCTCCGTATTCACTCCATTGTGAAACCCCAGAAGTTACTTACTCTATGATTTCTTCAATCACAGTTCGTACATGCACATTAAACGCATGCACACCCAGGGAAAGGAACCCTTAACAGAACTATTCTCTCTGGAAGATGTTTCTTACATAATGTAATATAACATAACTAGCCGGATACACATTGTCTGTTCAAGCAACTATGACCCCTACGCCTGGTTCCCATGCATACCCCGGTATATTCTACCGCTAGGGTATTCGGAAACACTCTGCACCTTCGAGTCCAGAGGTCGAAGCGAAAAGGTCGGACATGACAATTGTTTTTATAATCCAGCTAGAATCACATATGACAGGGAAAGTACATAGTCACTACGACTCAAAAATTTCCTCCTCTATGCCGTCCAGCAGGCGGTCTAATTTACAATCCTGCTGGGAATATCTGGCGGCTACTTCTACTTGTTCATATACTAAACTAATGGGAATTTCTTCCCCATTTGACCCTAGCAGTCCGACCCAGGCCATGTGATTCAGATCCAGCTTGGTATACCACGTTTTTACCATGGCCCGAGCCTCTCGCTCACCCTCTCGGCAGGCTGATATCTTCCACAGTCGGATACGCCGCCGCGCTCCCTTGAATAGCTCTAGAAGCTTCTCCATACTCCCTGGAGGGGAGGCGGATTGCCATAAGGCCTTGGCTACACTTCGCATTGCCTATCGAGCATGCTCGTGTAACCACAACAGCCCTTGCAGAAGATCACTTGATGATCAGGAAGCCTCCTCTTCAGGACGGCCCATCAACATACCTGCAATCACAGCTATATCAGCTAATTGTACCCCCAAACTGCTACAAGGTAAATTTGGCCACATATTGAATATGCCGCCTTGTAGCTTTTTGTTCTCCTTCACGGAGTCGGCTAGCTAAGCTCGCACATCTTTCCGTTCTTCGCCCATTTTGATGTTTGAATCCTGGAGTTTGTTTTTCTCCTCTCTGACTTGGGTCGGAATGCGCTTGCCTGCGTCATGTTGTCTCTTCGCCTCTTTTTCGCTCGTTTGAGCGGCCTTCAGTTCCTCTCCCAGTTGGTCCGGTGACCCTATTATGAGACAAGCAGCAGTTGCAATACAACTGGCGTATAATTTTTTGTTTCTCGATGGAGGGAAATATTACCAGAGGACGCCTTCTTGAACTTTTCCAGTTCGGTGGTAGCAGCAGTTAGCTGTGTCTGGCACTGCTCCGGCTCTTGGGCTAGCAGGTCGTTCTTCTCCGTAAGAACCTGATTATACAATGATCCTTAAAACATTTGTCCCAACTGCTTCAAGTCTCGGGGGCTACGGGCACATGGTTGTCAAATTTGGACAAGGTAAACTTACCTGCACATCTTTCAAATATTGCTCGGTGGCTCGGTTAAGCCCATCTCGAGCAGCTCGGATGTATGCATCAGCCGAGCTGAAGGCACCAAATGCCTCTTTTGAGAAGCGGGGATTTTGTAAAACGGCCCTCTGGCGCCGATGATTCATGGCGCTCTCCACTTCCGAATTGGTAACGGACATATTTTCTGAACCCTCGGCAGAAGGACAGTCTTGCATCGCTCCCATATCGGGCCCCGTCTCTTCGGCTGGGACCGAATCCTGGTGATCAGGAGAACGACTATCGGGTTGCCGGACACAGTCCGTCGAACCTTTTCCCTGATGCAAAATGAATATATAAGTCACAGTTGGACGCGACTGCTAAAAAGAACATAGTTGCAAACCCATACCTCTTCAATGAAGGCCCGACCGTATCTCTGTTTGCCTTCCTCTTTGAAGCCTGCCCGATGCAGGAGCCGCTCTCTCTAGAGATGCCCCCGAGGCAGCACGACGCGCCAAACGCCTCCCTTTCTGAGCACGGGATGATGCAGTGAGTGAGGAAGAATGAGAAAACCCTCTCGGACAAAGTGTCTCCTGATTACTTACGTGCAAAATAGGAAGGAGGCTAGGGTAATCGGCGATGATGGGTACATCCGTGCCGTCATAACTCATCTGATAGAAAACTCCATCTTTGAGCTCCACGAATATGTCTGGATCTTCCTCATATCCAGGGTCAAGATCCCGATTGTGATTCTCCGGCTGAGGGGCAGGGTCATGGATACCCTCGACAGCCTTTCGCCATTCCTGTCATGAATGAATAAGATATCGCCTTTCAGAAATAATTTAGGGAGAGGGGTCGAATAGTGGAGTTAGAGCTTACCCAGCTAGGAGAATTGTACATGGAGAACTCGTCTCGATTTTGGAGACGGGTGAACTCCTCCTGCTCCCCTTTATATAGTTCGGCCAATATTTTGGCCAGAGCGGCGGGAGTCTTCAGGCCCTTCTGACCGTAGCGGCAGGCGTCGTCTTCCCCATTGAAATGCCACATGAGTAGCCCTATATATTGGAGTGGTTGGATCCCCCGTGTTATGGAGACCGCCATTACCTCGACTATTGACAATCCGGATTGGGCGAGCATCTTGATCTTGCCCAGCAGCAGACCGATCTCTGCGATATCCTCTTCCTTGAGGTTCCGAGGACGCCAACTATGGCGTTTCTTCAATGAAGCACTTGAAAATTCGGGGAGGCCCATCCGGACTGGGTCGGGAAGTGCGACGTCGTCAATATAAAACCATTCAGAGGTCCACTCTTCAGAAACTTTCTTCGGTGTGCCGGATAGGTATCCAGTCTCAGCAATGCACCATATTTCGGCCCCGCCCACTTCAAATATCGATCCCTCGTGGTTGTGCGGGACAAGAAAAAACAGCCTTCTCCACAGATCAAAATGGGCCTCACAACCTAGGAATGATTCGCATAAAGCAACATAGCCCCCAATATGCAAGATGGAGGCTCGGGTAAAATTGTGTAGCTGGAGGCCATAATACTCCAGAAGCCCTCGGAGGAATGGGTGAATTGGAAATCCCATGCCCCTCAGCAGATAGGGGATGAAGCACACTCGCTCCCCGTGGAAGGATTGGGGAAATCCTCCGCCTGGATTTTGCCGTTGAAGGAAGCCAACCCTGCTCGAACAGGGACCAGATCCGCAGGGGGAGAAATCCCTGCATTTGCAACTTCGCCAATTGAATGTGGGACACGGAGCACCTCTCCCACTCACCTTTCTCCGGGTTGGAACGAGAGGAGGAGCTGGGAATGCTGGCCATGTTGGAATGGTCTTTCCTAGAAATCTCTGAGGATTTTATCCATATGATGCCGAATGGATCTGAGACCCAATCTCTTTAAATAGATGCTCTTTCTTGCATGGCCAGGGTGTTATTTGCAAAAGGATACCCTGACTGTCTGCATTCGCCCGACGCGTGGCAGTTGAAGTCATCGATGCACAGAAGCCGAGGGGCGCAGCCTTGAATTAAAAACCGAATACGTTACTTGGAAGTTGTCGGAGGAGGAACCCACCTTGCAATGCAGAAGACAATCTGCGCGCCGAACACCTCGTCATTGAAGCCTGGTACGGGGGCTACTGAGGGAGTCCTGTACTAAGGGGTCCTCGGGCGTCCGGCCTATTAGCCATGGGCCGGACTGGTGGGTTGTGAAGATACGAAGACTGAAGACTACACCCGTGTCCGGATAGGACTCTCCTTGGCGTGGAAGGAAAGCTTGGCGACTAAATATGTACATTCCTTTCTTTGTAACCGACCTTGTGTAACCCTAGATCCTCCCGGTGTCTATATAAACTGGAGGACTTAGTCCGGAGGAGATACATTATCATAGCCATACAAGTTAGACCTCTAGGGTTTAGCCATTACGATCTCGTGGTAGATCAACTCTTGTAATACTCATATTCATCAAGATCAATCAAGCAGGACGTAGGGTATTACCTCCATAAAGAGGGCCCGAACCTGGGTAAAACATTGTGTCCCCTATCTCCTGTTACCATCGACCGTAGACGCACAGTTTGGGACCCCCTACCCGAGATCCGCCGGTTTTGGCACCGACGGTAGGGACCCACCAGGGTCACTGCACTACGCAAGCAGGTGCCTCGTTATTACAAGCCAAAAAAGTACTTCCTCCTAATTGTTTGACAACTAGGTCCCACGCCATTGTCAATGTAGTCAATAAACGAGAAAATTACACAATGAGCGGATAACACTAGGGACCCAGCAGCTCGCCCAGTTGTTTTTTAGTTTCAGAGACGGAGCTCAACTGCATGTTGTGCGGGGGCTGTGGCCCGTCTAGCCCACGCTTACGCTTTTATTTAAGCACATGACGAGCCCAGTTGATATCTTTTTTTCTTTCTGAAAATGGCTAGACTAGTTCTTTTTTTGGAGAATACTAAAATCGAGGCCTACTTGCTTTTCTCAGCCCTGCTGGGCTGCAAATCTTTCAAGACGAGGAGGGATGTAAGTAGTAAGAAATTGGCTTCCCCCAGAAAATGGGCTATAAGTTGTAAGAAATGGGCTGTAAATTTTTAAACCAAAGCCAACCGGCAATTACATTAAAATATCATTTTTCTAGATTTCTCTACTCTCTACTCTTATAAAAACCAAAGCCAACTCGCAATTACATTAAAATATCGTGTTTTCTCCCACAAGATAAACTACTCATACAAATGCATCTTCATGTTCCGTGAAACGCACGGGCATCTTGCTAGTTAAGATTTTAAATTTCATTTTTTTTGCGGAGAATTGTTTTTTGAATTTTATTTTGATATAATTTTTTAAAAATTATTTTTAATTTGACTCAAAATTTCATGATAAAAAGAGTTCAGACCCCACCGAAATAAGAAAAATTTCGTTGAATTTTTTAGCAGTGCCCAGAATATATGGTCTGTAATGCTAATAAAAAGAATATGGGCTTAAAATATCGTTAAGAATTAGCAAATGGGCTGTAAATTATTGAGAATAATGGCTAATGGGATGTATGCTGTTTTCAACAGATTTGGAGGCTGACTTCTGGGCCTACTAGGTTCATGATGACGTTGTCCTAAAAAAATTGACGCGTACGCAAGGCTTTGTCAACTTAGTCAACACGGAGCAGTGACTGTTGGGTGTCCATCCAACGGCCGCCATACTTCTTCAATCTCTGATCTTCCTGCTCCAGCCACCCAAACCAGCACCGGCGGGACTGCCTTCTCCCTCCTCCCATGGTCGGTTGTGCTGCCACGAGGCCATCCCTCTACCCACCCGCACATCCTATTATTTTCCAGCAATGTCAGCCTCACCCGGTAGTCGACCAGTCAGCGCTCATACTCCCCTCAATATGGGCATCCACTGCCGAGTCTTCCCTGGCTCCATGTCGTTCCCTTCCTAGGCCTCACCGTCGTCCACCGCCCTGGTGCTCTCGGCGCGGCATGGTCAACGTGGTCAACGAACGACATCCATAGGAAGTGGACGGTACGTGGAGAGGCTGACAGCTAGGCCCATGGCCGCACACAAGGAAATGCCTCCTTATTACGCGCAAAATAATGATTCCTCCACCTGACAGCTGTGACCCACCGGAAGGGCCTCTGTATTTCGCAAAAAAAAGTTCCCCCCGCTAACAGCTCGGACCCGCCAGCTATATCTTCGCACGCAAGGAAGTGCCTCCTTATTACGCACAAAAAAAGAATACTCCCACTGCTAGCTGGGACCCAGCATAGTGGGAGGCTGACTTGTGGGAGTACTAAGTTGAAGGGGATGGAGGACTTTGTCAAATTAGTCAATATGAACGATTCTATCTCCAGTGACCGTATGATGTCCATCCAATGGCCGTAGTGCTTCTTCAACGCCTAGTCTTCTTGCTCCAGCCGCCCAAAGCAGCGCCGGTCGTGCCGCCTACTCCCGCCTCCCGTGGCTGGTTGTGCTGCCGCGGAGGCCTCACCGCCCCCTACTACTCCCACTGCTGGCCAGGCCATCCCTCCACTCACCCACACCCCCTGTTATTCTGCGGCGACGGCAGCCTCACACTAAAGCTGAACCAGTGAACCCTCGTACTCCTCTCTGCGTGGGCATCCACTTCCGCGTCTTCCCCAGCTTCGCGTCGTCCCCTTCCTAGGCCTTGTCGTCGTCCACTGCGTTGGTGCTCTCGGGGCGGCGTGGTCAATGTGGTCAAGGAACGACTTCCATCGGAAGAGTACTGTGTGTGGAGAGGCTGACAGCTGGGTCCACGGCCGCAGCAAGGAAGTGCCTACTTATTACGCGGAAAATAATGATTCCTCCACTTGACAGCAGGGACCCACCGGATGGGCCACCGTATTTCGTGAAAAAAATGTTTCCCCCTGACTGTTGGGACCCAACAGCTACATCTTCACACGCAAGGAAGTGCCTAATAGTCGGGACCCACCTAGTCAAAGTGTACGTAGCTTTGTCATTCTGGTCGCGAAAGTGTACGTACATACTAGTCGATCTGTCTATCTGCAGGCTATAGTGATGAACCGTGGCCGTGTAAGGAAGGGCACGTGTCATAGTAGAGGCGCGCACGTGTTGTAGTAGAGGCACACACGTAGCATGCCACGCGGTCCCGTTAAAATCGTGTACACGTACGTACAATGGCCAGGGTGCAAGAAAGTAAATACGGCCACGTACGTACATATGGGCGGGGTCTCGAACGCCTACTCGCGCATACGTACGGCCAGGGCTCGTGTACATGGCTAGGTCAGAATGGAGAAACTGCATCGTCGTCATGTTCATCGGGAGCCAACCGGCTTGTACGAAATAGCCGATCGAAACAAGGCCTGGCGTACCATATAACGGAGGAAACAGCCATGTGTTCGACCGGCCACGGTCGAAACAGGATCCTGTTCATCGGGAGGGGTCTGGCGTACCACAAAACGGAGGAAACATACTTCTCTTGGACCTCCTACGGTCGAAACGGGGTCTTGTTGACCGGGAGGGGTGTGGCCTACTGCAAAATGGAGGAAACGGACTTGTGTTGGAGCGCTACGGTCGAAACGGGGGTCCTGTTCATCGGGAGGGGTGTGGCGTACCACAAAACGCGACTCCACGGGATACTGTTCATCACCACCGTTGACGCCTCCACGAGATACTGTTCATCCATCGTCAACCTCCTCTAGCCTCCACCTGCGACCATTCATCGGGCTCCTGTTCATCCAGCCTCCACGACTCCTCCACCGGCTACTGTTCAACCAGCCCTCTCCACGGGGTCCTGTTCAACCACCCCTCCATGGGCTACTGTTCATCCAGCCCTCCTTCGGCTACTTGTTGGGGAACGTAGTAATTTCAAAATTTCCCTACGCACACACACAGGATCATGGTGATGCATAGCAACGAGAGGGGAGAGTATGTCTACGTACCCTCGTAAACCAAATGCGGAAGCGTTAGCACAACGCGGTTGATGTAGTCGTACGTCTTCACGATCCGACCGATCCAAGTACCAAACGCACCGCACCTCCAAGTTTTGCACACTTTCAACTCGATGGCGTCCCGCGAGCTCCGATCCAGCAAAGCTTCACAGGAGAGTTTCATCAACACGACGGCGTGGTGACGGTGATGATGATGCTACCGATGCAGGCCTTCGCCTAAGCACCGCTACGATATGATCGAGGTGGATTATGGTGGAGGGGGGCACCGCACACGGCTAAGAGATCAATGATCTATTGATGTGTCTATGGGGTGCCCCCTGCCCCGTATATAAAGGAGCAAGGGGGAGGAGGCGGCCGGCCAGGGAAATGTGTGCCAAGGGGAGTCCTACTCCCACCGGGAGTAGGATTCCCCCCTTTCCAACTTGGAGTAGGAGAGGGAAGGAAGAGGAAGCAAAGGGGGGCCGGCCCCCTTCCCAATTCAGATTGGACTTGGGGGGCGCCACCTCCCTTGCTCCTTTCCCCTCCTTTCCACTAAAGCCCAATAAGGCCCATATACCTCTCGGGGGGGTCCGATAAACTCCCGGTGCCCTGGTATATTCCCGATCTCACCCGGAACCATTCCGGTATCCAAATATAGTCGTCCAATATATCGATCTTTACGTCTCGACCATTTCGAGACTCCTCGTCATGTCCGTGATCATATTTGGGACTCCGAAATACCTTTGGTACATCAAAACACAAAAACTCATAATACCGATTGTCACCAAACTTTAAGCGTGCAGACCCTACGGGTTCGAGAACTATGTAGACATGACCGAGACACGTCTCCAGTCAATAACCAATAGTGGAACCTGGATGCTCATATTGGTTCCTACATATTCTACGAAGATCTTTATCGGTCAAACCACATAACAACATATGTTGTTCCCTTTGTCATCGGTATGTTACTTGCCCGAGATTCGATCGTCGGTATCTCAATACCTAGTTCAATCTCGTTACCGGCAAGTCTCTTTACTCGTTCCTTAATACATCATCCCGCAACAAACTCATTAGTTACAATGCTTGCAAGCCTTATAGTGATGTGCATTACCGAGTGGGCCTAGAGATACCTCTCCGACAATCGGAGTGATAAATCCTAATCTCGAAATACGCCAACGCAACAAGTACCTTCGGAGACACCTGTAGAGCACCTTTATAATCACCCGGTTACGTTGTGACGTTTGGTAGCACACAAAGTGTTCCTCCGGTAAACGGGAGTTGCATAATCTCATAGTCATAGGAACATGTATAAGTCATGAAGAAAGCAATAGCAACATACTAAACGATCAAGTGCTAAGCTAACGGAATGGGTCAAGTCAATCACATCATTCTCCTAATGATGTGATCCCGTTAATCAAATGACAACTCGTGTCTATGGTTAGGAAACATAACCATCTTTGATTAACGAACTAGTCAAGTAGAGGCATACTAGTGACACTCTGTTTGTCTATGTATTCACACATGTATCATGTTTCTGGTTAATACAATTCTAGCATGAATAATAAACATTTATCATGATATAAGGAAATAAATAATAACTTTATTATTGCCTCTAGGGCATATTTCCTTCAGTCTAATCTAGATTACACAGTAATGATTCTAACACCCATGGAGCCTTGGTGCTGATCATGTTTTGCTCGTGGAAGAGGTTTAGTCAATAGGTCTGCAACATTCAGATCCGTATGTATCTTGCAAATCTCTATGTCTCCCACCTGGACTTGATACCAGATGGAGTTGAAGCGTCTCTTGATGTGCTTGGTTCTCTTGTGAAATCTGGATTCCTTTGCCAAGGCAATTGCACCAGTATTATCACAAAATATTTTCATTTGACCCGATGCACTAGGTACGACACCTAGATCGGATATGAACTCCTTCATCCAGACTCCTTCATTCGTTGCTTCCGAAGCAGCAATGTACTCCGCTTCACATGTAGATCCCGCCACGACACTTTGTTTAGAACTGCTCCAACTAACAGCTCCACCGTTCAATATGAACACATATCTGGTTTGCGATTTGGAATCATCCGGATCAGTGTCAAAGCTTGCATCAACGTAACCATTTATGATGAGCTCTTTGTCAGCCCCATAAACGAGAAACATATCCGTAGTCCTTTTCAGGTATTTTAGGACGTTCTTGACCGTTGTCCAGTGATCCACTCCTGGATTACTTTCGTACCTCCCTACTAAACTAATAGCAAGGCACACATCAGGTCTGGTACACAGCATTGCATACATGATAGAGCCTATGGCTGAAGCATAGGGAACATCTTTCATTTTCTCTCTATCTTCTGCAGTGGCCGGGCATTGAGTCTTACTCAACTTCACACCTTGTAACACAGGCAATAACCCTTTCTTTGCATGATCCATTTTGAACTTCTTCAAAACTTCATCAAGGTATGTGCTTTGTGAAAGTCCAATTAAGCGCCTTGATCTATATCTATAGATCTTGATGCCCAATATGTAAGCAGCTTCACCGAGGTCTTTCATTGAAAAACTCTTATTCAAGTATCCTTTTATGCTATCCAGAAATTCTATATCATTTCCAATCAATAATATATCATCCACATATAATATTAGAAATGCTACAGAGCTCCCACTCACTTTCTTGTAAATACAGGCTTCTCCAAAAGTCTGTATAAAACCATATGCTTTGATCACACTATCAAAGCATTTATTCCAACTCTGAGAGGCTTGCACCAGTCCATAAATGGATCGCTGGAGCTTGCACATTTTGTTAGCACCTTTTGGATCGATAAAACCTTCAGGTTGCATCATATACAACTCTTCTTCCAGAAATCCATTCAGGAATGCAGTCTTTACATCCATTTCCCAAATTTCATAATCATAAAATGCGACAATAGCTAACATGATTCGGACGGACTTAAGCATCGCTACGGGTGAGAAGGTCTCATCGTAGTCAACTCCTAGAACTTGTCGAAAACCTTTCGCAACAATCGAGCTTTGTAGACAGTAACATTACCATCAGTGTATGTCTTCTTCTTGAAGATCAATTTATTTTCGATGGCCTGCCGATCATCGGGAAAGTCAACCAAAGTCAACACTTTGTTCTCATACATGGATCCCATCTCAGATTTCATGGCCTCAAGCCATTTTACAGAATCTGGGCTCATCATTGCTTCCTCATAGTTCGTAGGTTCGTCATGGTCTAACAACATGACCTCTAGAACAGGATTACCGTACCACTCTCGTGCGGATCTTACTCTGGTTGACCTACGAGGTTCTGTAGTAACTTGATCTGAAGTTTCATGATCATCATCATTAGCTTCCTCACTAATTAGTGTAGATGTCACAGGAACCGGTTTCTATGATGAACTACTTTCCAATAAGGGAGCAGGTACAGTTACCTCATCAAGTTCTACTTTCCTCCCACTCACTTCTTTCGAGAGAAACTCCTTCTCTAGAAAGGATCCATTCTTAGCAACAAAAGTCTTGCCTTCGGGTCTGTGATAGAAGGTGTACCCAACTGTTTCTTTTGGGTATCCTATGAAGACACATTTTTCTGACTTGGGTTCAAGCTTATCAGGTTGAAGCTTTTTCACATAAGCATCGCAGCCCCAAACTTTAAGAAACAACAACTTTGGTTTCTTGCCAAACCATAGTTCATAAGGCGTCGTCTCAACGGATTTTTATGGTGCCCTATTTAATGTGAATGCAGCCGTCTCTAAAGCATAACCCCAAAACAATAGCGGTAAATCAGTAAGAGACATCATAGATCGCACCATATCTAGTAAAGTACGATTACGATGTTCGGACACACCATTACGCTGTGGTGTTCCGGGTGGCGTGAGTTGCGAAACTATTCCGCATTGTTTCAAATGTAAACCAAACTCATAACTGAAATATTCTCCTCCACGATCAGATCGTAGAAATTTATTTTCTTGTTACGATGATTTTCCACTTCACTCTGAAATTCTTTGAACTTTTCAAATGTTTCATACTTATGTTTCATTAAGTAGATATACCCATATCTGCTCAAATCATCTGTGAAGGTCAGAAAATAACGATACCTGCCGCGAGCCTCAATATTCATCGGAACACATACATCAGTATGTATGATTTACAACAAATCTGTTGATCGCTCCATAGTTATGAAGAACGGCGTTTTAGTCATCTTGCCCATAAGGCATGGTTCGCAAGTACCAAGTGATTCCAAAAGTCCATCGGTATGGAGTTTCTTCATGCGCTTTATACCAATATGACCCAAATGGCAGTGCCACAAATAAGTTGCACTATCATTATCAACTCTGCATCTCTTGGCTTCAACATTATGAATATGTGTATCACTACTATCGAGATTCAACAAAAATAGACCACTCTTCAAGGGTGCATGACCATAAAAGATATTACTCATATAAATAGAACAACCATTATTCTCAAATTTAAATGAATAACCGTCTCCCGTCAAACAAGATCTAGATATAATGTTCATGCCTAACGCTGGCACCAAATAACAATTATTTAGGTCTAAAACTAATCCCGAAGGTAGATGTAGAGGTAGCGTGCCGACGGCGATCACATCGACTTTGGAACCATTTCCCACGCGCATCATCACCTCGTACTTAGCCAGTCTTCGCATAATCTGTAGTCCCTGTTTCGAGTTGCAAATATTACCAACAGAACCAGTATCAAATACCCAGGTGCTACTGTGAGCTCTGGTAAGGTACACATCAATAACATGTATATCACATATACCTTTGTTCACCTTGCCATCCTTCTTATCCGCCAAATACTTGGGGCAGTTCCGCTTCCAGTGACCAGTTTGTTTGCAGTAGAAGCACTCAGTCTCAGGCTTAGGTCCAGACTTGGGTTTCTTCTCCTGAGCAGCAACTTGTTTGCTGTTCTTCTTGAAGTTCCCCTTCTTCCCTTTGCCCTTTTTCTTGAAACTGGTGGTCTTGTTGACCATCAACACTTGATGCTCCTTCTTGATTTCTACCTCCGCTGCCTTTAGCATTGTGAAGAGCTCGGGAATTGTTTTGTTCATCCCTTGCATATTATAGTTCATCATGAAGCTTTTGTAGCTTGGTGGCAGTGATTGAAGAACTCTGTCAATGACACTATCAATAGGAAGATTAACTCCCAGTTGAGTCAAGTGATTATGATACCCAGACATTTTGAGTATATGTTCACTGACAGAACTATTCTCCTCCATCTTGCAGCTATAGAACTTATTGGAGACTTCATATCTCTCAATCTGGGCATTTGCTTGAAATATTAACTTCAACTCCTGGAACATCTCATATGCTCCATGGCGTTCAAAACGTCGTTGAAGTCCCGGTTCTAAGCCGTAAAGCATGGCACACTAAACTATCGAGTAGTCATCAGCTTTACTCTGCCAAACGTTCTTAACATCATCTGCAGCAGGCCTGGCACCCAGCGGTGCTTCCAGGACGTAATTCTTCTGTGCAGCAATGAGGATAATCCTCAAGTTACGTACCCAGTCCGTGTAATTTCTACCATCATCTTTCAACTTTGCTTTCTCAAGGAACGCATTAAAATTCAACGGAACAACAGCACGGGCCATCTATCTACAATCAACATAGACAAGCAAAATACTATCAGGTACTAAGTTCATGATAAATTTAAGTTCAATTAATCATATTACTTAAGAACTCCCACTTAGATGGACATCCCTCTAATCATCTAAGTGATCACGTGATCCAAATCAACTAAACCATGTCCGATCATCACGTGAGATGGAGTAGTTTTCAATGGTGAACATCACTATGTTGATCATATCTACTATATGATTCACGCTCGACCTTTCGGTCTTAGTGTTCCGAGGCCATATCTGCATATGCTAGGCTCGTCAAGTTTAACATGAGTATTCTGCGTGTGCAAAACTAGCTTGCACCTGTTGTAGATGAACGTAGAGCTTATCACACCCGATCATCACGTGGTGTCTCGGCACGACGAACTTTGGCAACGGTGCATACTCAGTGAGAACACTTTTACCTTGAAATTTAGTGAGAGATCATCTTATAATGCTACCGTCAAACAAAGCAGAATAAGATGCATAAAGGATAAACATCACATGTAATCAATATAAGTGATATGATATGGCCATCATCATCTTGTGCTTGTGATCTCCATCTCCGAAGCACCGTCATGATCACCATCGTCACCGGCGCGACACCTTGATCTCCATCGTAGCATCGTTGTCGTCTCGCCAACTATTGCTTCTACAACTATTGCTACCGCTTAGTGATAAAGTAAAGCAATTATAGGGCGATTGCATTGCATATAATAAAGCGACAACCATATGGCTCCTGCCAGTTGCCGGTAAGTCCGTTACAAAACATGATCATCTCTTACAATAAATATAGCATCATGTCTTGACCATATAACATCACAACATGCCCTGCAAAAACAAGTTAGGCGTCCTCTACTTTGTTGTTGCAAGTTTTACGTGGCTGCTATGGGCTGAGCAAGAACCGTTCTTACCTACGCATCAAAACCACAACGATAGTTCGTCAAGTTTTGTGTTGTTTTAACCTTCTCAAGGACTGGGCGTAGCCATACTTGGTTCAACTAAAGTTGGAGAAACTGACACCCGCCAGCCGCCTATGTGCAAAGCACGTCGGTAGAACCAGTCTTGCGTAAGCGTACGCATAATGTCAGTCCAGGCCGCTTCATCCAACAATACCGCCAAACCAAAATTATAACATGCTGGTAAGCAATATGACTTGTATCGCCCACAACTCACTTGTGTTCTACTTGTGCATATAACATCTATGCATAAAACCAGGCTCTGATACCACTGTTGGGGAACGTAGTAATTTCAAAATTTCCCTACGCACACACACAAGATCATGGTGATGCATAGCAACTAGAGGGGAGAGTATGTCTACATACCCTCATAGACCGAATGCGGAAGCATTAGCAAAACGCGGTTGATGTAGTCGTATGTCTTCATGATCTGACCGATCCAGGCACCTCCGAGTTTTGCACACGTTCAACTCAACGACGTCCCGTGAGCTCCGATCCACCAAAGCTTCACAGCAGAGTTTCGTCAGCACGACAGCGTGGTGACGGTGATGATGATGCTACCGATGCAGGGCTTCACCTAAGCACTGCTACGATATGATCTAGGTGGATTATGGTGCAGGGGGGCACCGCACACGGCTAAGAGATCAATGATCTATTGTTGTGTCTATGGGGTGCCCCCCTGCCCCCGTATATAAAGGAGCAAGGAGGAGGAGGAGGCGGTCGGCCAGGGAGAGGCCCGCCAAGGGGAGTCCTACTCCCACCGGGAGTAGGATTCCCCCCTTTCCAACTTGGAGTAGGAGAGGGAAGGAAGAGGAAGGAGGGAGGAAGGAAAGGGGGCCCGGCCCCCTTCCCAATTGGATTGGGCTTGGGGGGTGCGCCACCTCCCTTGCTCCTTTCCCCTCCTTTCCACTAAATCCCAAAGGCCCATATACCTCCCAGGGGGTTCCGATAACCTCCCGGTGCTCCGGTATATTCCCGATCTCACCCGGAACCATTCCGGTATCCAAATATAGTCGCCTAATATATCGATCTTTACATCTCGACCATTTCAAGACTCCTCGTCATGTCCGTGATCATATCCGGAACTCCGAACTACCTTCGGTACATCAAAACACAAAAACTCATAATACCGATCGTCACTGAACTTTAAGCGTGCGGACTCTACGGGTTCGAGAACTATGTAGACATGACCGAGACACGTCTCCGGTCAATAACCAATAGTGGAACCTGGATGCTCATATTGGTTCCTACATATTCTATGAAGATCTTTATCGGTCAAACCGCATAACAACATACGTTGTTCCCTTTGTCATCGGTATGTTACTTGCCCGAGATTCAATCATCGGTATCTCAATACCTAGTTCAATCTCGTTACCGGCAAGTCTCTTTACTCATTCCGTAATACATCATCCTGCAACTAACTCAGTAGTTACAATGCTTGCAAGGCTTATTGTGATGTGCATTACCGAGTGGGCCCAGAGATACCTCTCCAATAATCGGAGTGACAAATCCTAATCTCGAAATACGCCAACTCAACAAGTACCTTCGGAGACACCTGTAGAGCACCTTTATAATCACCCAGTTACATTGTGACGTTTGGTAGCACACAAATTGTTCCTCCGGTAAACGGGAGTTGCTTAATCTCATAGTCATAGGAACATGTATAAGTCATGAAGAAAGCAATAGCAACATACTAAACGATCAAGTGCTAAGCTAACGGAATGGGTCAAGTCAATCACATCATTCTCCTAATGATGTGATCCCGTTAATCAAATGACAACCCATGTCTATGGTTAGGAAACAAAACCATCTTTGATAAACGAGCTAGTCATGTAGAGGCATACTAGTGACACTCTGTTTGTCTATGTATTCACACATGTATCATGTTTCCGGTTAATACAATTCTAGCATGAATAATAAACATTTATCATGATATAAGGAAATAAATAATAACTTTATTATTGCCTCTAGGGCATATTTCCTTCACTACTGTTCAACCAGCCCTCCACGGAGTCGCCCGGTTCATCCAGCCCTCCACGGGGTCCTGTTCATCCACCCCCAACTGGCTCGATCGATCGGGGTCCTGTTCATCAAGCGGCAATGGCCTCTACTACCATGGGGTCCTATTCATCCAACCCCCCATCGAGAACTATTCATCCAACCCCCCCAACAACGCTCACTGTTCATCAAGGGAAGGAGGCAGCAGGGTTCGATCGGCTTCAGTTAGAAGTAGTAGCGAAGGAATCACTCGGGTTTAGTTAACAGCAAGGGATCGATCGCTCGGGTTTTGTAACGTAGCTAGTGCAATCGCTCGGGTTCAATTAGAGCACAACGCCTCGCTCGGGTTCAGTTAGAGCCCAACGCCTCGCTCGGGTTCAGTTAGAGCACAACACCTTGCACACATGCGCGTACGTGTATGAGAGAAATGCGCAAACCTCCGTGCATTGCTCGGCCCCGACCACCCACCGTAACCGGGAACTCCCCGATATTTTCCTCGTCCTTGCTTCTACCATGGTTTTTTTCCGTCATGGACGGCCCAAAGAATGTCATGCAGCTGCGTCTCCGGCCTGCCCAGGACGAAAAGCCCATTTTCTGTCATGATTTTTTGTCATAGAAGTAGGAGCCCACCACATCTATGATGATACTGGGTTTTGTCACAATTATCATCATAGAAGTGTCATACGCATGACAGAAAAAAAAATCGTTCGGCCGAAAATGTCACGGATGAGTCTTTTTTTGTAGTGCTAGTAACGTCCTAGTCTTAACTCACCTTAAACCCTGTGTAGCCGAGGGCTGAGAGGGGCCAGGCGCACTCTATATAGGCTACCCCCTCCTCTGGCACAAGGGTTCGCACCCTCTATAACTTTCACAAATATCCAGTCGACAAGCCTCCACAGCACCGAGACGTACAGCTATTTCCTCCTCCAAGAGGGGCCTGAACTCATAAACTTGTGTGTACAACCTCGCCATAGCTAGGACACTGCCTCCTCCTACGTACCCCCTACTCTTACTGTCAGACTCATTCCCATGACACACAGCTCTCCCCTTGACCGTCCATGAGCGGGGGCTATTGGAACGACGCATGTGCTTGGGTCCGTCCCTACAGCGCTATTAAACCTAAGTGATCGAGCTCTAGCTTGCGGGTCGGCCCCGTGCATGTCACCTCATCAAGTCTTAGTGCCTTGTCTCCTCACGGAACAATCATGAGTAGTTCGGCTGGCGCGCGCTGCCCCCTATACCTTGTGACCTGTCAACATGCAGTGGCTTCAGGAGCCGGGCGGATAGCACCGCGCATCGCCTCAGGAGGCCCAACTTCGAGCAGGCGACGGCCCATGCCACCGGCCATTAATATCTTGAAGGAAATATGCCCTAGAGTCAATAATAAAGTTGTTATTTTATATTTCCTTATATCATGATAAATGTTTATTATTCATGCTAGAATTGTATTAACCGGAAACTTGATACATGTGTGGATACATAGACAAAACACTGTGTCTCTAGTAAGCCTCTACTAAACTAGCTCGTTAATCAAAGATGGTTAAGTTTCCTAACCATAGACATTTGTATGCAGTCCGATGAGTATTGAGGCTCGCGGTGGGTATCGTTACTTTTTGACCTTCACAGATGATTTGAGCAGATATGGGTATATCTACTTGATGAAACACAAGTCTGAAACATTTAAAAATTTCAAAGAATTTCACAGTGAAGTAGAGAATCGTCGTAATAAGAAAATAAAGTTTCTATGTTCTGATCGCGAAGGAGAATATTTGAGTTATGAGTTTGGCCTTCATTTAAAACAATTTGGAATAGTTTCACAACTCACGCCACCTAGAACACCGCAGCGTAGGTGTGTCCAAATGTCGTAACCGTACTTTATTAGATATGGTGCGATCTATGATGTCTCTTACTGATTCACCACTATCATTTTGGGGTTATGCATTAGAGACAGCTGCATTCACATTAAATAGGGCACCGTCTAAATCCGTTGAGACGACATTGTATGAACTGTGGTTTGGAAAGCAACCTAAGTTGTCGTTTCTTAAAGTTTGGGGTTGCGATGCTTATGTGAAAAATCTTCAGTCTGATAAGCTCAAACCCAAATCAGAGAAGTGCGTCTTCATGGGATACCCAAAAGAAACTGTTGGGTACACCTTCTACCACAGATCCGAAGGCAAGATCTTTGTTGCTAAGAATGGATCCTTTCTAGAGAAGGAGTTTCTCTCAAAAGAAGTGAGTAGGAGGAAAGTAGAACTTGATGAGGTAATTGTACCTTCTCTCGAATTGGAAAGTAGCTCATCATAGAAATCTGTTCCCATGATGCCTACACCAACTAGAGAGGAAACTAATGATGATGATCATGAAACTTCAGATCAATTTACTATTGAACCTCGTAGGTCAACCAGAGCATGTTCCGCATGAGAGTGGTACGATAATCCTGTTTTGAAAGTCATGTTACAAGACCATGATGAACCAAAAAACTATGAAGAAGCTATGATGAGCCTAGATTCTGAAAGATGGCTTGAGGCCATGAAATCTGAGATAGGATCCATGTCTGAGAACAAAGTATGGACTTTGGTGGACTTGCCCGATGATCGGCGAGCCATAGAGAAAAAATGGATCTTCAAAAAGAAGACTAACGTTGATGGTAATGTTACTGTCTACAAAGCTCGACTTATCATGGAAGGTTTTCGACAAGTTCAAGGAGTTGACTACGATGAGACTTTCTCACTCATAGCGATGCTTAGGTCTGTCCGAATCATGTTAGCAATTGCCGCATTTTATGATTATGAAATCTAGCAAATGGACGTCAAGACTGAATTCCTTAATGCATTTCTTAAATAAGAGTTGCATATGATGCAACCAGAAGGTTTTGTCGATCCTAAAGGTTCTAACAAAGTGTGCAAGCTCCAGCGATCCATCTATGGACTGGTGCAAGCATCTCGGAGTTGGAATATACGCTTTGATGAGGTGATCAAAGCATATGGTTTTATACAGACTTTCGGAGAAGCCTGTATTTACAAGAAAGTGAGTGGGAGCTCTGTAGCATTTCTGATATTATATGTGGATGACATATTATTGATTGGAAATGATGTAGAATTTCTGGATAGCATAAAAGGATACTTGAATAAGAAGTTTTCAATGAAAGACCTCGGTGAAGCTGCTTATATATTGGGCATCCAGATCTATAGAGATAGATCAAGACGCTTAATAGGACTTTCAAAAGCACATACCTTGATAAGATTTTGAAGAAGTTCAAAATGAATCAGTCAAAGAAAGGGTCCTTGCCTGTGTTGCAAGGTGCAAAGTTGAGTAAGACTCAAAACCCGACCACAGCAGAAGATAGAGAGAGAATGGAAGTCATTCCCTATACCTCAGCCATAGGTTCTATAAAGTATGCCATCCTGTGTACCTGATACGTCTCCAACATATCAATAATTTATGAAGTATTCATGCTATCATATTATCCATCTTAGATGTTTTATATGCATTTATATGCTATTTTATATGATTTTTGGGACTAACCTATTAACCTAGAGCCTAGTGCCCGTTTCTGTTTTTTCCTTGTTTTTGAGTTCTACAGAAAACGAATACCAAACGGAGTCCAATTGACGTGCCAATTTTTGACGATTTTTTACGGACCAAAAGAAGCCCCCAGAGTAAAAGAGTTGGGCGAGAAGAGTCTCAGGCTGTCCACGAGGGTGGGGGCGCGCCCTACCCCCCTAGGTGTGGGCCCCTATCTCATGGACGATTCGGAGACCCCCCTGACATGAAACCGACGCCAAAAATTCCTATAAATACAGAAACCCCCAGAAAATAACCTAGATCGGAAGTTCCGCCGCCGCAAGCCTCTGTAGCCACGAGAAATCAATCTAGGCCCTCTCTGGCACCCTGTCGGAGGGGGCCATCATCACCGGAGGCTATAGAGGAGGATCACGGAGGGGCCATCATCACCATGAAGGCCAAGGACCAGAGGGAGAACCTCTCCCCATCCAGGGGGAGGCCATGGAGGAGGAAGCACAAGGGGGAGAACCTCTCCTCCTCTCTCTCGGTGGCACCGGAGTGCCATCGGGAGGGGAATCATCGCCGCGGTGATCGTCTTCATCAACATCACCATCATCATTACCATCCTCATCTCTTTTATGCGGTCCACTCTCCCGCACCCCGCTGTAGTCCCTACTTGAACATGGTGCTTTATGCCACATATTATGATCCAATGATGTGTTGCCATCCTATGATGTTTTGAGTAGATGTCCTTTGTCTTTGGGTTGATTGATGCTCTAGATTGGTATGAGTTGTATGTTTTATTTTGGTGCTGTCCTATTGTGCCCTCTGTGTCATGCAAGCGTGAGGGATTCCCGTTGTAGGGTGTTGCAATACGTTCATGATTCTCTTATAGTGGGTTGCTTGAGTGACAGAAGCATAAACCCGAGTAAGGGGGTTGTTGCGTATGGGATAAAGGGGACTTGATGCTTTAATGTTATGGTTGGGTTTTACCTTAATGATCTTTAGTAGTTGCGGATGCTTGCTAGAGTTCCAATCATAAGTGCATATGATCCAAGAAGAGAAAGTACGTTAGCTTATGCCTCTCCCTCATATGAAATTACAATGACGACTATCGATCTTGTTAACAATTGCCTAAGACAATTACACACACTGACCCATCATTATTCCACACTCGCAATTTATAATATTTAGTAATATATTCTAACTTTATGATAACAACACCTACTTTTATATTTTAGCTCTTCGATATCATGCAAAGTTATCCTCTTCATACCCACAACGTAGTTTTATTTCTCGTTTCTAGTTGGAAGCAAACGTTTGGTGTACGTAGAGTCGTATCAGTGGCAGATAGGACTTGAGAGAATATTGATATTACCTTTAGCTCCTTGTGGGTTCGACACTCCATACTTATCACTTCCACCTTTGGGAATTGCTACGATGATTCCCTCCACTTGGGTATTATCAGTACCAGGCATATTGTGTACCTTGCCATGAGTTTGGCAAGGGGGTACAATAGTGATCCAGGAGTAGATCACTGGACATCGGTCAAAATTATCCTTAGTTACCTTAAAGAGGACTAAGGAAATGTTTCTCGGTTATGGAGGTGATAAAGAGTTTGTCGTAAAGAGTTATGTCAATGCAAGCTTTGACACTGATCTAAATGACTCTAAGTCTCAATCTAGATATGTATTGAATGTGGGAGCAATTAGCTAGAGTAGCTCCATACAGAGCATTGTAGGCATAGAAATTTGCAAAATACATACAGATCTGAATGTGGCAGACCCGTTGACTAAACTTCTCTCACAAGCAAAACATGATCACACCTTAGTACTCTTTGGGTGTTAATCACATAGAGAGGTGAACTAGATTATTGACTCTAGTAAACCCTTTGGGTGTTGGTCACATGGTGATGTGAACTATGGGTGTTAATCACATAAAGATGTGAACTATCGGTGTTAAATCACATGGCAATGTGAACTAGATTATTGACTCTAGTGCAAGTGGGAGACTGAAGGAAATATGCCCTTGAGGCAATAATAAAGTTGTTATTTTATATTTCCTTATATCATGATAAATTTTTATTATTCATGCTAGAATTGTATTAACCGAAAACTTGATACATGTGTGGATACATAGACAAAACACCCTGTCCATAGTAAGCCTCTACTAGACTAGCTCGTTAATCAAAGATGATTAAGTTTCCTAACCATAGACATGTGTTGTCATTTGATAAACAGGATCACATCATTAGGAGAATGATGTGATGGAAAAGACCCATCCGTTAGCGTAGCATATTGATCGTTCAGTTTTATTGCTATTGCTTTCTTCATGTCAAATACATATTCCTTCGACTATGAGATTATGCAACTCCCGGACACCGGAGGAATACCTTGTGTGCTATCAAACCTCACATGTAACTGGGTGATTATAAAGATTCTCTACAGGTATCTCTGAAGGTGTTTGTTGGGTTGGCATAGATCGAGATTAGGATTTGCCACTCCGAGTATCGAAGAGGTATCTATGGGCCCTCTCGGTAATACACATCATAAGAAGCCTGATGAGTTAGTTGCGGGATGATGTATTACGGAACGAGTAAAGAGACTTGCCTGTAACAAGATTGAACTAGGTATGAAGATACCGACAATCGAGTCTCGGACAAGTAACATACCGATGGACAAAGGGAATAACGTATGTTGTCATAACGGTTTGACCAATAAAGATCTTCGTAGAATATATAGGAGCCAATATGAGCATCCAGGTTCCGCTATTGGTTATTGACCAGAGAGGTGTCTCGGTCATGTCTACATAGTTCTCAAACCCGTAGGGTCCGCACGCTTAATGTTGGATGACGATTTTGTATTATATGAGTTATGTGATTTGGTGACTGAATGTTGTTTGGAGTCCCGGATGAGATCACGGACATAACGAGGAGTCTCGAAATATTCGAGAGGTAAAGATTTATATATATAGGACGATAGTATTCGGGCACCAGAAGTGTTCCGAAGGGTACCGGGTACATATCGGGTCACCGGAAGGGGTTCCAGGCAGCCCCGGCAAAAGATATGGGCCTAATGGGCCAAGAGGGGAAACGCAGCAGCCAGCAGGGGCTGCTGCACCCCCCATATGGGCCGAACTAGAGGAGAAGGAAAGAGGGGAAGAGAGAAGGAAGGGGAGGGATTCGGCCTCCCCCTTCCTTCCCTCCTCCCTCCTCCTTCCTTCCCCCTCCGGAACTTATGGAAGGGGGAGGCCGAATTGGGGAGGCGCCCAAGTAGGATTCCTCCTACTTGGGGCGCCCCCTTGCTGCTCCCTTCCCTCTCCCACCTATATATACATGGGGAGGGGCACCTAGAACACACAACAACATCTATTAGCCATGTGCGGCGCCCCCTCCACAGATTACACCCTCGGTCATATTCTCGCGGTGCTTAGACGAAGGCCTGCGCAGATCACTTCACCATCACCGTCACCACGCCGTCGTGCTGACGGAACTCATCTACTTCATTAACACTCTGCTGGATCAAGAGTTTGAGGGACGTCATCGAGCTGAACATGTGCAGAACTCGGAGGTGTCGTACGTTCGGTGCTTGATCGGTCAGAACGAGAAGAAGTTCGACTACATCAACCGCGTTGTCAAACGCTTCCGCTTTCGGTCTACAAGGGTATGTAGACATATTCTCCCCCTCTCGTTGCTATGCATCTCCTAGATAGATCTTGCGTGAGCATAGGAATTTTTCCGAAATTGCATGCTACGTTTCCCAACAAATCCAAGTACAACCACCCCGCGCGGCGTGTCGTTGCCAGTTGGAATTCCTTCTCCCTACGATCCTAGCGAAGCCTGTCGCCTATCTTCCGTGCGAGTCGCTTGCATGTTAAAAGGGGAGCTCTTGAGCATTGCGCCTTAGTGGCTCTTACTGGCTGTCGATCCCTCACCCCCTGGCCCTGCCTCGGGCATCGCGACCTACATACCAGCGGCGGCTGAGCCTCGCTCGAGGGTCCGGTCCTGAGGACGTAGAGCTTTTTGGCAAACAAGTAAAAGTGAGTCAAGCCTCGCGAGGAAGAATGGGGAGGAAATTCACGGTTTAGCCGCGAGGGCATTGGTTAAGAGATGAAGGACACCAATTCTTCACGCACCCCTCGCGGGGCCTATATTGACCTATTGCAGATAGAAGACAAACAGGAGGCCAAACTTCGAGGAGACGCACCCTCGTGTCGCGATAACTTCACACGAGTTGCGGCTGATTCGGGCTGCGCCCCAAAAAGCTAAGTTGACCATCTCGCAGGGCTCGGTGATCTTTCTGATAGTGTTCCTTCTATTCATGGTCTCGTCCGAGGAAGAAACCTCTTCTCTCGCGTCTTGAATGAATGTGATGTCTGCAGAAGAGTGAAGGCAGAACACCAAAGGCCAGCTGGTCTCCTCCAACCTCTTGCCATTCCAGAATGGAAGTTTGACCACATTGAAATGGACTTCGTGACTGGGTTTTCCAAAGTCCAAGCGTGGCAATGATGCTATATTCGTCGTCATCGACAAGCTCACCAAAGTGGCTCACTTTCTGCCTATCAAAGAGTCGATCACTGCAGCTCAATTGGCGGAACTCTATACCTCTCGCATTGTCTCTCTGCACGGTATTCCTCAAGTGATATCTTCAGACCGTGGCAGCATCTTTACCTCCAAGTTTTGGGATTCTTTTCAGAAGGCCATGGGTACCAACATTCGCTTCAGCACAGCTTTCCATCCTCAAACAAGCGGTCAAGTCGAGCGTGTCAACCAGATTCTTGAAGATATGCTCAGGGCTTGTGTGATCTCCTTCGGCATGAAGTGGGAGGATTGTCTTCCTTATGCTGAATTCTCCTATAACAACAGTTTTCAAGCAAGTTCGGGCAAGGCCCCTTTTGAAATTCTATATGGCAGGAAGTGCCGTACCCCTCTCAACTGGTCTGAAACCGGTGAACGTCAGCTGCTGGGTAATGACCTGATCACAGAGGCAGAAGAAATGTGCAAAGTCATTCGTGATAACCTCAAAGCAGCCCAATCCCGCCAGAAGAGCTACTATGATAGTAAGCACCGTGATTTGGCTTTCGAGATCGGAGATCACGTTTACCTCCGCGTCTCTCCTGTGAAAGGTACTCGTCGCTTCGGTATCAAAGGGAAGCTTTCCCCTAGATACGTGGGACCTTTCAAGATTGCTAGCAAGAGAGGCGACCTCGCCTATCAGCTCGATCTTCCTTCAAACTTTGCCAATGTTCATGATGTGTTCCATGTCTCCCAACTCCGAAAGTGCTTCAAGACGCCTGAACGCACCGTCAACTTCGAGGACATTGAGCTCCAAGAAGATCTCTCCTATCGTGAGCACCCAGTTGCTATTCTTGAAGAGACTGAACGCAAGACTCGCAACAAGTCAATCAAATTTCTCAAAGTCAAGTGGTCTCACCATTCCGACCGTGAAGCTACCTGGGAACGCGAGGATCACCTCCGTTCTGAGTACCCGGAGTTCTTTCAGTCCTAGATCTCGGGACGAGATCTTTTCGTAGTGGTGGAGTGTTGTAACGCCCCAGATATACTTTCCATATTTGTATCCAACTCTTGCCGTTTCCGGCGTTACCTTATATTTATTTCTCGGGTTCGGGTCTTCGTCTCCGTGTGTTGTTTTCATTTTCGTGCATCGCATATCATGTCATCTCGTGCGTTGCATTTGCATACATGTTCATCTCATGCATTTGAGCATTTTCTCCGTTGTCCGTTTTGCATTCCGGCGCTTCGTTCTCCTCCGGTGGTCATTTCTAACTTTCTTTCGTGTGTGGGGATTAAACATTTCCGGATTGGACCGAGACTTGCCATGCGGCCTTGGTTTACTACCGGTAGACCGCCTGTCAAGTTTCGTATCATTTGGACTTCGTTTGATACTCCAACGGTTAACCGAGGGACCGAAAAGGCCTCATGTGTGTTGCAGCCCAACACCCCCCAAATTTGTCCCAAAACCCACCAAACTCTGCTCCATGTCCTAGAGCGTTCGATCACGATCGCGTGGGCGAAAACCGCACCTCATTTGGACTCTCCTAGCCCTACTTATGCCTATATATACCCCCTCCATTTTCGGATCTCGTCTTCCCCCTCGAACCCTAGCTCTAAAAAAAAGAGATCGGATCCCGCGCGCCGCCGGACATTTCGTCCACCGACGGACGTGTCCGCTGCACCCGCCGCCGCCACGTGGGTGGAGGGAATCCGCGCCCCTGTCGATCCGCCCCGGGCACGGCGGCGGTTGTTCAAGGGCGGTCCCGCCCCCTGACTGGCCTCGGCATCTCCACCTCTTCTACTGCTGCATTCCCCTTCTCGACAACAGAGAACCTCCTCAAGGGCACCATGGCTGCAGCAATGGCGGGACAAAATGGAGGAATGAGAAGGAGATGGGCCAAGGGGTCCGACTGTCGGTGTCAAAACCGGCAGATCTCGGGAGGGGGTCCCGAACTGTGCATCTAAGAATTGATGGTAATAGGAGACAAGGGACACGATGTTTTACCCAGGTTCGGGCCCTCTCGATGGAGGTAATACCCTACATCCTGCTTGATTGACTTTAATGAGTATAGGGGTTACAAGAGTTGATCTACCACGAGATCGTAATGGCTAAACCCTAATTGTCTAGCATGTATGATTATGATTGCCTCTGCGGACTAAAGCCTCTGGTTTATATAGACACCCGAGGGGGCTAGGGTTGTACAAAGTCGGTTTATAGAGAAAGGAATATTCATATCCGCATGCTAAGCTTGCCTTACACGCCAAGCAGAGCCCCATCCGGACATGGGAGAAAATTTTGTGTCTTGTATCTTTAGGGCCCATTAGTCTGGCCCATGTCATACAGCCTGAACGCCCGAGGACCCCTTAATCCAGGACTCCCTCAGTAGCCCCCGAACCAGGCTTCAATGACAGTGTGTCCGGCACGCAGGTTGTCTTCGGCATTGCAAGGCGGGTTCCTCCTCCAAATACTTCAAAGCATCTGACCCAAAGAGTTATATTCGGATGTTCATTTAATGTCATGCCCTTTGGCTCCCGCGCCTCCATCTCTTCTACTTCCATGTGTCGAACGAATACAAAACGTCAGAGTATTTTTTGCACATAACACCCTGGCCATAAAAAACGTCTATATAAAGGGATTGGATCTCAGATGCCATTCCATACCAGGTGGAAAATCCTTAGAGCTCGCTAGAAGAAACCACTCAAACATGGCTAGCGCTCCCAGTTCTTCCTCCCGCCCTCATGGCTCCAAAAAGGCGATTGGGAGAGATGCTCAGTATCCCATGCCCAGCTGACCAAGCTCTGGGCGCAAGGCTACCCTTCCCCCTGCGGATCTAATCCCAGTGCGGGCGGGAATAACTTCTCGAATCCTTCAAAAGGGGAGCGAGTGTGCTTCGTTTCCTTTCTCTTGAGAGGCATTGGATTTCCAATCCATCCTTTCCTCTGAGGTCTCCTGGAGTACTATGGCCTCCAACTGTACAATTTTACGCCGGGCTCCACTCTGCACATCGCGGGCTTCGTCGCTCTTTACAAGTTGTTCCTAGGCTGCGAGGCCCATTTTGAGTTATGGAGAAAATTGTTCTGCCTCGTCCCCCGCTCCCAAAAGGGATCCATATTCGAGGTGGGCGGCACCAAGATATGGCGCATAGCTGGAACCGGATACCTGTCCGGCACGCCGAAGAAGGCATCCGAGGAGCGGCCCTCAGAGTGGTTTTATATTGAAGACGTCGCCCTCCCCGACCCAGTCCGAATGGGCCTTCCCGAATTTTCCAGCACTCCATTAAAGAAACGCCATAGCTGGCACCTAATAACCCACAAGTATAGGGGATCACAACAATTTTCGAGGGTAGAGTATTCAACCCAAATTTATTGATTCGACACGAGGGGAGCCAAAGAATATTCTCAAGTATTAACAGTTGAGTTGTCAATTCAACCGCACCTGAAAGACTTAATATCTGCAGCAAAGTATTTAGTAGCAAAGTAATATGGAAGTAACGGTAACGGTGGCAAAAGTAACAGTATTGGTTTTGTAGTGATTGTAACAGTGGCAATGGAAAAGTAACTGTCGGATCACGGGTTCTGGCAAAACCCTTAAGGTTCGAACACTGGGGTGCGCGCGAAGATCTCTCCCCTATCGATCCACGTCCTAACTTAGCTAAGATCTCATGAACTAACTCGACGAACTCGCAACACAAAGGACACAAGATTTATACTGGTTCGGGCCACCGTTGTGGTGTAATACCCTACTCCAGTGTGGTGGTGGTGGATTGCCTCTTGGGCTGAGGATGAACAGTACAAGGGGAAGAACAACCTCCTGAGGTTGAGGTGTTCTTGTGCTCGGTGAACTTGTGTGTGAGGATGCGGTCTAGGGTTCTGTTCTTGACCCGTCTCCTCTCGTTTTCGTCCCCTTCTATGGTGGTGGCTACTCCTATTTATAGAGGCCCTGGTGTAACGCCCCAGATATACTTTCCATATTTGTATCCAACTCTTGCCGTTTCCGGCGTTACCTTATATTTATTTCTCGGGTTCGGGTCTTCGTCTCCATGTGTTGTTTTCGTTTTCGTGCATCGCATATCATGTCATCTCGTGCGTTGCATTTGCATACATGTTCATCTCATGCATTTGAGCATTTTCTCCGTTGTCCGTTTTGCATTCCGGCGCTTCGTTCTCCTCCGGTGGTCATTTCTAGCTTTCTTTCGTGTGTGGGGATTAAACATTTCCGGATTGGACCGAGACTTGCCATGCGGCCTTGGTTTACTACCGGTAGACCGCCTGTCAAGTTTCGTATCATTTGGACTTCGTTTGATACTCCAACGGTTAACCGAGGGACCGAAAAGGCCTCATGTGTGTTGCAGCCCAACACCCCCCAAATTTGTCCCAAAACCCACCAAACTCTGCTCCATGTCCTAGAGCGTTCGATCACGATCGCGTGGGCGAAAACCGCACCTCATTTGGACTCTCCTAGCCCTACTTATGCCGATATATACCCCCTCCATTTTCGGATCTCGTCTTCCCCCTCGAACCCTAGCTCTAAAAAAAAGAGATCGGATCCCGCGCGCCGCCGGACATTTCGTCCACCGACGGACGTGTCCGCTGCACCCGCCGCCGCCACGTGGCACGCGCCCATTCGCCGCCGCCTCGCGCCCACATCGTCGCCGACCGGCCCGCCAGGCCCGCGGGAAGCCCCCGCGGCCCAGCCGCCTCGCCCCGCCGCCTGGTGACCCGCGCCTCCTTCCGCCGCCGCCTCCCTCAACTCCGGCGCCGACGCCGCCCGCCGCCGACGCGCCTCACCGCCGCCCCGCTCCAACTCCGGCGGGCGAGCCCGCCACGGCCACCGCCGCACTCGCCCGCGCCGCCTCCCCCGCCGGCCGGCCGCGCCCCTCACCGCCCCGGCCGTCTCCTCCTCCTCCGGCCGGCGTGCCGCATCAAGTCCGGCAAGGCTCCGGCGAGCTCGGATCTCCTCGCCTCGGTTCGCGTGCCCGCCGGTCAAACCCTAGATCTGGGTAGTTTTTTTCACCAAGTCCCTGAACTTTTTCAGTCCATGATGCCCTGTTCGAGGCCCCGTAACTTTGCATCCGTAGATCCGATTTGGGCATATAATATATCAAAATCTTCGTCTCGATGAGTACATCATTTCATTCCATTGAATCATTTTCATTTGAGTTCATCTTCATGCCCAAAATGCTGTTAGAAGGAGGCTCGTGAGTTAATTGTCAGATCTGCTAGTTCATCTTAGACTTTTGTCATTTTTGTCATGATTATTGTGTGCATGCTATGCCTGTGAGTCCTTCATGTGTTTTGTTAAGCATTTTGTCTTCTTTACAGAGGTGCAACCCATGAATTTTTAGGACGTGTGTGGTGACTTGTGCAAGCTCGCAAAGAGAGGCACCCGGGAAATCTGTTTTCAGAGACTTAGTTGTTTTCACTAAGTCTGGGATATTTTAGTTCATGATGCCATATGTTCAGCTTGTTTCCTAATGATCCGTGCCTCTTTTGAGGATGACAGTAAGGGACTTTTGATATTCATGTTATGCTATATCCATCGATGTCTTTATTTGCAATTATGGAGCATCATAGCTTGAGTCAATCGAGCTCTACTTTTGCTTCGTGGTGAATCTGGGCAGATCGTCAACTCGTTTGCGATTTTGCCGGCGTTGTTGTAGTTGATCCGTGCATGCTATGCCATTGTTCTTGCCATGTATAGCTTGTATTTTGTGCCTTCTTAATGGCTGTATGCTTGCCTTGCCATGACTTGCACCGTGGTGAGTGCATCGAGCTCGTTTACATGCCTTCGTGAGTTATATCTCAGCATGTCTCAGTTTTCACTAAGTCTGAAAACTGATTGTCTTTTAGCTATGTTCGTGTGCCCGTTAATATATTTTGTGATCCCTTTTGGCCCCAGGTCACTTTGGGACTTTTGTTAAGCTTGTTTAGTAGCTCCATTCCATATTCTTACTTGTCATGTTCAGGTCATGTACCATGTTGTTTTGCTGCTCCGAAGAGAGCATCGTGATCTGAAATTACAGACTAGTGTTAATTTCACCAAGTCTGGAATCCGTTTTGCATTTGCGTTTTTGCTATGCTTGTTTGAACCTCTTAATGGATGAATTTGCCTATGTCTCAGTGCTAGTGTTTTGTTAACCATCTTGTGTACATCACTGCCATGTATTTAGTTTTCATGTTTGGTGGCTGTAGCATGTTCATTTCGCTGCATTTAGATGCCTACTTGCTGTAAATCGCAGACCGGTGTCATATCTTAAAACGCTTGCCATTTCCAAACCGTAACTCCGATTCCAGTGATCTTTATATCGTTTTCAAGAGATTTCATCCCCTCTATCCAGTGGCACCCTTGGTATTCCAAGTTGAGGCCAGGTTCATGCATTTCCTGTCATATCTTGCATTTTGCATCCCGCATCGCATCCCGCATAGCATATCATCATTTCATCATATTGCTTGGTCTTGCACGTGGTTGATTGTATCCTTGTTGCTTGTTTGTCTTGTTGGGTAGAGCCGGGAGACGAGTTCGCTAACGAGGAGCCCGTTGAGTTTGCTTGTGAGGATCCAGTCGACTCTGACAACTGTGCAGGCAAGATGATCATACCCTCGAAATCACTACTATCTTTGCTATGCTAGTTTGCTCGCTCTTGCTATGCCAATGCTACGATGCCTACATTTTGCTTGTCAGCCTCCCAATTGCCATGTCAAACCTCTAACCCACCATTGTCCTAGCAAACCATTGATTGGCTATGTTACCGCTTTGCTCGGCCCCTCTTATAGCGTTGTTAGTTGCAGGTGAAGATTGGAGCCGTTCCTTGTTGGAACATTTATTTACTTGTTGGGATATCATTATATTGCTATGTTATCTTAATGAATCCATATATTTGGTAAAGAGTGGAAGGCTCGGCCTCTCGCCTAGTGTTTTGTTCCACTCTTGCCGCCCTAGTTTCCGTCATATCGGTGTTATGTTCCCGGATTTTGCGTTCCTTACGCGGTTGGGTTATAATGGGAACCCCTTGATATTTCGCCTTGATTAAAGCCTGTCCAGCAATGCCCAACCTTGGTGTTACCATTTGCCACCTAGCCTTTTCTTTCCCTTGGGTTCTGCAGACTCAAGGGTCATCTTATTTTTAACCCCCCCCCCCCGGGCCAGTACTCCTGTGAGTGTTGGTCCAACCGAGCGATGTCCGGGGATACCAGGGGCAACTCTAGGCTGGCCTACCTGTCGTCTTGCTCATCTGAGTGTGCCCTGAGAAAGAGATATGTGCAGCTCCTATCGGGATTTGTCGGCACATTCGGGCGGTGTTGTTGGACTTGTTTTAACCTGTCGAATTGTCTTGTTGTACCGGGTTACCGAGTCTGATCGGTGTGTCTCGGATGGAGGTCTATTCCTTCGTTGACCGTGAGAGCTTGTCATGGGCTAAGTTGGGACTCCCCTGCAGGGATTGAACTTTCGAAAGCCGTGCCCGCGGTTATGGGCAGATGGGAATTTGTTAATATCCGGTTGTAGACAACGTAAACCTTAATTAATTAAAATGAATCAACTGAGTGTGTTACCATGATGGCCTCTTTTCGGCGGAGTCCGGGAAGTGGACACGGTGTTGGAGTAATGCTTGCGCAGGTTGTTCCTTCTAGTTTCTCGCTCGCGCTTTGCCTCCTCTTCTCGCTCTCCTTTGCGAATAAGTTAGCCACCATATATGCTAGTCGCTTGCTGCAGCTCCACATATACTTGCCTTATCCTGTCCTATAAGCTTAAATAGTCTTGATCGCGTGGGTGCGAGATTGCTGAGTCCTTGTGGCTCACAAATACTACAATTCCAGATGCAGGTCCAGGTGATTCCGCTCCAGGTGGCGAGTACGAGCTCAAGTGGGAGTTCGACGAGGACTCTCAGCGTTATTATGTTTCCTTTCCCGATGATCAGTAGGGGTGCCTAGTTGGGGTTCGATTCAGGGCCTTGTCGCATGTTGGGTTCTTTTCCATTTTGGCGCCGTAGTCGGGCCATGAGTGTTTATTTGATGGATGTTATTTATGTACTCTGATGTGACGTGGCGAGTGTAAGCCAACTATGTTATCTCCCCCTTTTATTATGTATTACATGGGATGTTGTAATGATTGCCTGACTTGCGACATTGCTTTCAATGCGGTTATGTCTCTAAGTCGTGCCTCGACACGTGGGAGCTATAGCCGCATCGAGGGCGTTACAAGTTGGTAATCAGAGCCTTCCCCGACCTTAGGAGCCCCATTGCTTGATCGTCTTAGCAGCCGAGTTGTGTCTAGAAAAAATGTTTTGAGTCATTTAGGAATTATATATCGGAGAGTTTAGGAATTCTTTTTACTTCCCAGTCTCCTCATCGCTCTGGTAAGGCATCCTGACGTAGAGTTTTGACTCTTCTCTTCTCAAATTTCACTAAAAAAAAATTAGGATCACGCGAGTATCTTGGTTTTGTTCCGATGGTTTTGTGACGAGAACATTGTTCTTGGTGCCTCCTGTCTTTAGGGGTTGTGGCAGTGTCCCGGGGAGTTGAGCTCCGAGGTGTTGTCGTCACAATTTTATCGTTGCAATTCCGGTATACTTGAGATATGTGCGCGACATCGAAAATCTCTTTTATGCAGTTCGTTGGTGAGATAACCTCGACGCCACCCAGTACTGGGGCGGGAGTTCGGGAGTATCGCCATAACTTGTATAACGGATGCTTTTCTAAGGTTGAGATAGATGGTTTCCGAAGGTTTCTTGGTTATGTGTTGAAGGATGGATACAGCTGGATGTAGGATTGCTAGCTTGAGTGAGATATTATGCTCCCCTGTATCCCCAACACCTGATTGCATAACCGGGAAAATTTCGGGAATTTCATAGGTGGGAATTCAAGTAGCCTTAGGATATCTTTCCGACAGATGTATGATATGAAATTGGGGTTCGACGTCTAGTGGTTTGCCTATTCACGGTCGATTTTACAGTGGTCTCGTTGTGTCTTAAAGAGTCCTTGGCTATGCTGACTCGGGGACGCTTCGTATGTCATGTGCACTACCTTGTACATGATGGTGCTGTACGATCGAGCCCGTGTAGGTCCCACCACGAAAACTTCGGACGAAATTTCTATCATGTATTTGTTCTGGCTTATTCCGCAAGCCAACCCTTGGTTTTATTTCGAGTTGTGGCATTCGTTTTGCTTCGACGTCATATGTTGATTCCATCCCTCGTTGTTGTACCCCCTTCTACCTGATTCTTCGTGGCTTCGCAATTTAGGAATATGTGACCACTCCAAGAGAAATACATTCGTTCATTTTGTTCGGATGTGAAGACTTTATGTTGCAATTATCATTCCGTTGGATTCAGCTTCAATATTTGTCTATTTGTGTGCTAACGGTGGTCAACCTCTTCAGGATGGCTCCCGCTAAGAGCACCAGTCAGAACCAGAATCAAGATCCGCCACCGCCTCCACCTCCTCCAGAGGCATGGCAAGCTGTGATGGCCGCAACCAATGCAAACACTCAGCTGATCATGCAAATTATCCAAGAGCGCAATCAAGGCAGTCAAGGGAATCAAGGCAGCAATCAGAGTCACTTTGCTACACTCAACCAGTTCCTTGCTAATGGGCCAAAGACTTTCAGTAATTGTGTTGAGGCAACCGATGCTGACGATTGGCTTGTGGATCTGTGTAAGCATTTCGAGTGCAGCAACGTCAGGCCTGAGGACTTTGTGAAGTTCGCTTCCTTCCAACTCAAAGATCAAGCTGCAGAATGGTTCCAGCAGTACAAGGATTCCAGAGGTGGACGTGTTATCACTTGGGATGATTTCCGTCAAGATTTCTGCGCTCATCACATTCCGCATAGCGTGGTTGAAAGCAAGCGTGAGGAATTCTGCAATCTGAAGCAAGGTTCTTTGTCTGTCTATGACTACAACAAATTGTTCCAGAAGCTTGCCCGCTTTGCCAAGCAGGACGTGCCTGATGAGAAGAGCATGATATATCAGTTCAGGGGTGGTCTCAGAGAAGATATTCAGCTCGCTCTTGTTCTCTTCGAGCCTTTGAGATACGATGAGTTCTACAACATGGCACTGAAGCAAGAGGCTGCTCAGTTGAGGTGTGATGCTTCCAGGAAGCGAGTCAGAGATGTTACTCCGTCTTCCTCTACTCAAGTGGCCAAGCAGCAGAAGTTTTGGCTTCCTCCTCCTCTGTTCCGTCAGCCGTATCAGTAGAAGAGCAAAGGTGGCAGTGGTTCTTCCCACCCACCCAACCCAGGCTTTCAGAACAAGACTTCGTCTCAAGCTCCAAGATCGAGTGCTCCGTATCACCGTCCGCTTTCAGAGGTCACGTGCAACAAGTGCCAATAGAAGGGTCACTATGCCAACAAGTGTTTCAACCAGAGGCGTCTTCCTCCTCCTCCTCCTGTCAGGTCGGCAAGTACAGCTGTGGTCAAGCATAACCCCAAGTCCGCCAAGGTCAACTTGCTGAATGCAGCTCAGGCAGAGGAATCACCAGATGTGATCATGGGTAACCTTCCTGTTAATGACATTCCCGCAAGAGTTCTTTTTGATACTGGTGCATCTTTATCATTTTTGTCGAAGCCTTTTGCATCCATGCATGATGTTCATACTATTGATTTGCCTAAGCCGATAGCGGTTTCTTCTCCGGGTTTGTTCATGAACACCAAAATGATGGCTCCGGATGTTTCTATCACATTGGGTGACTACAAGTTTCTTTCTTCTCCTATGGTGCTTGGTAACTCGGATATTGATCTTATTCTCGGGATGGATTGGCTTTCTAAGCACAAGGCACATCTTGATTGTGCAGCCAGGCAGATTCTATTGACTCATTCGTCTGAGGATGCAATTATCTTTGCCGCTCGGGATAATACCATTCGTCTGTTTTCTCTCAATGAGAAGGGTGAATTGGATGCCATCTCGCAAATTCCAGTCGTTTGCGAATATCAAGACGTCTTTCCAGAAGAGCTCCCAGGAATGCCTCCGCACCGGCCAGTTGAATTCGTTATTGAACTTGAGCCTGGCACGGAACCTGTGTGCAAACGTCCTTACAAGCTCGGCCCCGAAGAGTTGAAGGAGTTGAAGAAACAACTCGATGAGCAAGAAAGATTGGGTCTTATCCGGCCTAGTACTTCTCCGTGGGGTTGTGGTGTTCTTTTTGTGAAGAAGAAGGATGGAACGGACCGACTTTGTGTTGATTACCGTCCAATGAACAAGAAGACCATCAAGAACAAATACCCACTTCCCAACATCAATGAGCTGTTCGAACAACTCAAAGGTGCTCAAGTATTCTCCAAGCTTGATCTCCGTATGGGTTATCACCAGATTCGCATTCGTGAAGAAGATATTCCCAAGACAGCATTCAGAACAAGCTTTGGTTCATATGAATACACTGTCATGTCTTTTGGCCTCGCCAACGCTCCTCCGACGTTCTCTCGCATGATGAATTTCATCTTCAACGCCTACACCAATGACTTCGTTTTGGTCTATCTCGACGACATTCTGGTTTTCTCGAAGAACAAGGAAGATCATGCCAAGCACTTGCGTTTGGTTCTTGACAAGCTCAGGGAACATCAGTTCTACGCCAAGTTCTCCAAGTGTGAATTTTGGCTCGATGAGGTTCTTTATCTTGGCCATATCATCTCTGCCAAGGGCATTTCCGTGAATCCCGAGAAGGTTTCCGCAATTGTGAATTGGGAACCTCCTCAGAACGTGAAGCAACTCCGCAGTTTTCTCGGTCTCGCAAGCTATTGCCGAAGATTCGTTGAAAACTTTTCCAAGATCGCGAAGCCTCTCTCAAATCTTCTTCAGAAGCACGTCAAGTACGTTTGGTCTCCGGAGTGTGATATTGCTTTCAACACTTTGAAAGAGAAGTTGATCACTACTCCAGTTCTGACTCCGCCTGATGAATCCAAGTCGTACGAGGTCTTTTGTGATGCCTCTCTCCAAGGTCTTGGCGCAGTATTGATGCAAGAGAAGAAAGTTGTTGCTTATACATCTCGCCAGTTGAAGCCTAATGAGAAGAACTACCCCACTCATGATCTCGAGTTGGCGGCAGTTGTGCATGCTTTGTTGACTTGGAGACATCTTCTATTGGGAAGAAAAGTGGACATTTTCACCGATCACAAGAGTCTCAAGTACATCTTCACTCAGCCTAATCTCAACCTCAGGCAGACTCGATGGGTCGAAATGATTCAAGAGTACAATCCGAGTATCGAGTATACTCCAGGCAAGGCTAATGTGATTGCTGACGCTTTGAGCAGAAAAGCATATTGCAACAGTCTGATTCTCAAGCCTTATCAACCCGAGCTTTGTGAAGCTTTCCGCAAGCTGAATCTGCAAGTTGTTCCTCAAGGTTTCCTCGCCAACCTTCAAGTCTCTCCTACCTTAGAAGACCAGATTCGCCAAGCCCAGCTTCTTGATGCTATGGTGAAAAAGGTGAAGATTGGGATTGCCAAGAGTCAGCCCAAGTACAAGTGCTACCGCCTTGATGACAAGGACACTCTCTTCTTCGAGGATCGTATTGTTGTGCCCAAAGGGGAACTTCGTAAAGTGATCATGAACGAGGCTCACAACTCTCTCCTCTCCATCCACCCTGGTAGTACGAAGATGTATCAGGATCTCAAGCAAGCTTATTGGTGGACTCGAATGAAGCGCGAGATCGCTCAATTCTTGAATGAATGTGATGTCTGCAGAAGAGTGAAGGCAGAACACCAAAGGCCAGCTGGTCTCCTCCAACCTCTTGCCATTCCAGAATGGAAGTTTGACCACATTGAAATGGACTTCGTGACTGGGTTTTCCAAAGTCCAAGCGTGGCAATGATGCTATATTCGTCGTCATCGACAAGCTCACCAAAGTGGCTCACTTTCTGCCTATCAAAGAGTCGATCACTGCAGCTCAATTGGCGGAACTCTATACCTCTCGCATTGTCTCTCTGCACGGTATTCCTCAAGTGATATCTTCAGACCGTGGCAGCATCTTTACCTCCAAGTTTTGGGATTCTTTTCAGAAGGCCATGGGTACCAACATTCGCTTCAGCACAGCTTTCCATCCTCAAACAAGCGGTCAAGTCGAGCGTGTCAACCAGATTCTTGAAGATATGCTCAGGGCTTGTGTGATCTCCTTCGGCATGAAGTGGGAGGATTGTCTTCCTTATGCTGAATTCTCCTATAACAACAGTTTTCAAGCAAGTTCGGGCAAGGCCCCTTTTGAAATTCTATATGGCAGGAAGTGCCGTACCCCTCTCAACTGGTCTGAAACCGGTGAACGTCAGCTGCTGGGTAATGACCTGATCACAGAGGCAGAAGAAATGTGCAAAGTCATTCGTGATAACCTCAAAGCAGCCCAATCCCGCCAGAAGAGCTACTATGATAGTAAGCACCGTGATTTGGCTTTCGAGATCGGAGATCACGTTTACCTCCGCATCTCTCCTGTGAAAGGTACTCGTCGCTTCGGTATCAAAGGGAAGCTTTCCCCTAGATACGTGGGACCTTTCAAGATTGCTAGCAAGAGAGGCGACCTCGCCTATCAGCTCGATCTTCCTTCAAACTTTGCCAATGTTCATGATGTGTTCCATGTCTCCCAACTCCGAAAGTGCTTCAAGACGCCTGAACGCACCGTCAACTTCGAGGACATTGAGCTCCAAGAAGATCTCTCCTATCGTGAGCACCCAGTTGCTATTCTTGAAGAGACTGAACGCAAGACTCGCAACAAGTCAATCAAATTTCTCAAAGTCAAGTGGTCTCACCATTCCGACCGTGAAGCTACCTGGGAACGCGAGGATCACCTCCGTTCTGAGTACCCGGAGTTCTTTCAGTCCTAGATCTCGGGACGAGATCTTTTCGTAGTGGTGGAGTGTTGTAACGCCCCAGATATACTTTCCATATTTGTATCCAACTCTTGCCGTTTCCGGCGTTACCTTATATTTATTTCTCGGGTTCGGGTCTTCGTCTCCGTGTGTTGTTTTCATTTTCGTGCATCGCATATCATGTCATCTCGTGCGTTGCATTTGCATACATGTTCATCTCATGCATTTGAGCATTTTCTCCGTTGTCCGTTTTGCATTCCGGCGCTTCGTTCTCCTCCGGTGGTCATTTCTAACTTTCTTTCGTGTGTGGGGATTAAACATTTCCGGATTGGACCGAGACTTGCCATGCGGCCTTGGTTTACTACCGGTAGACCGCCTGTCAAGTTTCGTATCATTTGGACTTCGTTTGATACTCCAACGGTTAACCGAGGGACCGAAAAGGCCTCATGTGTGTTGCAGCCCAACACCCCCCAAATTTGTCCCAAAACCCACCAAACTCTGCTCCATGTCCTAGAGCGTTCGATCACGATCGCGTGGGCGAAAACCGCACCTCATTTGGACTCTCCTAGCCCTACTTATGCCTATATATACCCCCTCCATTTTCGGATCTCGTCTTCCCCCTCGAACCCTAGCTCTAAAAAAAAGAGATCGGATCCCGCGCGCCGCCGGACATTTCGTCCACCGACGGACGTGTCCGCTGCACCCGCCGCCGCCACGTGGGTGGAGGGAATCCGCGCCCCTGTCGATCCGCCCCGGGCGCGGCGGCGGTTGTTCAAGGGCGGTCCCGCCCCCTGACTGGCCTCGGCATCTCCACCTCTTCTACTGCTGCATTCCCCTTCTCGACAACAGAGAACCTCCTCAAGGGCACCATGGCTGCAGCAATGGCGGGACAAAATGGAGGAATGAGAAGGAGATGGGCCAAGGGGTCCGACTGTCGGTGTCAAAACCGGCAGATCTCGGGAGGGGGTCCCGAACTGTGCATCTAAGAATTGATGGTAATAGGAGACAAGGGACACGATGTTTTACCCAGGTTCAGGCCCTCTCGATGGAGGTAATACCCTACATCCTGCTTGATTGACTTTAATGAGTATAGGGGTTACAAGAGTTGATCTACCACGAGATCGTAATGGCTAAACCCTAATTGTCTAGCATGTATGATTATGATTGCCTCTGCGGACTAAAGCCTCTGGTTTATATAGACACCCGAGGGGGCTAGGGTTGTACAAAGTCGGTTTATAGAGAAAGGAATATTCATATCCGCATGCTAAGCTTGCCTTACACGCCAAGCAGAGCCCCATCCGGACATGGGAGAAAATTTTGTGTCTTGTATCTTTAGGGCCCATTAGTCTGGCCCATGTCATACAGCCTGAACGCCCGAGGACCCCTTAATCCAGGACTCCCTCAGTAGCCCCCGAACCAGGCTTCAATGACAGTGTGTCCGGCACGCAGGTTGTCTTCGGCATTGCAAGGCGGGTTCCTCCTCCAAATACTTCAAAGCATCTGACCCAAAGAGTTATATTCGGATGTTCATTTAATGTCATGCCCTTTGGCTCCCGCGCCTCCATCTCTTCTACTTCCATGTGTCGAACGAATACAAAACGTCAGAGTATTTTTTGCACATAACACCCTTGCCATAAAAAACGTCTATATAAAGGGATTGGATCTCAGATGCCATTCCATACCAGGTGGAAAATCCTTAGAGCTCGCTAGAAGAAACCACTCAAACATGGCTAGCGCTCCCAGTTCTTCCTCCCGCCCTCATGGCTCCAAAAAGGCGATTGGGAGAGATGCTCAGTATCCCATGCCCAGCTGACCAAGCTCTGGGCGCAAGGCTACCCTTCCCCCTGCGGATCTAATCCCAGTGCGGGCGGGAATAACTTCTCGAATCCTTCAAAAGGGGAGCGAGTGTGCTTCGTTTCCTTTCTCTTGAGAGGCATTGGATTTCCAATCCATCCTTTCCTCTGAGGTCTCCTGGAGTACTATGGCCTCCAACTGTACAATTTTACGCCGGGCTCCACTCTGCACATCGCGGGCTTCGTCGCTCTTTACAAGTTGTTCCTAGGCTGCGAGGCCCATTTTGAGTTATGGAGAAAATTGTTCTGCCTCGTCCCCCGCTCCCAAAAGGGATCCATATTCGAGGTGGGCGGCACCAAGATATGGCGCATAGCTGGAACCGGATACCTGTCCGGCACGCCGAAGAAGGCATCCGAGGAGCGGCCCTCAGAGTGGTTTTATATTGAAGACGTCGCCCTCCCCGACCCAGTCCGAATGGGCCTTCCCGAATTTTCCAGCACTCCATTAAAGAAACGCCATAGCTGGCACCTAATAACCCACAAGTATAGGGGATCGCAACAATTTTCGAGGGTAGAGTATTCAACCCAAATTTATTGATTCGACACGAGAGGAGCCAAAGAATATTCTCAAGTATTAACAGTTGAGTTGTCAATTCAACCGCACCTGAAAGACTTAATATCTGCAGCAAAGTATTTAGTAGCAAAGTAATATGGAAGTAACGGTAACGGTGGCAAAAGTAACAGTATTGGTTTTGTAGTGATTGTAACAGTGGCAATGGAAAAGTAACTGTCGGATCACGGGTTCTGGCAAAACCCTTAAGGTTCGAACACTGGGGTGCGCGCGAAGATCTCTCCCCTATCGATCCACGTCCTAACTTAGCTAAGATCTCACGAACTAACTCGACGAACTCGCAACACAAAGGACACAAGATTTATACTGGTTCGGGCCACCGTTGTGGTGTAATACCCTACTCCAGTGTGGTGGTGGTGGATTGCCTCTTGGGCTGAGGATGAACAGTACAAGGGGAAGAACAACCTCCTGAGGTTGAGGTGTTCTTGTGCTCGGTGAACTTGTGTGTGAGGATGCGGTCTAGGGTTCTGTTCTTGACCCGTCTCCTCTCGTTTTCGTCCCCTTCTATGGTGGTGGCTACTCCTATTTATAGAGGCCCTGGTGTAACGCCCCAGATATACTTTCCATATTTGTATCCAACTCTTGCCGTTTCCGGCGTTACCTTATATTTATTTCTCGGGTTCGGGTCTTCGTCTCCGTGTGTTGTTTTCGTTTTCGTGCATCGCATATCATGTCATCTCGTGCGTTGCATTTGCATACATGTTCATCTCATGCATTTGAGCATTTTCTCCGTTGTCCGTTTTGCATTCCGGCGCTTCGTTCTCCTCCGGTGGTCATTTCTAGCTTTCTTTCGTGTGTGGGGATTAAACATTTCCGGATTGGACCGAGACTTGCCATGCGGCCTTGGTTTACTACCGGTAGACCGCCTGTCAAGTTTCGTATCATTTGGACTTCGTTTGATACTCCAACGGTTAACCGAGGGACCGAAAAGGCCTCATGTGTGTTGCAGCCCAACACCCCCCAAATTTGTCCCAAAACCCACCAAACTCTGCTCCATGTCCTAGAGCGTTCGATCACGATCGCGTGGGCGAAAACCGCACCTCATTTGGACTCTCCTAGCCCTACTTATGCCCATATATACCCCCTCCATTTTCGGATCTCGTCTTCCCCCTCGAACCCTAGCTCTAAAAAAAAGAGATCGGATACCGCGCGCCGCCGGACATTTCGTCCACCGACGGACGTGTCCGCTGCACCCGCCGCCGCCACGTGGCACGCGCCCATTCGCCGCCGCCTCGCGCCCACATCGCCGCCGACCGGCCCGCCAGGCCCGCGGGAAGCACCCGCGGCCCAGCCGCCTCGCCCCGCCGCCTGGTGACCCGCGCCTCCTTCCGCCGCCGCCTCGCTCAACTCCGGCGCCGACGCCGCCATCGCCGCCCGCCGCCGACGCGCCTCACCGCCGCCCCGCTCCAACTCCGGCGGGCGAGCCCGCCACGGCCACCGCCGCACTCGCCCGCGCCGCCTCCCCCGCCGGCCGGCCGCGCCCCTCACCGCCCCGGCCGTCTCCTCCTCCTCCGGCCGGCGTGCCGCGTCAAGTCCGGCAAGGCTCCGGCGAGCTCGGATCTCCTCGCCTTGGTTCGCGTGCCCGCCGGTCAAACCCTAGATCTGGGTAGTTTTTTTTTCACTGTCCCTAAACTTTTTCAGTCCATGATGCCCTGTTCGAGGCCCCGTAACTTTGCATCCGTAGCTCCGATTTGGGCATATAATATATCAAAATCTTCGCCTCGATGAGTAAATCATTTCATTCCATTGCATCATTTTCATTTGAGTTCATCTTGATGCCCAAAATGCTGTTAGAAGGAGGCTCGTGAGTTAATTGTCAGATCTGCTAGTTCATCTTAGACTTTTGTCATTTTTGTCATGATTATTGTGTGCATGCTATGCCTGTGAGTCCTTCATGTGTTTTGTTAAGCATTTTGTCTTCTTTACAGAGGTGCAACCCATGCATTTTTAGGACGTGTGTGGTGACTTGTGCAAGCTCGCAAAGAGAGGCACCCGGGAAATCTGTTTTCAGAGACTTAGTTGTTTTCACTAAGTCTGGGATATTTTAGTTCATGATGCCATATGTTCAGCTTGTTTCCTAATGATCCGTGCCTCTTTTGAGGATGATCAGTAAGGGACTTTTGATACTCATGTTATGCTCTATCCATCCATGTCTTTATTTGCAATTATGGAGCACCATAGCTTGAGTCAATCGAGCTCTACTTTTGCTTCGTGGTGAATCTGGGCAGATCGTCAACTCGTTTGTGATTTTGCCGGCGTTGTTGTAGTTGATCCGTGCATGCTATGCCATTGTTCTTGCCATTTATAGCTTGTATTTTGTGCCTTCTTAATTGATGTATGCTTGCCTTGCCATGACTTGCACCGTGGTAAGTGCATCGAGCTCGTTTACATGCCTTCGTGAGTTATATCTCAGCATGTCTCAGTTTTCACTGCTCCGTTAATATATTTTGTTTCACTGCTCAGTTTATACTGCCATTTATAGCTTCGTAAGTCTGAAAACTGATTGTGTTTTAGCTATGTTCGTGTGCCCGTTAATATATTTTGTGATCCCTTTTGGCCCCAGGTCACTTTGGGACTTTTGGCTCCATGTTCTTACTTGTCATGTTCAGGTCATGTACCATGTTTTTTCGCTGCTCCGAAGAGAGCATCGTGATCTGAAATTACAGACTAGTGTTAATTTCACTAAGTCTGGAATCCGTTTTGCATTTGCGTTTTTGCCATGCTTGTTTGAACCTCTTAATGGATGAATTTGCCTATGTCTCAGTGCTAGTGTTTTGTTAACCATCTTGTGTACATCACTGCCATGTATTTAGTTTTCATGTTTGGTGGCTGTAGCATGTTCATTTCGCTGCATTTAGATGCCTACTTGCTGTAAATCGCAGACCGGTGTCATATCTTAAAACGCTTGCCATTTCCAAACCGTAACTCCGATTCCAATGATCTTTATATCGTTTTCAAGCGATTTCATCCCCTCTATCCAGTGGCACCCATGGAATTCCAAGTTGAGGCCAGGTTCATGCATTTCCTGTCATATCTTGCATTTTGCATCCCGCATCGCATCCCGCATAGCATATCATCATTTCATCATATTGCTTGGTCTTGCACGTGGTTGATTGTATCCTTGTTGCTTGTTTGTCTTGTTGGGTAGAGCCGGGAGACGATTCGCTAACGAGGAGCCCGTTGAGTTTGCTTGTGAGGATCCAGTCGACTCTGACAACTGTGCAGGCAAGATGATCATACCCTCGAAATCACTACTATCTTTGCTATGCTAGTTTGCTCGCTCTTGCTATGCCAATGCTACGATGCCTACCTTTTGCTTGTCAGCCTCCCAATTTCCATGTCAAACCTCTAACCCACCATTGTCCTAGCAAACCGTTGATTGGCTATGTTACCGCTTTGCTCGGCCCCTCTTATAGCGTTGTTAGTTGAAGGTGAAGATTCGAGCCGTTCCTTGTTGGAACATTTATTTACTTGTTGGGATATCATTATATTGCTATGTTATTTTAATGAATCCATATATTTGGTAAAGAGTGGAAGGCTCGGCCTCTCGCCTAGTGTTTTGTTCCACTCTTGCCGCCCTAGTTTCCGTCATATCGGTGTTATGTTCCCGGATTTTGCGTTCCTTACGCGGTTGGGTTATAATGGGAACCCCTTGATATTTCGCCTTGATTAAAGCCTGTCCAGCAATGCCCAACCTTGGTGTTACCATTTGCCACCTAGCCTTTTCTTTCCCTTGGGTTCTGCAGACTCAAGGGTCATCTTATTTTTAACCCCCCCCCCCCCGGGCCAGTACTCCTGTGAGTGTTGGTCCAACCGAGCGATGTCCGGGGCTACCAGGGGCAACTCTGGGCTGGCCTACCCGTCATCTTGCTCATCTGAGTGTGCCCTGAGAAAGAGATATGTGCAGCTCCTATCGGGATTTGTCGGCACATTCGGGCGGTGTTGTTGGACTTGTTTTAACCTGTCGAATTGTCTTGTTGTACCGGGTTACCGAGTCTGATCGGTGTGTCTCAGGTGGAGGTCTATTCCTTCGTTGACCGTGAGAGCTTGTCATGGGCTAAGTTGGGACTCCCCTGCAGGGATTGAACTTTCGAAAGCCGTGCCCGCGGTTATGGGCAGATGGGAATTTGTTAATATCCGGTTGTAGACAACGTAAACCTTAATTAATTAAAATGAATCAACTGAGTGTGTTACCGTGATGGCCTCTTTTCGGCGGAGTCCGGGAAGTGGACACGGTGTTGGAGTAATGCTTGCGCAGGTTGTTCCTTCTAGTTTCTCGCTCGCGCTTTGCCTCCTCTTCTCGCTCTCCTTTGCGAATAAGTTAGCCACCATATATGCTAGTCGCTTGCTGCAGCTCCACATATACTTGCCTTATCCTGTCCTATAAGCTTAAATAGTCTTGATCGCGTGGGTGCGAGATTGCTGAGTCCTTGTGGCTCACAAATACTACAATTCCAGATGCAGGTCCAGGTGATTCCGCTCCAGGTGGCGAATACGAGCTCAAGTGGGAGTTCGACGAGGACTCTCAGCGTTATTATGTTTCCTTTCCCGATGATCAGTATGGGTGCCTAGTTGGGGTTCAATTCAGGGCCTTGTCGCATGTTGGGTTCTTTTCCATTTTGGCGCCGTAGTCGGGCCATGAGTGTTTATTTGATGGATGTTATTTATGTACTCTGATGTGACGTGGCGAGTGTAAGACAACTATGTTATCTCCCCCTTTTATTATGTATTACATGGGATGTTGTAATGATTGCCTGACTTGCGACATTGCTTTCAATGCGGTTATGTCTCTAAGTCGTGCCTCGACACGTGGGAGCTATAGCCGCATCGAGGGCGTTACACCTGGTCCTCTCCCAAATATTGAGCGGGAGGGGAGCCAACAACGACCAATTTGAAAGGGGACAGCTAGTACAAGCTATCCTGACAAAAGGTGGTCTTCGCCCGCCAAAGGTTCTGGTGGTGACGCTGTCCTGGGCTCCATGGTGACCTCCGTCTTGCCGTCCTTCTGGTCTTGGTCTCATTGCACCAATATGGAAACCTTTCCTTGATGCCTCGGTACTCCGCGCCTGCGCTTGCCCCCTTAGCACCAAAGAGGAAACAAGGACACTGCGCGCTGGCGCCCGCCTGGTCTCGATCGTCATGGCTTACGTCACGAGAACCTCGCGAGGTTTGCCCGACCTTGAACTCTCCACGCCTCACGAGCCAGCCTGGTGAGGCCGCTCCTGAGGTGTTCTTGTGTCGTCCGCATCGTGAGGCTTGGCCCCTCACGAGGGTCTTGATTCCTTGTTGATGAAGATGGGCCGTATAGGCCTGCTAGCAAAGCCATGCCATGGGCCGCAGGCAGGCAAGTCTGGGGAGCCCTGTTCCCAGAACACCGACAGTAGCCCTCGGGCCCAAGGCACGCTCGGGCTTGGCTTCGAGGCGAAGCCAAGGGTCAAGTGTGGAGTGTCGTGGGCCCCAATAGCCCGCGGCCTCGGTCGACACATGGTGGTTGATTGGACGTGGGCGTCTCCGCTTCCCCATGCTGCCTCGGCAACTGCCCGACATGACAAGTCCCTGCGACATGCAAGGAAAACCATCATTACCAGTGATCGTGGGGGGTGCTGGTTGGCCTTCTCCTGGTGTAAATGGGAGGGGGTGAAGCCCCCATCGCCCATCCTTCCTCTTCCGCTTCCGCTTCTTCTCCTTCCTTGCTCCTCTCCTGCCACCAATGGCGCCGTCGAGGGGGTTCACCACCACGGAGAAGGGGAAGGCCCCTCGCGAGCGGCCCGGCTCTCCGGTGCCCAAGTGTGGACGCGGCCATCCCCGCAAGCACACCGCAACCCCTGCCGCGGTGGTGCCACTTCGCGGGGCAGGGGTCGCTCCGGTTGTGGTGGTCCCATTGATGGAGGGAGACGCGACGTGGTCGCGCGGCCTCCCCGGCCCCGCTTCCACTCGGCAGAGAAGTTGTCGTAGTTTGTCGTCTGGTCGGAGAACCCGACCGGCAACTGGCTTCAGCTCCCGTGCTTCTTCGCCGTCGAGCTGCCGGACTCAGGTCCTGGCAGGCTTTGGCTACAGGCAGACGGCTGCTGCAGCAGGGCTTCCTGGGTTGCGGTCGCGGTCTCCTCCGCGGGCAATGTAGCTCTGGCCCGCGGTTGGTGGAAGTTCGCCCGCGCGTGCGGCCTGGGCAGGCGATGCACCCTTCACTTCAAGTACGACGGCGACGCGACCCTCTATGTGAGGGTCTTTGGGGAAGATGGTCGCCGCGTGGGGTGCTGCCCTGAGGTGAACGACGGTGAGGAGGTGCCCGGGCTTGGGGACGGCTGCGATGAGGATGAGAGTGAGCCCGCCCTTGGTGTCGACCGCGTCTCGTCCGGCTATGGCAGCTCTTCCCCCAGCGACAGCTCCAGCAGTGGCGGCTATGACCAGCCGCCATGCCGTCGTGCCCGCTTCAAAGACGGTGGCGGGTCGTCTCGTCGTCGTGCCTCCGTGAAGCGTGAGGAGGGGTCTGGCTGAGCTCAGGAGGGCGCTGGGGCCTGCGCCCGTGAACTGCTATAGGCGCCGCTTCTATTTTGTTCTTCTTTTCCTTCCTGCATCAGAAAGAAACCAGAGTGGGCCCGGAGGGGCGTGTATCGAACTATGATCTCAATCATTATGTTATGTTTGTCGTTCCTGTGTCGTGCCGTAACATTATCGTTTTGAGTGACCTCCTCCTCACAAGGCGCTCGCTCCCTAGTTCTTGTCGAGGCCTCCTTGACCTGGTATGCACTTAGGAACTGCAAAAAATTCGTAAGAGGTTTGTCGCTCACCCGGGGTTTGGTTATAAGCGCCACTGGCCTTGACACAGTGCTTCACGTTGCGATGCCCGTGGGGCACGGACCAGGAGAGGTGCGCCAGCTTGTGGGCTTGAACGAGGGTGCCTCGCGAAAAGACAGAAGGAGGATGCTCATGAAGGTACTTGTTCAGCCCCCTCGCGAGGGATGCGAGGGAGAGTTCAGGTCGATCAAAGAGGCGAAGGCAGAAACAGAGGCAGAAAACGATAAAACGGGATCAGCAAGAGATACCAGAAAGCAAATTTCAATTAAAAGAAGGGTGAGCCAACTTCAGAAAGCAAATGAAAAGCCGCGTCCGGCACCTAGTCTAGTCTTCGACGTCTTCTCACCAGCGCGGAGCTAAGTGCTACCACTCAACGTGGGAGGGAGCCCCCGAGGCCCAAGGGTGGCTCTCCTGAGGCTCCGGGGCGTGTACAGCCCCACTCATTATTACGTGAGAGTGTCACGGGAGGCGATTCTTCACAGGCACGGGGCCTTGCTTCACAGGCACTGGGCCTTTCTTCACAGGCACTGGGCCTTTCTTACAGGCACCGGGCCTTCTTCATAGGCACTGGGCCTTTCTTCTTGGGTGGAACTTCCGGAGGTGTCGGATGTTCCAGGCGTTCTGGACGGGTACCCTGTCCTGCGTCTCCAGGCGTGCGGCGCCAGGCCTGGAGACGTGGACGACCTGGAATGGGCCCTCCCACATGGGCGAGAGCTTATGGAGCCCCTCCCTAGAGAGCACCCGCCTCAGGATGAGGTCACCCACCTCAAGAGTCCTGGAGTGGACGATGCACAGTGGTACGGCCGCAGCGCCTGCTGGTATCTGGCCACCCATAGTGCAGCTTCACGGTGTCGTTCCTCCCCCAGCACGAGGTCCATCCCCCGCATGGCGTCCTGCTGCGTCTCATCAAACGCCAGGACCCGTGCGGAGCGATACTCGACCTCATGAGGGAGGACTGCTTCTGCTCCATAGACGAGGAAGAACAGGGTTTCGCCCGTTGGCTTGGTGGCGGTGGTGCGGATCGACCACATCACAGACTGGAGCTCGTCGTGCCTGCCCCTGCCACAGGCCTCGAGCTTCTTCTTCAAGGCCCTAGTCTTGAGGGCCTTTAGGACCTCCGCGTTGGCGCGTTTGGCCTGGCCATTGCTCCTGGGGTGTGCTACTGAGGCGTAGCAGATCTGTGTTCCAAGGTTAGCACAATATGACTTGAAGAGATTACTAGTGAACTGCGAGCCGTTATTGGTGATGATGCGGTTGGGGACCCCAAAACGGCTCACGAGGCCCTTGATGAACTTGTCTGCAGAACCAGCTAGGATGGCGCGGATGGCTTCAACCTCCGGCCACTTAGCAAACTTGTCGACGACGACGTAGAGGTATCGATAGCCCCCAGGCGCCCGAGGGAACGGGCCCAGAATATCCAGCCCCCAGACCACAAACGGCCATGAGAGTGGGATTGTATGGAGGCCCTGAGCTGGCTGATGGATCTACTTGGCATGGAATTGGCAGGCCTCGCAGGAACTCACCAGCTCAGCCGCGTCATTGAGCGCTGTAGGCCAGTAGAACCCACTTCAGAATGCCTTGTCGACGAGGGTTCGCGACGACGAGTGGTGCCCACAGTCTCCGCCGTGTATGTCAGCTATTAGTTCTTTCCCCTGTTCCCTGGAGATACAATGCAGTGTAACGTCATTTGGTCACTTTCTGTATAACTCACCGTCCTAGATGCAGTATGCCATGGCCTGACGGGCCACGTGCTCCGCGTCCTCCTCCTTCTCTGGCAACGCCCCTTGCATAAGGTATTCCTTGAATTCTTTTGCCCAGCATCCCTCCTGGGGCTCGAGCGCCAGGAGTAGGCGTGCTCCTGAGGTCGGGCCATAGGCTAGGGCTCCTGAGGCAGGCGGCTGTGGGAGTTCCTCCCAAGGCTGAGTTGTTCTTGAAAGCGGTGGTGTTGCTAATGGCTTGAAGAGCCGCTCCTTGAAGACGTCAAGCTCCTGGGGCTGACGCTTGGATGCTCTTCTGGCGATGTCGTCTGCTTACTTGTTGGTGCCACGGGGCACGTGCTGCAACTCCAGGCCCAGAAATTTCTTCTCCATCTTGCGCACCTCCGTGAGGTATGCTTCCATGTGCTCGTCCTTCGGCTCATATACCTTGTTGGAGAAGTTGACGAGGAGCTGTGACTCGCCCCTGATAGTGAGGCGCTTCACCCCCAGCACCGCCACAGCCTTCAAGCCGGCTATGAGGCCCTCGTATTCTGCAATGTTGTTGGAGACCTTCTCGCCCTGCTGGAAGCAGAGCTGCACGGTGTAGTAGAGCTTGCCCTGAGTGGGCGAGATGAGTACTGCTCCAGCCACGGCGCCCTGGCGCACAAAGGCACCATCGAAATACATGACCCAGCCGTCAGGCGCCTTACTTCCCGGCGAGAGGGACTGGTCTTCGCCTTCTCCAAGCGCCGGGGCGTCCGTCCATTCTGCCATGAAATCAGCGAGCGCGGCTGAGGGAGTCCTGCACTAAGGGGTCCTCGGACGTCCGGCCTATTACCTATGGGCCGGACTGATGGGCTATGAAGACCGAAGACTGTACCGTGTCCGAATTGGACTCTACTTGGTGTGGAAGGCAAGCTTGGCGACCGAAGATTCCTTCTTATTGAACCTACTCCATCTAAACCCTAGATCCCCTCGGTGTCTATATAAACCATAGGGGATAGTCCGAAAGGGACAACACATATAATCATTACCATATTCATAGGCTAGACTTCTAGGGTTTAGCCATTACGATCTCCTGGTAGATCAACTCTTGTAATACTCATATTCATCAAGATCAATCAAGCAGGAAGTGGGGTATTACCTTCATATAGAGGGCCCGAACCTGGGTAAACACCGTGTCCCCTGTCTCCTGTTACCATCGATCCTAGATGCACAGTTCGGGACCCCCTACCCGAGATCCGCCGGTTTTGACACCGACATTGGTGCTTTCATTGAGAGTTCCACTGTGCCGTCGACAAGAGGCTCGATGGCCCCTTCAATCATCAATAATGATGCTGCCCAAAGAGGAACCTTCCTCCCCGGACAGATATTCGTATTCGGCGGCTTCATACTGTGGGCCAACTCGCTTGGCCATCTGGAGCAGATCGACAGCTATGCCCCCAGCCATCAGGTTGGGTTTGGAAGCTTGAACTACGTCGCGGATATCCATGGAGACTTGATCTTCAAGGGATTTGAGCCTGCGGCGATGACTCCCCTCATCCCGATGAACGTGACTTAAATCTGTCATTGGATCACGCCCAGGAGATGGTTCCTGCGACTGCAACGACCTTAGAGCCAAAGCAGATCGAGCCATCCGAGGCCTCAGAGTCCGTGGAGTTAGAGCCGCACATGGACTCGATACCCTGCAACTTTCGCTTTAACGGAACTTCGGACTCGTCTTTGGCTATAAGTTCCGAACTGTGTACGCCCACGGACACCGAGTTAGATCAGTTATCGATATTCAAGTTCTGCGTCACGGACGTCTTCCAACACTCGCCTTTGGGTGACGTGCTAAAATCTTTTAAGAATTTGTCCTTGGAGAAGGACTCACAGCCGAACTTTGTCCGGTTCGAGCTAGAAACGGATGATGAGGAATTTTGCTTCCCAACCGCCACCCACTTCATAGCCACCATCGATGACTTAACCGACGTGCTTGACTATGGCTCCGAAGACATCGACGGTATGGACAACGATGCCGACAAGGAGCAAGGCCAAGACCCGCCATTCACTGGATGATGGACGGCCACCTCTTCATACGACGTGTACATGGTTGATACACCTAAAGGATCTGGCGACGACAAAGAAGAGCCGGATACGAACCAAACCTTCGAGACACAGTCCAAGCGCCGGCGGCCCAAACACCGCCCTAAGCCCCGTCGCTCAAACAACGGCAACACTGGCACCGGAGAAAATAGTACTCCGGGTGACGCCGAAAACAGTGAAGACCCCGCGGGGGCTACATCAGAACAGGAACACGACAGCACGCAAGACAACACTGACGAACAGGCCATAGAAGATGACCCGGAGGATGATAGTTACCATCCGCCCTCCGAGGAGGATACAAGCCTCGGAAACGAAGACTTCATCGTGCCTGAGGAGCCTCTTGAGCAGGAGTGCTTTAAGCTTCAGCTCATAGCCACTGCAAGGAGCCTGGAAAAGAAACAATAGCAGCTTCAAGCCGAACAAGACCTGCTCATCGACAGATGGACTGACGTCCTGACAGCCGAGGAATATGGCCTCAACCGCCCAGCCAAGAGCTACCCGAAACGCAGACTGCTACCTCAATTCGATGAGGAAGCGCCGGAGCATATATCTCCCTCGCGCAATGCGGATCGACCACCACGTGGTCGGGACAGGGCGGCGGAACAGCCACCCCGCGGTCGAGATAAAGCGGCAACTCAGGCCGAACAACAGACTGCCCCACCACCCCATCAAAATAGGGACAGAAGAGTCCGGAGCCATACGTACGACCTCCGACAGACCCTGGATAGTAGAGCAGGACACACAAGATCGATCTACGGATCACGAGGATGTGCCTTGAGGCGCGGCGACGGCTACGTATTCGGACGCGACAAACCTAACCACGCTCGAGCCGAACACCGCATACGGACTCCTTCAGAGCTCCGCCACAATGCGGCCCAATATAAAGGCGCAACACACCTGCTCTGCTTCACAGATGAAGTGCTGGATCATGAATTCCCCGAGGGGTTCAAGCCCGTCAATATCAAATCATACGACGGCACAACCGATCCTGCAGTATGGATCGAGGACTTCATTCTCCACATCCACATGGCCCGAGGAGACGACCTCCACGCCATCAAATACCTCCCATTAAAACTCAAAGGACCAGCTCGGCACTGGTTAAATAGCCTGCCTGAGAACTCAATCGGTAGCTGGGAGAACTTGGAAGAGGCTTTCCTCGACAACTTCCAAGGAACTTATGTCCGGCCACCAGATGCCGATGACCTAAGCCACATAGTTCAACAACCCGGAGAATTGGCCAGAAAATTCTGGACTAGGTTCCTAACCAAAAAGAACCAGATCGTCGAATGTCCAGACGCCGAGGACCTAGCGGCCTTTAAGCATAGCACCAGGGACGAATGGCTCGCCCGCCACCTCGGCCAGGAAAAGCCGAGATCCATGGCAGCCCTCACGGCACTTATGACCCGCTTTTCTGCGGGAGAGGATAGTTGGCTGGCTCACAGTACCAACACAGCTCACGAAACAGGCCCCTCCGAGACCAAAAACAGCACCGGCAAGCTCCGGCGCAACAGACACAAACGCCGAAGCAATGGCGATAACACCGATGACACTACCATTCATGCCGGATTCAGTGGCTCCAAGTCCGGCCCGCGAAAGAAGCCCTATAAAAGGAACGGCGGAGGACCATCCAGCTTGGACCGCATACTCGACCGTCCGTGCCAGATACATGGCACCCGAGACAAACCGGCCAACCATACCAACAGAGATTGTCGGGTATTTAAGCAAGCCAGCAAGGTAAATAATGTAAACAAGGAAGGGGAATCACAGAGCAAGGACGCAGACGAGGAGCCCCGGCAACCGAACACTGCGGGCAGAAGAAATTCCCGCCTCAAGTCAAAACGGTGAACATGATATACGCCACACACATCCCCAAAAGGGAGCGCAAGCGCGCACTTAGGGACGTTTATGCGGTAGAGCCAGTCGCCCCAAAATTTAACCCATGGTCGTTAGTACCGATCACCTTTGACCGCCGAGACCATCCAACCAGCATCCGCCACGGCGGTTTAGCCGCACTAGTCCTCGACCCAATCATCGACGGATTTCACCTTACACGAGTCCTAATGGACGGTGGTAGCAGCCTCAACCTGCTCTATCAGGATACAGTGCGTAAAATGTGCATCGACCCCTCACGGGTCAAGCCTACGAAGACTACCTTTAAAGGAGTCGTACCAAGCGTAGAGGCCCGTTGTACGGGCTCAATAACGCTGGAAGTAGTATTCGGTTCCCCGGATAACTTCCGAAGCGAAGAACTGATCTTTGATATCGTTCCATTTCGCAGCGGCTATCACGCCCTGCTCGGACGAACTGCATTTGCTAGATTCAATGCGGTGCCACATTACCTTATCTCAAGCTCAAAATGCCCGGTCCACGTGGCATCATTACAGTAAATGGAAACACGGAATGCTCCCTTCGTACGGAGGAGCACACTGTCCCCTAGCAGCAGAAGTACAGAGCGGCCTTCTCAAGCAGCATTATAATCTGGCTGCAGAGCCCCTGGACATCATCAAGAGGGTCCGGACCACACTGCAACAGGATAGCTCGGCTCGTCAGGAGCCGAATTAGCAACTTGGCCTCCGTCCCAGCCCCGAGGAGGCAATGGCACTAATACCACACGTATATAAATTACACACTCAAAACCCCATGGGAACTGACGGAGGCATAACTTGTTCGCGATCCACTGTACGGCTCGACCGACCCTAGGATTCGCACGCTTTTACTTTTTCTTCTCTGTGGGTTTTTTCTTCTCTTTTGAAGGTCTATACGGACAACCCGCTTGCAGAACACACCAAGGAGGCAAGGAGCTCTGTCTTACAAGGGAATCCCGAGGTGATCTCTATTAACGATCGCCATACTTGCTTTTCAAGCCCGCACGTAGCTCGCCCTTGGTTACGGCATGTTAAATAGCCCTACATGCTTTTCGCATCTCTTGTACAAAGCACGCCTTGATGGTGAATACACAGTAGTGTTAGCCTAATATTTTATTTTTACGTTTACTCACCTCGGTATTAATTACCCACTACGAACGTACACCATGGTACGTATTACTACGCCAGGGGCTTCATTACACCCAACACCACAGCAATAAAAAGTCCGAACACTTTTATAGTATAGTTCGGCACCCTGAACTTATAGCATTATATGCATCGGCTCCGAATCATGTCTTTGGTCAATAGTTGGGTTGTCCGGCTCATGTGCTTACTACCTTACGTTCCGCTATATCGGCTAGGGTAGTAAAGGGAGAACTACTGCGATTGTGTCCCGGTTCTTCCGGACGAGCACCTCAGTAGAGAAAGCCGAAAACTGACTGTCATGATGCGGCGAGAGCCGGTCAGCTGTTCGAGAGGTTCCAAATCGTTGGAGATTTTTCCGCTTCTTGCGAAGAATCGGTTCCCCCGATTAGGCATGCATAGTGCCCCTAGTTCGGTCTTCCGAATACCAGGGGCTCCGCCAACTTTCCTATTTGTTAAACTCCTATGGCTAAGTGAGGGCGGTAAAGGCCGCATAGTCTGATTGCCTTGTTCGTTGTGCTAAACACCTCCTTTAAGGACCAGAATGTGGAGTAAAGAGTGTTTAGATTTATCCCGAACACCCCCGTACTATCTACGTGGGGGCAGAAGCCGACGACTGGTCAACCCTCAAAGTTAATAAACGGCCGCACAGGAGGTAAGTTTAAATCATAAGCACTATATTACATTACACCATTGTTCCATATTACAGGGCAAGGTAATACACATGTTCTCATGGGAATATGATATCCTTTTAACATTGCTCTGCCACAAGGCAGGACCCCTCCAGGACACCATCAAAATAGTGCTCGGGCCGACGATGCTCCTTGCCCTCCGGCGGCCCCTCGGTCATTAGCTTCTTGGCATCTAACTTTGCCCAATGTGTCTTGACGCGGGCACATGCCATACGAGCACCTTCAATATAGACCGACCGTTTCACGGTTTCGAGCCGCGGACAGGCACTTACAAGCCGCCAAACAAGCCTGAAGTAGCTACTAGGTATAGGTTCGGCAGGCCACAGCCAGACTATTAGGTCCTTCATGGCTAGCTCTGCCGACTTGTGCAGCTCAACCGACTGCTTCAGCTGGTCGCTGAAGGGCACCGGATGTTCGGGTCCAAGATATTGGGACCAGAACAGCTTCTCCATAGACATCCCCTCTTCGGCTCTATAATGCTCGGCAGCATCTGATATACTGCGCGGCAGATCCGTAAACACCCTTGGAAAACCCAAATCCAGATAAGTACAAGGAACATTTCTTTCACATACTTGCTTTGCATGGCGAAAGACTCACCGGCCGCAATGTTCTTGGCCACCTGAATCTCCTGGAGGGCGTTTTGGGCTTCGGCTCATGCGTCCTGTGTGCTCTGATAGGCCTTCTCCAGTTCGGACTCTTGCACCTTACAATCGCGCTCCAAGGACTCAAATGTCTCGATCACGCCTCGGAGCTGCTGCTACGCCTCGTCAACCCGGGCCTCGTGCTTCTCGCACGAGGCGCGTTCCTTGGCCACTTTATCCTTGGCCTCGGCTAACGCCTTCTTGAGGGCGGTTGAGGGAGTCCGGGATTAGGGGGTCTCCGGACAGCCGGACTGTTGGACTATGAAGATACAAGATTGAAGACTTCATCCCGTGTCCGGATGGGACTCTACTTGGCGTGGAAGACAAGCTAGGCAATACGGATATGTATATATCCTCCTTTGTAACCGACCTTGTGTAACCCTAGCCCCCTCCGGTGTCTATATAAACCGGAGGGTTTTAGTCCGTAGGACAACATACAATCAGACCATAGGCTAGCTTTTAGGGTTTAGCCTCTCCGATCTCGTGGTAGATCAACTCTTGTAATACCCATATCATCAAGAATAAATCCAGCAGGACGTAGGGTTTTAGCTCCATCAAGACGGCCCGAACCTGGGTAAAACATCGTGTCCCCTGCCTCCTGTTACCATCCGCCTTAGATGCACAGTTCGGGACCCCCTACCCGAGATCCGCCGGTTTTGACACCGACATTGGTGCTTTCATTGAGAGTTCCTTTGTGTCGTCGCTGTTAGGCTTGATGGCTCCTACGATCATCGATAGCGATGCAGTCCAGGGTGAGACTTTTCTCCCCGGACAGATCTTTGTGTTCGGCGGCTTCGCACTGCGGGCCAACTCGCTTGGCCATCTGGAGCAGATCGAAAGTTACGCCCCTGGCCACCAGGTCAGGTTTGGAAGCTTAAACTACACGGCCGATATCCGCGGAAACTTGATCTTTGATGCATTCGAGCCCCTGCCTTGTGCGTCGCACGGTCATGATGAGTACGATTTAGCTCTACCATCGGACAGTGGCCAGGAGATCGCACCGGCAGCCACTCCGACCCTCAATTCGGAGCCAGTTGCGTCATCCATGGACGGGTGGATGGACCCCGCCACGGAGGCCTTATCCTCAGCGGCGATCGAGCCGAACATCAACCTTACCCTGCACGAGAGCCGTGTTGTCAAACTGCCGGATCCTTCTCCGGCCACGGACTTCAAACCGCCTGCGCCCGTTCCTAGCGAATCCGATTGGGCGCCGATCATGGAGTTTACCTCCGCAGATATTTTTCAGCACTCGCCCTTTGGCGACATAATGAACTCATTAAGGTCTCTCTCCTTGTCAGGAGGATCCTAGCTGAACTATGTCCGGCAGGATTGGGATGCGGATGACGAAGAAATTCGCTGCCCACCCACCACCCACTTAGTAGCCACTATCGACGACTTAACCGACATGATCGACTTCGACTCTCAAGACATCGATGGTATGGACGACGATGCGGGAGACGAAGAGGAACCACAGCCCACAGGGCACTGGACAGCCACCTCATCATACGATATATATACATGGTGGACACACCCAAAGAAGGCAATGGCGACGACACAGCGGAGGATGACCCCTCCAAGAAGCAACCCAAGCATCGACGTCAGCGGCGCCGCTCTAAGTCCCGCCAAAGAAAAAGTGGTGATACCGGCACAGGAGATAATAGCACTCCGGATAGTGCCGAAGATGGCAATAATCCCCTCTAGCATGATTTAGGGCAGGAGGATGGAGAGGCCAGCCCTCCTGAGAGAGCGACAGATGAGGAGGAGGATAATTACATGCCTCCCTCCGAAGACGAGGCAAGCCTCGACGATGATGAATTCATCGTGCCAGAGGATCCCGTTGAACAAGAGTGCTTCAAGCGCCGGCTTATAGCCACGGCAAATAGCCTTAAGAAGAAGCAGCATCAGCTTCAAGCTGATCAAGATCTGCTAGCTGACAGATGGAATGAAGTCCTGGTGGCCGAGGAATATAAACTCGAACGCCCCTCCAAGAGTTACCCAAAATGTAGGTTGCTACCCCGACTGGAGGAAGAAGCGTATGACGTGGCTGACCGGCCACCTCGTGGCCGCGACAGAGAGGCATTCCAGCCAAAAGCTCAGCCTGCACCCCGACGCCATTCAAATAAAAAGGCATGGGGAAATACGCCAGACCTGCGAGACGTATTGGAGGACAAAGCAAAACACGCAAGATCGATCTATAGATCGCGGGGGCACGCCACTACGTGAGACGATAGCCGTCACGCCGGATACAGTAAAAGATCCGGCCGAGCCGAACACAATAGACAAAACTCATTGGAGCTATGTCGCGATATGGCCCAGTACAGAGGCGCCGCACACCCCTTATGCTTCATAGACAAAGTAATGGATCGTCAAATCCCAGAGGGTTTCAAACCCATAAATATAGAATCATACGACGGCACAACAGATCCTGCGGTATGGATCGAGGATTTCCTCCTGCATATCCACATGGCACGCGGTGATGATCTACACGCCATTAAATACCTCCCACTCAAACTCAAATGACCAGCTCGGCATTGGCTCAATAGCCTGCCAGCAGAGTCCATTGGCTGTTGGGAAGATCTGGAAGCCGCATTCATCGACAACTTTCAGGGCACTTATGTGCGACCACCGGATGCCGACGACTTGAGCCACATAATTCAGCAGCCAGAGGAATCGGCCAGGCAATTCTGGACACGGATCCTAACAAAGAAAAATCAAATCGTCGACTGTCCGGATGCAGAGGCCCTAGCAGCCTTCAAGCACAACATCCGCGACGAGTGGCTAGCCCGGCACCTTGGTCAGGAAAAGCTGAAATCTATGACAGCCCTCACGACACTCATGACCCGCTTTTGTGCGGGAGAAGACAGCTGGCTGGCTCGCAGTAATAACATATCAAAGAACCATGGTACTTCGGATACCAAGGACGGCTATAGCAGGTCACATCGCAACAAACATAAGTGTCGTATTAACAACGATAATACTGAAGACACGGCAGTTAATGCCGGATTCAAAGGCTCTAAGCCCGGTCAGCGGAAAAAGCCATTCAAAAGAAGCACTCTAGGCCTGTCCAGTTTGGACTGTATACTCGATCGCTCGTGTTAGATACATGGCACCCCCGATAAGCTAGCCAACCACACCAACAGGGATTGTTGGGTGTTCAAGCAGGCCGGCAAGTTAATTGCCAAAGACAAAGATAAGGGGTCACATAGCGATGACGAAGAGGAGCCCCGGCAGCCGAACACTGGAGGACAGAAGAGGTTTCCCCCACAAGTGCGGACGATGAACATGATATACGCAACCCACATCCTCAAGATGGAGCGGAAGCGTGCGCTCAGGGACGTATATGAGTTGGAGCCAGTCGCCCCAAAGTTCAACCCATGGTCCTCCTGTCCGATCACCTTCGATCGCAGGGACCACCCCACTAGTATCCGTCATGGCGGATTTGCCGCACTGGTCCTAGACCCAATCATTGACGGATTTCACCTCACTTGAGTCCTTATGGATGGCGGCAGCAGCCTGAACCTACGTTATCAGGACACAGTGCGCAAAATGGGTATAGACCCCTCAAGGATCAAACCCACAAAAACGACCTTTAAAGGCGTCATACCAGGTGTAGAGGCCCACTGCACAGGCTCAGTCACATTGGAAGTGGTCTTTGGATCCCCGGATAACTTCCGAAGCGAAGAGTTAATCTTCGATATAGTCCCGTTCTGCAGTGGCTATCATGCACTGCTTGGGCGAACCGCATTTGCGAGATTCAATGCGGTACCACATTATGCATACCTCAAGCTCAAGATGCCAGGACCTCGGGGGGTCATTACAGTTAATGGAAACATAGAGTGCTCTCTCCGAATGGAGGAGCACACTGCGGCCCTCGCAGCAGAAGCACAAAGCAGCCTCTTAAGGCAATCCACTAGTTCGGTGATTAAGGACCCGAACAACTTCAAGCGCGCTCGGAGTAATCGACAACTGGACCGTCTGGCATGTTCCGAGCTTGCATAGCAATGCGGCCCCTGATACGTCTCTGTCGTATCTACTTTTCCAAACACTTTTGCCCTTGTTTTGGACTCTAATTTGTATGATTTGAATGGAACTAACCCGGACTGACGTTGTTTTCAGCAGAATTGCCATGATGTTGTTTTATGTGCAGAAAACAAATATTCTCGGAATGACCTGAAACTCCACGCGAGGTCTTAGAAAAAATAATAAAAATCCTCGCCAAATATGAAGACAAGGGAGCCCACACCCTTCTCACGAGGGTGGGGGCGCCCCCCCCCCCCCAGGACGCGCCCCCCTACCTCGTGGGCCCCTTGGAGACCCTCCGACGCCAACTCCAACTCTATATATTTGCTTTCGGAGAGAAAAAAATCAGAGACAAGAAATCATTGTGTTTTACGATACGGAGCCGCCGCCAAGCCCTAAAACCACTTGGGAGGGCTGATCTGGAGTCCGTTCGGGGCTCCGGAGAGGGGGATTCGTCGCCGCCGTCATCATCAACCATCCTCCATCACCAATTTCATGATGCTCACCGCCATGCGTGAGTAATTCCATCGTAGGCTTGCTGGACGGTGATGGGTTGGATGAGATTTATCATGTAATCGAGTTAGTTTCGTTAGGGTTTGATCCCTAGTATCCACTATGTTCTGAGATTGATGTTGCTATGACTTTGCTATGCTTAATGCTTGTCACTAGGGCCCGAGTGCCATGATTTCAGATCTGAACCTATTATGTTTTCATGAATATATGTGAGTTCTTGATCCTATCTTGCAAGTCTATAGTCACCTACTATGTGTTATGATCCGGCAACCCCGAAGTGACAATAATCGGGACCACTCCCGGTGATGACTATAGTTTGAGGAGTTCATGTATTCACTATGTGCTAATGCTTTGTTCCGGTTCTCTATTAAAAGGAGGCCTTAATATCCCTAAGTTTCCAATAGGACCCCGCTGCCACGGGAGGGTAGGACAAAAGATGTCATGCAAGTTCTTTTCCATAAGCATGTATGACTATATACGGAATACATGCCTACATTACATTGAAGAATTGGAGCTAGTTCTGTGTCACCCTATGTTATGACTGTTACATGATGAACCGCATCCGGCATAATTATCCATCACTGATCCGGTGCCTACGAGTGTTCCATATACTGGTTTACGCTTATTACTTTTCCGCTACTACTGATACAATCACTACAAAATACCAAAAACATTACTTTTGATGTCTTTACTTTTGTTGCCGTTACCACTACTATCATATCACTTTGCTACTAAACACTTTGCTGCAGATACTAAGTTTCCAGGTGTGGTTGAATTGACAACTCAGCTGCTAATACTTGAGAATATTCTTTGGCTCCCCTTGTGTCGAATCAATAAATTTGGGTTGAATACTCTACCCTCGAAAGCTGTTGTGATCCCCTATACTTGTGGGTTATCAAGACTAATTTCATTGGATGAGATTTATCATGTAATCGAGTTAGTTTTGTTAGGGTTTGATCCCTAGTATCCACTATGTTCTGAGATTGATGTTGCTATGACTTTGCTATGCTTAATGCTTGTCACTAGGGCCCGAGTGCCATGATTTCAGATCTGAACCTATTATGTTTTCATGAATATATGTGAGTTCTTGATCCTATCTTGCAAGTCTATAGTCACCTACTATGTGTTATGATCCGGCAACCCCGAAGTGACAATAATCGGGACCACTCCCGGTGATGACCATAGTTTGAGGAGTTCATGTATTCACTATGTGCTAATGCTTTGTTCCGGTTCTCTATTAAAAGGAGGACTTAATATCCCTAAGTTTCCAATAGGACCCCGCTGCCACGGGAGGGTAGGACAAAAGATGTCATGCAAGTTCTTTTCCATAAGCATGTATGACTATATAAGGAATACATGCCTACATTACATTGACGAATTGGAGCTAGTTCTGTGTCACCCTATGTTATGACTGTTACATGATGAACCGCATCCGGCATAATTATCCATCACTGATCCGGTGCCTACGAGTTTTCCATATACTGGTTTACGCTTATTTACTTTTCCGCTGCTACTGTTACAATCACTACAAAATACCAAAAACATTACTTTTGTTGTCTTTACTTTTGTTGCCGTTACCACTACTATCATATCACTTTTGCTACTAAACACTTTGCTGCAGATACTAAGTTTCCAGGTGTGGTTGAATTGACAACTCAACTGCTAATACTTGAGAATATTCTTTGGCTCCCCTTGTGTCGAATCAATAAATTGGGTTGAATACTCTACCCTCGAAAGCTGTTGCGATCCCCTATACTTGTGGGTTATCAAGACTAATTTCTGGCGCCGTTGCCGGGGAGCATAGCTCTATTCTTTGAGTCACTTGGGATTTATATCTGCTTATCATTATGAAGAACTTGAGAGATCCAAAAACCAAGATCTATCCCTCAACTACGAGGGGGGGTAAGGAACTGCCATCTAGCTCTACACTTGATTCACCTTCTGTTATGAGTAAGTTTGCAACACCTACACCTGCTTCTGCTATTCGTTTCGATATGTCGCATGTTATTGATGATGCCACTTCTGCTATGCATGATACTTATGATGAAACTGCTTCTATCTCTGATACTACTGTGCCTCTTAGTGAATTTCTTGATGAACAAATTGCTAGGGCTAGAGAAAAAGAAATTATTGAATCTGAATACGATGATGATAGTGATGATGAAAACATGCCTGTTATTCCTAAAGGTTATCTTTTTGATATGGAATCTTCTGCCGCTATTTTCGCTTGCAAGGATAGATATGAGCTTAAGAGGTTATTAATTAAATGGAACAAAGAATCACTTAAAGATAAAATGAGACCCGACCCTGCTTTTGCTACTTCACCTATATGTGTTCCTGATAAAGATTATGAATTCTCTGTTGATCCTGATATAATTACTTCGGTTGAATCTGATCCATTTTATGGCTATGAATCTGAAACTGTTGTGGCACATCTTACTAAGCTAAATGTTATAGCTGCCCTGTTCACTAATAATGAGAGATCGTGTTACCTTTATATACTCAAAATATTTCCGTTCTCATTAAAGGGTGATGCTAAGATATGGTTTAATTCTCTTGATCCTGGTTGTGTGCGTAGTCCCCAGGATATGATTTATTACTTCTCTGCTAAATATTTCCCTGCTCATAAGAAACAAGCTGCTTTGAGGGAAATATACAACTTTGTGCAAATTAAAGAAGCGAGTCTCCCACAAGCTTGGGGGAGGCTTCTCAAGTTACTTAGTGCTTTGCCTGATCATCCTCTAAATAAACCTAAAATACTTGATATCTTTTATAATGGACTAACCGATGCTTCCAGAGATTACCTGGATAGTTGTGCTGGTTCTCTTTTCAGAGAAAGAACACCGGATGAAGCTGAAATTCTATTGAATAATATGTTGACAAATGAAAATAATTGGGCACCTCCTGAGCCACCTCCTGAGCCAGATCCAGAGCTAGCTCCTGCTCCAATTACTGAGTCTATTCCTAAACCAACTCTGAAGAAGAGAGGTGTTCTATCTCTCAGTCCCGAAGATATGCAAGAGGCAAAGAAATCTATAAAAGAGAAAGGTATTAAAGCCAAAGACGTTAAGAATTTACCTCCTGTTGAAGAAATACATGGTCTTAATTCACAGCCTGTTGAAGAAACTTATGATCTCAATTATTTATTTGTTGAAGAACCTCCTGACCCCGATATCCCGACACAGGTAGTAAAGGTAAATTCTCTCTATAGATATGATAAAGCTGAAGTTCCTCCTACTAAAGTTGCTAGTCAGTTCTTGGATGAGTTTGATAACTTTATGTATAAGCAAGACGACTTTAATGCTTATTTTGGTATACAATTAAAAGAAAATGCTTATATGATTAGACGCTTGGGTGATTACATGGCTGATATTAAAGGTGAACTTAAACTTGTTAGCAAACATGCTTCTATGGTTACCACTCAAGTAGAACAAGTACTTAAAGCTCAAAAAGAAGTGCTTGAAGAAATTAATAGTAAGAAAAATGATTATGTTGTTAGAGTGGCTACTAGAACTGGTAGAATGACTCAGGAACCTTTGTATCCTGAAGGCCACCCTAAGAGAATCGAGCAAGATTCTCAGAGAAATAATATTGATGTTCCTAGTTCTTCTAAAAAGAAGAAAAAGAAAAATGATAGAACTGTGCGAACTTCTAGTGAACCTATTGCTGAACCACCTGATAATCCAAATGATATCTCTATGTCTGATGCTGAAACACAACCTGGTAATGAACATGAACCTAGTAAAAATATTAATGATGATGTTCATGATGATGCTCAACCTAGTAATGACAATGATGTAGAAATTGAACCTGCTGTTGATCTTGATAACCCACAATCAAAGAATCAACGTTATGATAAAAGAGACTTTGTTGCTAGGAAACATGGTAAAGAAAGAGAGCCTTGGGTTCAGAAACCCATGCCTTTTCCTCCAAAACCATCCAAGAAAGAGGATAATGAGGATTTTGAGCGCTTTGCTGAAATGATTAGGCCTATCTTTTTGCGTATGTGATTAACTGATGTGCTCAAAACAAATCCTTATGCTAAATATATGAAGGATATCATTACTAATAAAAGAAAGATACCGGAAGCTGAGATTTCCACCATGCTTGCTAATAATACTTTTAAGGGTGGAATACCAAAGAAACTTGGAGATCCCGGAGTACCTACTATACCTTGCTCCATTAAAAGAAATTATATTAAAACTGCTTTATGTGATCTTGGAGCCAGTGTTAGTGTTATGCCTCTCTCTTTATATCGTAGACTTGACTTGAATAAGCTGACACCTACTGAAATATCTTTGCAAATGGCTGATAAATCAACTGCTATACATGTCGGTATTTGTGAGGATGTGCCTGTTGTGGTTGCAAACATTACTATTTTAACGGACTCTGTTATTCTTGATATTCCCGAGGATGATAGTATGTCTATTATTCTTGGAAGACCTTTTCTTAATAATGTAGGGGCTATTATTGATTGCAACAAAGGCAATGTCACTTTTCACGTTAATGGTAATGAGCATACGGTACACTTTCCGAGGAAACAACCTCAAGTTCATAGTATCAATTCTATCGGAAAAATTCCATCGATTATATTTGGAGGTTTTGAATTTCCTCTTCCTACTGTCAAGAAGAAATATGATATACTTATTATAGGGGATGTGCATATCCCCGTTGAGGTAACTTAGTGTTATTGGAAATTTCTCCGGTTTCATGATTATCGGAATGAGTTTGTTAACAAGACTTGATCAACCTTGTTAGTGGATTCTTTTTGATGAGCATGAGATGGATGAAACTAGAAACACAAACTTCTGTACCCTCTCTATATTTTCTGTTATTCATATTAAATAAAGTAAAAATAGTATTTTTCTGTCTGTTATCTGATTATCTGTGCAATATAAAACTAACCCGAAAATAAAAGTCCTCAGAATGACATGCCAATTTAATATGATTTTTTCGGGAATATTTGAGGATTTACTATGCAAAAATTACCGCGCGAGGAGCTGCCACCTGGCCACGAGGGTGGTGAGCGCCCCCCCCCCTATAGGGTGCGCCCCCTGCCTCGTGGGCCCACGGTGGCCCTCCTCCACTTATTCCAGCACCCATCTTCTTCCTCTATCTCACACAAACCCGAAAAACCAACTCAAGCACGAGTTCCAGCCACTTTTGCTATGATTTTCGATCTCCTTGCTCAAAGCACCTCTTGCAAAACTGCTTGGGGAGATTGTTCCTTGGTATGTGACTCCTCCATTGGTCTAATTAGTTTTTGTTCTAATGCTTTATTCATTGCAAATTTGTGTTGCATAGGTGACCATGTTCTTGAGCTTGCATGTCAAATTTATATGGTTCCAAGTAGTTCTAATGCTTGATATAGGCTCTAGGCACTTATAGGAGTAGTTGCTATCAGTTTTATTGAGTTTGGTTACCTTTATTTTGAAGTTACTAAAAATTTCAGAATTTTTTAGAGATAAACAATATGCTTAGGAAGATGTTCCAAGGAGGTTCCTCTAAGAAGCAAGGACCCAGGATTGCTATGCGCGATGCTGACGAGGATCCAGCAAGAGACGCTCCAGTACGGCCTTGCGAATGGCTGTCGGAAAATTTTATGGACCGTGCGGGAATTAAAGAAGAATTCAAAGCATATTTGCGCAATGCCGGTCTTGAGGATTTTGAGGCTAACAAATGCCCCCAGTATCATGATCTCACAAGTTCATTTGTGAGGAGGTTTGAGTATTCATCTTCGCGTAATTCTCCTTCAGTCATGTTTAACCTCTATGACAAATCTTATACCATGGACTTAGAGGATTTCACTTCTGTTTGTAAACTTCCATCATGGGGTACTGTTAGGGATCCCCCTAAATCTGAATTTAGAAACTTTCTTGCAAGTATAACTGTGGGAGAATCTAGAGATATAACGTAGGCTACCATAGGGAGCATTCACTTTCCTGCTATACATTATTTTGCTCTTTTCATTGGCAGATGCATAAATGCTAAGGATGAAGCTTGTCACATGTGTGTCCCTGATCTTAGCATTCTTAGGAGTGTTGTGTTAGGAGACCAATCTTATCATATGGGAGCCATTGTAGCTCGTAGGTTGCATCATAATAGACATAATGCAGATTTCTTTGGAGGAATTTTTGCAACCCACTTAGCTCATTTTCTTGAAATAGACATTCGTGAGGGTGATAAGGAGTTGCCCCCTGCATATTTAGATTATGACTCTATGGCTTCACACCAGTTTGTCGAGAGGTCTGAATCACCTCTATTATACCGCTTAATTTTTGATAAACGGCATGTTTTCCGTATTACTCTCCCTGCTCCTGCCTTCTTTGATTCACAGGCAAAAGGAAGATATGTTATTACTAGAGAGGAGGCAGAAGAGTACGAGAGGAGAGCGGAGGCAGCTCGACTCCATGCTGCAGCTCAGCAAGCGATAACCGTTGCACATCAGTATGATCCCAACTATCCTTCTTCATCATAGTACGACCCCAACAACTATTATTATGGATATCCGCCAGGCCAGCCGTGGCCATAGACCAACTTAGGCCCAAAGCCTAAGCTTGGGGGAGTGCGTATTTCTCACCGACATTACATTTATGCTCACACACACTCATTGCTAGATGTCGATGCTCATACTTTTTCACTGTAATATCCATGCTAGTTTATTTTCTTTTTCCTGTTTTCTTCTTGTGTGTTTAATAAACCTTAAGAAAACCAAAAAAATTAGTTGTAGCCTTTTAATTAATTTACTTTCCATGCATGTAGTAGTAATAATTAAAAAGAAAACCCAAAAATATTTCCCGTTCTTCTTTTGCTTGTTGGGAGCTTTCTCGTGTAAATAGTTTTATTTCTTTTCTTTGGGGGTCAGTAGGAGAAGACCATAATTAAATTGTTGAAGTGTTATTGTTGAATTAACCCAAGAGCCCATATTGCCTTGTCTTCTCCTTTTTATAGAATGCTCGTAGATTCCAGCTTAGTCCAATGCACGTGCACTCTTATTATTATTCACACCGTTTGGTCATGCAAGTGAAAGGCAATTATGATGATATATGATGGACTGACTGGGATGAGAAAAGCTGGTATGAACTCGACCTCTTTTGTTTTTGTAAATATGATGAGTCACGCGTTCTTGATTCAGCTTATTATGAATAAACATGTTTGCAATGACAACTAGAGATCGTAGTTGCTTGTGCCATGCTTGATTAGCTATGAGTTATAATGATTTACCTTGTGTGCCAACATGCTATTAAGATGATTATGATGTGGTATGATGGGGTGGTATCCTCCTTTGAATGATTTAAGTAACTTGACTTGGCACATGTTCACGCATGAAGTTGAAACAAATCAACATAGCTTCACGATATTTATGTTCATGGTGGATTATATCCTACCCATGCTTGCATCCAATGTTTATTAATTTTAATGCATGTACATGGCTGTTGTCGCTCTCTAGTTGGTCGCTTCCCAGTCTTTTGCTAGCCTTCACCTGTACTAAGCGGGAACACTACTTGTGCATCCAATCCCTTAAACTCCAAAGTTATTCCAGATGAGTCCACTATACCTTCCTATATGCGGTATCTACCTGCCGTTCCAAGTAAATTTGTATGTGCCAAACTCTAAACCTTCAAATAAACATTCTGTTTTGTATGCTCGAATAGCTCATGTATCATAAAAGGTTGTCCTTATCTTCCGTGTTAGGCGGGTTATTCTCAAGGGGAGTGGACTCCACTCCTCACTCACGAGAAAATGGCTAGTCACCGGGATGCCCAGTCCCATGCCTTATGCAAACTAAATCAAAATTAACTGCAAACAAAACTCCCCCTAGGACCTGATGTATGTTGGAGGCACTCGTTGTTTCGAGCAAGCCATGGATTGATATTTGTTGGTGGAGGGGGAGTATAAACTTTACCATTCTGTTTGGGAACCGCCTATAATGTGTTTAGCATGGAAGATATCGCCATCTCTTAGTTGTTATGTTGACAATGAAAGTATACCGCTCAAAATACAATTTATCTCTATTTCAAAACCGAGCTCTGGCACCTCTACAAATCCCTACTTCCCTCTGCGAAGGGCCTATCCATTTATTTTTATGTTGAGTCATCACCCTCTTATTAAAAAGCACTAGCTGGAGAGCATAGCTATCATTTGCATTCATCACTATTAATTTATGTTGGGTGTGACTATGATTGGATCTCTTTTACCATAAATTACAATGTCTAGTCAGTCCTTGATCTTTAAAGGTGCTCTGCATTTATGTTTTGCGGTCTCAGAAAGGGCTAGCGAGATACCATCTTGTTATATCATATTATGATTGTTTTGAGAAAGTGTTGTCATCCGAGATTTATTATTATGACTTGCTAGTTGATTATGCTATTGATATCAGTAATTATGAGACCTGAGAATTATTGCAAATGTGGTTAGTTATGATTTATGTTGAAAACTTGAATGCTGGCTTGACATAGTTACAACAACAAGAGCAAACAGAGTTTGTAAAAGTTTTTCTTTCTTTCAGTTTGTCAACTGAATTGCTTGATGACAAGCAAGGGTTTAAGCTTGGGGGAGTTGATACTTCTCCGTCGTATCTACTTTTCCAAACACTTTTGCCCTTGTTTTGGACTCTAATTTGTACGAATTGAATGGAACTAACCCGGATTGACGCTGTTTTCAGCAGAATTGCCATGATGTTGTTTTATGTGCAGAAAACAAATATTCTCGGAATGACCTGAAACTCCACGGGAGGTCTTAGAAAAAATAATAAAAAATCCTCGCCAAATATGAAGACCAGGGGGCCCACACCCTTCTCACGAGGGTGGGGCGCCCCCCCCCCAGGGCGCGCCCCCCTACCTCGTGGGCCCCCTGGAGACCCTCCGACGCCAACTCCAACTCTATATATTTGCTTTCGGAGAGAAAAAAATTAGAGAGAAGAAATCATCGCATTTTATGATACGGAGCCGCCGCCAAGCCCTAAAACCACTCGGGAGGGCTGATCTGGAGTCCGTTCGGGGCTCCAGAGAGGGGGATTCATCGTCGTCGTCATCATCAACCATCCTCCATCACCAATTTCATGATGCTCACCGCCGTGCGTGAGTAATTCCATCATAGGCTTGCTGGACGGTGATGGGTTGGATGAGATTTATCATGTAATCAAGTTAGTTTTGTTAGGGTTTGATCCCTAGTATCCACTATGTTCTGAGATTGATGTTGCTATGACTTTGCTATGCTTAATGCTTGTCACTAGGGCCCGAGTGCCATGATTTCAGATCTGAACCTATTATGTTTTCATGAATATATGTGAGTTCTTGATCCTATCTTGCAAGTCTATAGTCACCTACTATGTGTTATGATCCGGCAACCCCGAAGTGACAATAATCGGGACCACACCCGGTGATGACTATAGTTTGAGGAGTTCATGTATTCACTATGTGCTAATGCTTTGTTCTGGTTCTCTATTAAAAGGAGGCCTTAATATCCCTAAGTTTCCAATAGGACCCCGCTGCCACGGGAGGGTAGGACAAAAGATGTCATGCAAGTTCTTTTCCATAAGCACGTATGACTATATACGGAATACATGCCTACATTACATTGACGAATTGGAGCTAGTTCTGTGTCACCCTATGTTATGACTGTTACATGATGAACCGCATCCGGCATAATTATCCATCACTGATCCGGTGCCTACGAGTTTTCCATATACTGGTTTACGCTTATTTACTTTTCCGCTGCTACTGTTACAATCACTACAAAATACCAAAAACATTACTTTTGCTGTCTTTACTTTTGTTGTCGTTACCACTACTATCATATCACTTTGCTACTAAACACTTTGCTGCAGATACTAAGTTTCCAGGTGTGGTTGAATTGAAAACTCAGCTGCTAATACTTGAGAATATTCTTTGGCTCCCCTTGTGTCGAATCAATAAATTTGGGTTGAATACTCTACCCTCGAAAGCTGTTGCGATCCCCTATACTTGTGGGTTATCAGCCCCCACCCCGGTCCCGGCCAAACGGCGAAACCCGTGCCACGCGTACATAATTACGCATTAAAAATACCATGGGCACGGGTGGGGAAGGGGGCACGACTAGGCACGCCGCAAGACGCGGCTTAAACCGCACTAGGGGCTTCGCGCTTTGTTATTTTTCTCTCTTTCAGGACATTAATCTCTGGAAACCCTGTCCGGCAGCATGATTGCCGAACACATGATGCAGCAACCAAGGAGGCAGAAAGCTACATCACACCACGGAACTCCCAGGTGGATTACGATAACGAGTGAAATACTTGCTTTAATAGTATTCCTCAGCTTGCCCTTGGAGGGGACATAGTCCTACTTTTTGCTTATTGCACTACCTGTATCATTCTGCTTTAACGCACGTTTTTGAATAAACAATGCATTGCATTAAGGCTTTTATTGCATTCCTCTTTTTTATATATATGTTCATTCATGACATCAAGCACCCGTACACTCTGGTACGGCCAATACGCTAGGGGCTTAAGCATACCCCATAATACGGCGCGAGAAGTCCGAACACTTTTGACAGTGCGGCACCCCGAACTTATAGCATTATATGCATCAGCTCCGAATCATGTCTTGAGTCAATAGTTGGGTTTACCCGGCTCCCATGTTTTGGTACCTTACGTTCCGCTATATCGGCTAAGGTAGCACTAGGAGAACTACTGCGATTGCGCCCCAGTTCTGCTGGGCTAAGCACCTCAGTAGAGAAAGCTAAAACTGACTGTCATGATAAGGCGAGAGACTGGTCGCTGTTCGAGAGGTTTTCGAGTCCTTAAAGACTTATGCCGCTTAGAGCGAGGAGTCGGCCCTGTTCGGCTTAAGGCGTGTATCGCGCTTCGAGTTCGGCTTTCCGAATACTAGGGGCTTCGCCGAAATTTAAAATTATAGAATTCTATGGCTAAGTGAGAGTGATAACGCATCATATTCTGATTGCCTTGTTCGTTGTGCTGAGCACCTCCCTCGAAGGACCCAAAAATGGGAACAAGAGTGCTCAGGTTTATCCCGAACACCCCAGCACTCATGGCATGGGGGCAGAAGCCGACGACTAGCCATCTCTCAGATTTAATAAACAGCCGAACAGAAGGTAATATTTTAAATTCAAACAAGTGTTGCATAGCGCATATGAACAAGTTTTTATACTACAGGATCACACGAGCAAGTTCATTCAAATATTACATCTTTCGCACATTCGTCTGCTACAAGACAGGCACCCTTCAGGACACCCTCATAGTACATCTCAGGATGGCGATGCTCCTTGCCCTGCGGCGGCCCCTCCTTCACCAGCTTTACGGCGTCCAGCTTCACCCAGTGCACCTTTGCACGGGCAAAAGCCCGGCGTGCACCTTCGATGCAGACGGACCGCTTGACGACCTCCAGCCGTGGGCAGGCATCCACAAGCCACCTCACTAGGCCGAAGTAGCTGTTGGGAAGGGCGTCGCCAGGCCACATCCAGACTATAAGGCCCTTCATGGCCTGTTCGGCCGCCTTGTGCAGCTCGACTAGTTGCTTCAGCTGGTCGCTCATAGGCATCGAGTGTTCGGTCCCAGTATACTGAGACCAGAACAGCTTCTCCGTCGAGCTTCCCTCCTCGGCCCGGTAAAATTGTGCGGCGTCCGACACGCTTCGGGGCAAATCTGCGAATGCTCCTGGAGAGCTCCGGACTCGGGTAAGTAACAAGTAATTTACTTTCACATGCTTGCTTTGCATATTGAATGCCTTACCCGCTGCTATCTTTCTCATCGCCTCAATCTCCTGGAGGGCCTTTTGGGCTTCAGCCTTGGCATTCTTTGCGCTCTCAAGGGTCACGGCAAGCTCGGACTCTCGCGTCTTCGAGTCAAGCTCCAACGCCTCGTGCTTCGTCACGAGAGCTTGGAGCTCTTTCTGCACCTCGCCCACCCGCGCCTCCTGTTTTTCCTACTCGGTGCGCTCCTGGGCCGCTTTGTTTTCAGCCTCGGACAGCGCTTGCTTCAGGGCTGCCACTTCGGTCGTGGCCCCTGGCAAATTCATGATGATCCTGTTATTTTGCAATCGCATCTTTTATATATATATAGACTAGGTATTACTTACCTTTGTTCTCCTCGAGCTGCCTCTTAGCAAGGCCGAGCTCTTTTTGGGACCCCTCGAGGTCCTACTTCAGTATGGCGACCTCCGCAGTCAGTGCGGCAGAGGTCAGCAGCGAAGCCTACATGCGCATATAGACATACTTATATTAGACTCCTGTAGATATTATTTGATCCTCTATTCGGCTTTTCTTTGTGAACACCAAACAGAGCATCAAGGGCTACTGTCTATGCGGTAATATTTTTCCTACATTTCAAACACTTACCTCAAAGCCTATTAGAAGGCCGGCACAGGCTTCAGTCAGTCCGCTCTTGGCGGACTGAACCTTCTTGATCACCGCACTCATAATAGTACGGTGCTCTTCGTCAATGGAAGCACCGTGAAGTGCTCCCAGCAGGTTGTCCGGCGCCTCTGGATAGACAGGGGTCACCGGCATAGGCGTCTTGCCCCTCTTGGAAGGAGGCCGCCTGCCCGAGTCCGGAACCACTGGAGGTTCCGGCGCGGTGTTCGGCTGAGGACCGAACTTGGAGCCCTCGGGAGCCTTGCCCCCTCTGCTCCCGGAGTCCGGAAGGTCGCCTTGAGGCGCCTCCGGGATTGTCTCCCCTCGACTCGGTGCCTCTTGAGACAATACCTCGGCATTGTCCGTAGGGCAAGGGAAGGTGGCGGTCGGAAGTGGGTCGCTATCCATATCCGACGAGTCCAGGGAGCCGTCCGACGAGGATACGTTGATACGGGTTTGGGCGGTCTGCATAATCATAATTCGGTGTCAGGAGAAGCAGTGCGACAAAGGTATGCTATGCGTTACTCTGGTATCCGAATACTTACGACTTCGCCAGGGGCTTGGCCCTGAGCAGCCACTCGTCTTCGCCTTCGGCGGCGGTGGTGGAGTAGTCCGGAAGGAGAGTCCTTCCCTTCTTGGACCCTTCGGCCTCCCCAGTTGGGGCGGCCTTCCTTTTCTTGTCTCCCCCGACTGGAGGGGGAGCATCTTCATCTTCCTCCTCGTCTTCGGGGGAGGAGTGTATCGTGGAGTTATCGGACGATGAGTCTGATACCACCTGGCGCCGGGAACTCTTTCGGGTTCCCTTGGCCTTCTTGGTCTTCCCCGGCACCTCATAAGGAGCCGGGGTCAACATCTCTGTCAGGAGATCGTCCGCGGTGTCTTCAGGCAGGGGGGCCGGACAGTTGATCTGCTTCGATGCTTCCACCCAGTCTTGTCGAAGGCATGAGAGCTCAGACCCCGCACATAGTTAAGCTATGGTAAATGAATATCCTACCAGATATGTAGAACTTACCGGATTCGCAGGGCGCTTTGCGCTTAGCCCGTGGTCCTCGGTAAGAGAGGGAGGGACCTCGGCGCCCTTGAACAGCACCCTCCATACGTCTTTATGCATCGTGTCGAAGAGCTCACTCAGAGTCTGGTGCTGGGTCGGGTCGAACTCCCATAAGTTGAAATCCCGTTGTTGACACGGGAGGATCCGGCGGAAGAGCATGACCTGGACTATGTTGACAAGCTTGAGTTTTTTGGTTGTCATGTTCCGGATACATTTCTAGAGTCCTTCCAGCTCCACCGATGAACCCCAGGACAGGCCCTTCTCTTTCCAGGAAGTGAGCCGCGTGGGGAATCTGGATCGAAACTCGGGGGCCACCACCCAGTTGGTGTTGCATGGCTCGGTGATGTAGAACCACGCCGATTGCCACCCCTTTATGGTCTCCATGAAGGAGCCTTCGAGCCATATAACATTGGGCATCTTGCCCACCATGGCTCCGCCGCATTCCGCTTGTTGGCCTTCCACCACCTTCGGCTTGATATTGAAGGTCTTCAGCCACAGGCCGAAGTGGGGCCAGATGTGGAGGAAAGCCTCACACATGACGATGAACGCCGAAATGTTGAGGATGAAGTTCGGGGCCAGATCATGAAAGTCCAGTCCGTAGTAAAACATAAGACCGCGGACGAATGGATGGAGGGGAAACCCCAGTCCGCGGAGGAAGTGGTGGAGAAAAACTACCCTCTCGTGAGGTTCCGGGGTAGGGACGATCTGCCACGCAGCGGGCAGCCGATGCGTGACATTCGCGGATAAGTATCCGGCTCCGCGCATCTTTTTGATGTGTCCCTCCATGACGAAGGAAGCCATCCACTTGCCTCCCGCTCCGGACATGTTTGGAAGAGGTTGAGGAGAAGGATGTGGACTTGGGCGTTGGAGCTCGAGTGCGCAAGAATGGATGAGCAAGGAGGAAGAAGGCGAGGGTAGAAAAGGTGAGATCTTGTCCCTTTATAAGGGCAGACTAAACTATGCACCTCCACTAGCCTGGTAAAACTCGCTTATCCACCAAGCGCCGTAATTGATGGCGCGGTTGGGTTACCCACGTCCATATTGATGAGAATCCCGTAATAAGGGGAACACGATCTCTGCTTTGACAAGACGTGTCAAGAAACTGCCTCGCGTTATGTGCGGGGCTAGTTAAAGAAAAATGGTTCGAATAATCACCGAGCCATGGCATGATGTCATGTTGCCTAAATGTGTCAGCAGATTAGATTTGTGGAAATATTATTCTCTCTACGGTGGTATGTGGAACTTATTTTGCAGGGTCGGACACTATCCTTTATTTGAACTCTTCTGTGGTATATCCGGAGGAGGAACCCACCTTGCAATGCCGAAGACAACACTGCGCGCCGGACTCGTCGTCATTGAAGCCTGGTTCAGGGGCTACTGAGGGAGTCCGGGATTAGGGGGTCTCCGGACAGCCGGACTCTATCCTCTGGCCGGACTGTTGGACTATGAAGGTACAAGATTGAAGACTTCGTCCCGTGTCCGTATGGGACTCTACTTGGCATGGAAGACAAGCTAGGCAATACGGATATGTATATCTCCTCCTTTGTAACCGACCTTGTGTAACCCTAGCCCCCTCCGGTGTCTATATAAACTGGAGGGTTTTAGTCCGTAGGACAACATACAATCAGACCATAGGCTAGCTTTTAGGGTTTAGCCTCTCCGATCTCGTGGTAGATCAACTCTTGTAATACCCATATCATCAAGAATAAATCCAGCAGGACATAGGGTTTTACCTCCATCAAGAGGGCCCGAACCTGGGTAAAACATCGTGTCCCCTACCTCCTGTTACCATCCACCTTAGACGCACAGTTCAGGACCCCCTACCCGAGATCCGCCGGTTTTGACACCTACAGCGGCCACCTCGGTCGTGGCTCCTAATAAATATTATGACACTTTAATCCGGACGGACTATTCATTTTTTCTTAAAATATACCCGCAGGTCACTGCATACCTTGGCTATCTTCCAGCTGCTTTTTCACGAGGCCAAGTTCCTCCTCGGCCCGCTCCAGTTTCCGCTTTAGTTCGGAAACCTTCGCAGCATGAGCAGTGGCAGCCTGCAGTGATATCTACTTATTCACAAAAGACAACTTATGTTAGACTCCTGCGATATTTTTTTTCTCGATCCTCTGTCTGGCTCTTACCTACCGAACACCAAACAGAGCATCAGGGGCGACTGTCTATACTGTGACATTCTTCCTACAACTGCATTACTTACCTCAAAGCCTGATAGAAGGCTAGTGCAGGCTTCGGTCAGTCCGATTTTGATGAACTGAACCTTCTCTATTACCGTGCCGATAAGGGCACGATGTTCATCCACAATAGAGGCGCCTTGCAGCGCCTCTAGTAGATTTTTCGGTGCCTCTGGTTGGACAGAGGTCACCGGTGGGACTGGCACACTCCCTTCCTTTGGGGAATGTCGTTCGTCGGACTCTGGAGCCGCATGGGTCTCCAGAGTAGTGTCTTGCTCAGGACCAAGGGGAACTCGGCCCCCGTCATCAGTCCTCATAAGGGATTTTTTCCCCATGTGTCCGGCGACTGAGGAATCGTCCTGGGGCGCCGCCCCGACAATCTCCGGAACCTCCCCCTGGTCGGGGAAGGTCTTTTGCGACACCACCTCATCGTCACCCTTGGGAGAGACAGAATGAGCAGGTGGCGGAGACATGCTAGCCATCTCCTTTGAGTGCAACGATTCCTCTGTCGAGGATCACGGGGAGTCATCGCGTGCCGGACTGCTATGACAAAGTTTAAGGCACATCAATACTGCAAACAAGAAAGGCCAGATGTTTTCGGATTCTGGTCCTTATGAGGCGGCCCATGGCTTGGTCCAGCCAGGTCGCTTCGGGCTGCTATCAACATCCCACACGGAGTTATCCACGTGGGAGCCTCTCCCCCTCTTGGGCGCCTCCGCCTCCAAACTCGCGGAGGCCTCCCTTTTCTTCCTCCCTCCCACAGGAGGGGAGTCACCTCCCTCCTCATTGCCATCGTCGGCGGCTAAGGGATATGTCTCATCGTCAGATGAGACAACCAAGGTGTTCCTTCGACGAAGCCCACTCCTGGTCCCCTTGGCCGTGGTTTTAACCTTCTTCTCCAGCACGTCGTAAGGCGCCGGAAATAGCATCTTCGTAAGGAGCGGGGTTCCCTCGCCTTTGGGCAGCGGAGCCGAACTATTAATCCATCTCGCTATGTCGAACCAGGCCTGAAAAAGAAATTGGTAAGAAGTCTTAGTATCCTTCCTCGAAGTCCTTAAAGGTTATACCTCGATGGCTTACCGAATTAGCCTGGCGCTTAAAGTTGAGCCCGCGATCTTTGGTCGAGGGTGGAGGTGTCTCACTGCCCTTGAAGAGCACCCTCTAGATATCTTTGTGCGTCGTGCCGAAGAGCCGTAGCAGCGTCTGGTGCTTGGCCGAATCGAACTCCCACAAATAATAGGTCTGGCACTGACAGGGAAGGATCCGGCGTACAAGCATGACCTGGATCACATCCACGAGCTTGATCTTCCGGGTTATCATATTCTGGAGGCAAGTTTGGAGCCCCGTGATCTTTTCCAAGGATCCCCAGGTCATGCCCTTCTCTTGCCAGGAGGTAAGCCGCATCGGGGCTCCAGATCGGAATTCAGGAGCCGCCGCCCAGTTGGCGTTACGCGGCTCGGTGATATAGAACAACCCCAATTGCCATCCCTTCACCGTCTCTACAAAGGAGCCTTCGAGCCAGGTGATATTGGGCATTTTGCCCACCATGGCACCTCTGCACTCGGCCTGTTGGCCGCGCACCACCTTTGGCTTTACATTAAAAGTCTTCAGCCATAGGCCAAAGTGAGGTGGGATGCGGAGAAAGGCTTCGCACACAACTATAAATGCTGAGATATTGAGGATAAAGTTGGGAGCCAGATCGAGGAAGTCCAACCCATAGTAAAGCATCAATCCACGGACAAATGGGTGAAGAGGGAATCCCAACCCGCGGATGAAGTGTGTGAGAAACACGACCCTCTCATGGGGCTCGGGGGTAGAGACGACTTGCCCTTTTGCAGGGAGTCGGTGAGCAATCTCCTTGGCTAAGTAGCCGGCCTCCCGGAGCTCTGTGATGTGCTTCTCATCAATGGAGGAGGCCATCCACTTGCCTCCAGCTCCATATCCGGACATGACTGGAGTGCTTTCTCGAACGAGGGAAAGCTAAAACTTGGGCGCTAGAGCTCGAGCACAAATGGGTGAAGAGGGAATCCCAACCCATAGACGAAGTGTGTGAGAAACACGACCCTCTCATGGGGCTCGGGGGTAGGGACGATTTGCCCTTTTGCAGGGAGTCGATGAGCAATCTTCTTGGCTAAGTAGACGGCCTCCCGGAGCTCCGTGATGTCCTTCTCCTCAACAGAGGAGGCCATCCACTTGCCTCCAGCTCTAGATCCGGACATGACTGGAGTGCTTTCTCGAATGAGGGAAAGCTAAAACTTGAGCGCTAGAGCTCGAGGACGAAAGGACTAAAGATGAAGAAGGGTGAGGGTAAAGGGAGAGTGTCCCTATCCCTTTATAAAGACCGCGAATATCAAGTGCCTCCCCACTCGTCCTAAAAACTCGCCTATTCCCAAGGGCTCTATAAACGGCACGATTGGGTTTCCCATGCCCGCATTGATGAGGATCCCGCGATAAGGGGACACGATCTCTGCTTTCACAGGACATGCCAATAGCAACCGCGTCTCAAAACGTGGATCGGCAGACAAAGAGCGGTTCAAGGTTGTGACCGAACAGACGTGATGTCGTGTTATGAAGAGCTGTCAGCGAACGGAACTCGTGTGAAAATATATATGTTCTATCTGCGGTGGTGTGTGGTATATGGCAGGTCCGGATACTATCGTCGCATCTGAATACTATCTTGGAGTTCGGAGAAAGGGGAACCCGCCTTGCAATGCCAAAGACAAATCTGCGCGCCGGACTCCTCGTCATTGAAGCCAGGTTCAGGGGCTACTGAGGGAGTCCTGGACTAAGGGCTCCTCAGACGCCCGGCCTGTTACCTATGGGCCGGACTGATGATCTATGAAGACCGAAGACTGTACCGTGTCCGGATTGGACTCTACTTGGCGTGGAAGGCAAGCTTGGCGATCGAAGATTCCTTCTTATGTAACCGACTCCATGTAAACCCTAGATCCCCTCGGTGTCTACATAAACCGTAGGGGGTAGTCCGGAAGGGACAACACATATACTCATTACCATATTCATAGGCTAGACTTCTAGGGTTTAGCCATTACGATCTCGTGGTAGATCAACTCTTGTAATACTCATATTCATCAAGATCAATCAAGCAGGAAATAGGGTATTACCTCCATATACAGGGCCCGAACCTGGGTAAACATCGTGTCCCCTCTCTCCTGTTACCATCGATCCTAGACACACAGTTCAGGACCCCCTACCCGAGATCTGCCGGTTTTGACACCGACAGCGGCCCCCTTGATGACCCTGGTAGTACCGAACTCCAACTGGAATGCTTGCAACTCCATGTTCCATTCAGCAACTCTTCCGGCAGAGTTGGGGCTCCTGATCACTCTCTCCAACGGGTAAGCCGAGACGACCTTGATGGGGTGGCCCTGGAAGTAGTGTTGCAGCTTTCACGAGGCCACTAGGAGCGCGAGTAGGAGCTTCTGAGGCATGGGGTGCCGTGCTCTTGCGTCCCGCAACACCGTGCTGACGAAGTATACCGGGTGCTCGATGAGGGTAGACGTGTTGATGAGGTTTGCGCCTTCTGGGAGCTGGGGTGCCCCTTGAGGAGGTAGAGCCCCCGACGCTTGGTTGCTTGCCGAAGTCTTCGCGGGTTTGGGGGCGTCGTCCTGCCGAGCCTGATCCTCTGATGTTGCTGCTGCGACCCTTGTGGCGCCCTTCTGATCTTGCGTCGTCTCTGCTGGAGGCGTGGCACGGCGCGATGCGCCCTTGGCTTGGTGTTCTTCCCGAACCGCCACCAGGCCCACGCTGGCTGAGTACGGGGTGGCGGCAAGATAGAGCACTAGGGGCTCGTGAGGTCGTGGCGCCACCATCACTGGAGGGCTGGTCAAGTATCTCTTGAGGTCTTGAAAAGCTTGGTCGGCCTCCGGGGTCCACTCGAACGTGCCCTTCTTTTTCATCAGCTTGAAGAAGGGTAGGGTGCGCTCTCCCAGCTTGGAGATGAAGCGCCCCAACACAGTCACCCGACCAACCAACTTCTGCATTTCCTTGAGGGTTTGTGGTGGGCTCATGTCTTCAATGGCCTTCAGCTTCTCTGGGTTGGCCTCGATCCCCCTATGGGACACCAGGAAACCCAGCAGCTTGCCGGAAGGGACGCCAAACACGCATTTCTCCGGATTGAGCTGCAAGTCCACCTGGTGAAGTCTCTCAAAGGTCTCCTCTAGGTCTTGGATCAAGGTCCCCGCCTCCCGGGACTTTACTACAATGTCGTCGACGTAGGCTTTAGCATTTCTCCTGAGCTGCCACCCTAAGGTGATGTGCATGAGTCGCTGGAAGGTTGCGCCCGCATTGCGCAGCCCGAACGGCATGCAGGTGTAGCAGTACACCCCACACGAGGTCAGGAAGGCCATCTTCTGCACATCTTCTACCGCCATCTTGATCTAGTGATATCCTGAGAACGCGTCTAGGAAACATAGCAAGTCGCACTCAGCGGTGGAGTCGACGATCTGGTCGATGCGTGGAAGCGGGAACAGATCTTGGGCAGGCCTTGTTGAGGTTGGTGAAGTCGATGCACATCCGCTCCTTCCTGCCTTTCTTGGGGACGACGACGGGGTTTGCCAGCCACTCGGGGTAACAAACCTCGCGAATGACACCCGCGGCCTCCAACTTGCGGGTTTCTTAGACGATAAAAGCTTGCTTCTCTGTGGGCTACCGCCTTGCCTTCTGCTTCACAGGGTGTACGTTGGGGCACACCTTCAGGTGGTGCTCTATTACCTCTCTTGGGACCCCTACCAGCTGGTCGGGCTCCCAGGCGAACACTCCCTTGTTTGCACGCAAAAACTTCACCAGCGCCTGCTCCTGAGCAGGCTCGAGATTGGCGCATATGGTAAAGGTTGCCCCTGAGGACCCATCCTCCTCGACCAACACTTGCTTGGTTTCTGCCTTGGCCTGAATGAAGAACTGCCTCTTCTTGGTTGGCACGGCTCCCTTGGCCTTGGAGGTATCCGCGTCGGCGGGTCGTGCTGTCGCGGCGGCCTTGAGGGCGAGCTTGAGCACCGCCAGGGCCTCCTTGGCATCCCCCTTGATGGTGAGGACACCCGGGGTCCCCGGCATCCTCGTGAGATTGTAAGAAGGATGGGTTGCTGCCATGAACTGGGCCAGAGCTGGGTACCCGAGGATGGCGTTGTATGGGAGGCCAATGCGGGCGATGTCGAAGTCGATGAGCTCGGTGTGGTAGTTGTCGCGCGTGCCGAAGGTCACAGGGAGGCAGATCTGCCCCAGGGAGCGGGCGGGGCCTTTGCCAACTCCCGAGAAGGGCTTGCTGGGGTGAAGCCGCTCGAACGGTACATGAAGGAGGCTGGAGGCCTCGATGGAGAGCACATTGAGGCTGGCGCCGCCATCGACGAGCGTCTTGGTGATGGATACGTGGCAGATGGTGGGTGCGCACAGCATCGGGACCGCACCCGAGCCGACGGTGGAGGCAGGTGATGACCCACAAGTATAGGGGATCTATCGTAGTCCTTTCGATAAGTAAGAGTGTCGAACCCAACAAGGAGAAGAAGGAAATGATAAGCGGTTTTCAGCAAGGTATTCTCTGCAAGTACTGAAATAAGTGGTAACAGATAGTTTTGTGATAGGATAAATTGTAACGAGCAACAAGTAACAAAAGTAAATAAAGTGCAGCAAGGTGGCCCAATCCTTTTTGTAGCAAAGGACAAGCCGGAACAAACTCTTATATAAGGAAAAGCGCTCCCGAGGACACATGGGAATATCGTCAAGCTAGTTTTCATCACGTTCATATGATTCGCGTTCGATACTTTGATAATTTGATATGTGGGTGGACCGGTGCTTGGGTGTTGTTCTTACTTGAACAAGCATCCCACTTATGATTAACCTCTATTGCAAGCATCCGCAACTACAACAAAAGTATTAAGGTAAACCTAACCATAGCATGAAACATGTGGATCCAAATCAGCCCCTTACGAAGCAATGCACAAACTAGGGTTTAAGCTTCTGTCACTTTAGCAACCCATCATCTACTTATTAATTCCCAATACCTTCCTCTAGGCCCAAATAATGGTGAAGTGTTATGTAGGCGACGTTCACATAACACCACTAGAGGGTAGACAACATACATCTTATCAAAATATCAAACGAATACCAAGTTCACATGACTACTCATAGCAAGACTTCTCCCTTGTCCTCAAGAACGAACGTAATTACTCACAAAGCATATTCATGTTCATAATCAGAGGGGTAATAATATGCATATAGGATCTGAACATATGATCTTCCACCAATTAAACCAACTAGCATCAACTACAAGGAGTAATCAACACTACTAGCAACCTACTAGCACCAATCCCAGACTTTGAGACAAGAATTGGATACAAGAGATGAACTAGGGTTTGGAGATGAGATGGTGCTGGTGAAGATGTTGATGAAGATTGCCCTCTCCCGATGAGAGGAGTGTTGGTGATGACGATGGTGATGATTTCCCCCTCCGGGAGGGAAGTTTCCCTGGTAGAACAGCTCTGCCGGAGCTCTAGATTGGATCCGCCAAGGTTTCGCCTCGTGGCGGCGGAGTCTCGTCCCGAAAAGTTCCTTCCTATTTTTTTCTCATCGAAAGACCTCATATAGGAGAAGATGGACGTCGGAGAGCCACCAGGGGGCACGAGGTAGGGGGTGCGCCCCCACCCTCGTGAGAAGGGTGTGGGCCCCCTAGCCTTCATCTTTGGTGAGGATTTTTATTTATTTATTTATTTTAAGACGTTCCGTGGAGTTTCGGGACTTTTGGAGTTGCGCTGAATAGGTCTCTAATATTTTCTCCTTTTCCAGCCCAGAATTCCAGCTGCCAGCGTTCTCCCTCCTTATGTAAACCTTGTAAAATAAGAGAGAATAGCCATAAGTATTGTGACATCAAGTGAAATAATAGTCCATAATGCAATAAATATCGATATAAAAGCATGATGCAAAATGGACGTATCAACTCCCCCAAGCTTAGACCTCGCTTGTCCTCAAGCGAAAAGCCTATAACAATAAATATGTCCTCATGTTTAGAGGTAGAGGCGTCGATAAAAATAAAATATGGACATGAAGGCATCATGATTATTCTCTTAACAGCAACTTATATAACTTTTGTCATATGATTACTTATGTTCAAGTGATGATCTATTCACAATGCAAAAGTATAAATCATAAACCTTATTGGGCTCCGACAAACTATAATCTCAGTCATTGAAGCAATTGCAATTTATCATAACATCGGAAAGAGTCTATGTCAGAGCTAAAAAGCAAGTCCACATACTCAACTATCATTTAGTCCTCCATAATTGCTAACACTCACGCAATACTTGTGGTTACAGAGTTTTAATCGGACACAGAGAAAGATAGGGGCTTATAGTTTTGCCCCACAACCTTTTACCTCAAGGGTAATGTCAACAATAATGGTTCATGCTCCCCTACATCCAATTAGATATATATATATATATATATCATGTTCTTTCCAACATGCTGAGCTTGCCAAAGGATAAAATGAAAAAGAAAAGGTGAAGATCACCAAGACTCTTGCATAAGGTAGAAGATAATAATAAAAGATAGGCCCTTCGCAGAGGGAAGCAGAGGTTGCCATGCGCTTTTATGGTTGGATGCATAAAATCTCAATGTGAAAGAACATCACTTTATATTGCCCCTTGTGATATGAACCTTTATTATGCAGTCCGTCGCTTTTATTACTTCCACATCACAAGATCGTATAAAGCTTATTTCTCCCACACCAATCAATCATACATATTTAGAGCAATTTTTATTGCTTTGCACCGATGACAACTTACTTGAAGGATCTTACTCAATCCATAGGTAGATATGGTGGACTCTCATGGCAAAACTAGTTTAAGGGTATTTGGAAGCACAAGTAGTATTTCTACTTGGTGCTGAGAATTTGGCTAGCATGAGGGGGAAAGGCAAGCTCAACAAGTTATAGGAACCATGACAACATACTTTATCTCAGATATAAGAAAGACATAACTCATTACGTTGTCTTCCTTGTCCAACATCAACTCTTTAGCATGTCATATTTTAATGAGTGCTCCCAATCATAAAAGATGTCAATGATAAAATATATATATGTGTGTGTGTGTGTGTGAAAACCTCTCTTTCCTTATTACTTCCTATTAATTGCAACAATGACCAAAGCTATGTCTGCCAACTCCCAACAACTTTTAATCATCATACTCTTTCTATGTGAAGTCATTACTCTCAATAAGATCAATATGAACTTTTTGTATCTTTTTATTCTTTTCTTCTTTCTTTTATTCATCCAAGATCATGGCAAAATAATCAAGCCCTTGACTCAACACTAATCTTTATTATATATAGCTCACGGACTCGATTACATAGAGAGATCAAAAATCAAAACTCAAAACTAGATCATGCCATAAACTTTATTCTACTAGATCAAGATACTACTAATAGGATCGAACCAAGAAAAATGATAAAGATAGGAGTTGTGATGGTGATACGATACCGAGGCACCTCCCCCAAGCTTGGCAGTTGCCAAGGGGAGTGCCCATACCCATGTGATTATGTCTCCTTCTTTGTTGTCGGTGTAAGATTCTTGGTGATGATTCCCCTCAGGATGCGGTTCTCCTCCTCGAGCTTATTGACTTGCTATTTGAGGTCCATTATTTCCTTACGCAGCTTTCCTGTGACAGCTAGAGCTCCTTGCACCCAAGGGTGTTGCATAGCTACGGGAGAACAAGTGACACTCCTCTTCATATTTTCATAAGAAAGAAACCTAACATTAGAAGGGATAACCGAGTTTGGAATAGCTGAGCTCTGTAGTTCCCCCATCGTGAACCCAGCTCGGAGGCGAGAGGTGACTTCTTGATCCTCCATGGCATCTACTCTCATCAAATCAGCCTCCATCTCTTCCTCCATTGCTGGCCCAAAGTGGTCAGCGTTGCTGTTTGCCCTTGGTTCCGGTGCTGGATTAGATACCCAGATCTCCCCGATTGACTCTTGAGAAGTCATCTTGCTCTAATCTGCAGTTGCACATCTCGAAAGCAAAAACAGGAGAAATTTGCGTGATACGGGAGTCAAAACCTTCGGGAGATTATATAATGAATTTTTACCAACCAAAATATGTAACGTGCAAGAAAACAGAGTCTGGAAGGCACACGAGGTGCTCACGAGGTAGGGGGGCGCGCCCACCACCCTCGTGGGGCCCTCGTGTCCTTCCCCAGACTGCTACTTATTTTTCTATTTTTCTAAATATTCCAAAATGGAGAAATATTGCCTTAAAAATTGTTTTGGAGTCGGTTTACTTACCGTACCACATACCTATTCCTTTTCGGAGTCTGAAACGTTCCGGAAAGTGTCCCTTATGTATTCCTCCAGGGTTACGGTTTCAATAATATTGGTTTCAACATTTATGGGATTACCTAAGATATAATGTTTAACTCTTTGACCGTTTACCAACTTCGGATTTGTTCCCTCGAAGTTGTTGATTTTTATGGCACCGGAACGATGGACCTCCTCGATAACATAGGGGCCTTCCCATTTAGAGAGAAGTTTTCCTGCAGAAAATCTTAAATGAGAGTTGTATAGCAATACATAATCACCTACATTAAACTCACGCTTTTGTATCCTTTTTTCATGCCATCTTTTAACTTTTTCTTTAAACAACTTGGCATTTTCATAAGCTTGGGTTCTCCATTCATCAAGTGAGCTAATATCAAATAACCTCTTCTCACCGGCAAGTTTAAAATCATAGTTAAGCTCTTTAATAGCCCAATATGCCTTATGTTCTAGTTCGAGAGGTAAGTGACATGCTTTTCCATAAACCATTTTATACGGGGACATGCCCATAGGATTTTTATATGCTGTTCTATAAGCCCATAATGCATCATCAAGTTTCTTAGACCAATTCTTTCTAGACCTATTAACAGTCTTTTGCAAAATTAATTTGAGCTCTCTATTGCTCAACTCTACTTGACCACTAGACTGTGGGTGATAAGGAGATGCAATTCTATGATTAACATCATATTTAGCAAGCATTTTACGGAAGGCACCATGAATAAAGTGTGAACCACCATCAGTCATTAAATATCTAGGGACTCCAAACCTCGGAAAAATAACTTCTTTAAGCATTTTAATAGAAGTGTTATGATCAGCACTACTAGTTGGAATAGCTTCTACCCACTTAGTAACGTAATCAACAGCAACTAGAATATGTGTGTATCCATTAGAGGCAGGAAAAGGTCCCATATAATCAAAGCCCCAAACATCAAATGGTTCAATAACAAGTGAATAATTCATAGGAATTTCTTGATGTCCAATAATATTACCAATTCTTTGACATTCATCACAAGACAAGACAAACTTACGGGTATCCTTGAAGAGAGTGGGCCAATAAAACCAGATTGCAGTACCTTATGTGAAGTTCTATCTCCAGCGTGGTGTCCTCCATAAGACTTGGAATGACACTTGCGTAGAATCTGTTCCTATTCATGCTCAGGTACACAACGTCTAATAACACCATCTACTCCTTCTTTATAAAGATGTGGGTCATCCCAAAAGTAATGTCTCAAATCATAGAAGAACTTTTTATTTTGCTGGTATATGAAGCTAGGTGGTATAAACTTAGCAACAATATAATTAGCATAATCAGCATACCATGGAGTACTACGAGAAGTACTTATAACATTTAATTGTTCATCAGGAAAGTTATCATTAATAGGCAGTGGGTCATCAAGAATATTTTCTAACCTAGACAGGTTGTCTGCAACAGGGTTCTCAGCTCCCTTTCTATCAACAATATGCAAATCAAATTCTTGTAGCAAGAGAACCCATCTAATAAGTCTAGGTTTAGCATCTTTCTTTTCCATAAGGTATTTAATAGCAGCATGATCAGTTTGAATAGTTACTTTAGAATCAACAATATAAGATCTGAACTTATCACAAGCAAATACAACTGCTAAAAGCTCTTTTTCAGTAGTAGCATAATTTCTTTGAGCATTGTCTAGAGTCTTACTAGCATAATGAATAACATTTAATTTCTTATCAACTCTTTGCCCTAGAACAACACCTACAGCATAATCACTAGCATCACACATAATTTCAAAGGGTAAATTCCAATCAGGTGGCTGAACAACAGGTGCAGAGACTAATGCTTTCTTAAGTATTTCAAATGCTTCTACACAATCATCATCAAAGACAAATGGTATATCTTTTTGCAATAAATTAGTCGGAGGCTGCGAAATTTTTGAGAAGTCCTTAATGAACCTCCTATAAAATCCAGCGTGACCAAGGAAACTTCTTATACCTTTGATGTCCTTGGGACATGGCATCTTTTCAGTAGCATCAAACTTGGCTTTATCAACTTCAATACCTCTTTCAGAAACTTTGTGCCCCAAGACAATACCTTCATTAACCATAAAGTGGCACTTTTCCCAATTCAAAACAAGATTAGTTTCTTCACATCTCTGCAAAACTCGATCAAGATTGCTCAAGCAATCATCAAAAGAAGAACCATAGACGGAAAAGTCGTCCATGAAAACCTCACAAATCTTTTCACAAAAGTCAGAGAATATAGCCATCATGCATCTTTGGAAGGTAGAAGGTGCATTACATAAACCAAAAGGCATATGTCTATAAGCAAAAGTACCAAAAGGGCATGTAAAAGTAGTCTTTGATTGATCTCTAGCCGACACAGGTATTCGAGGGAAACCAGAATAACCATCTAGAAAGCAATAGTATGTATGTTTGCATAATCTTTCTAGCATTTGATCAATAAAAGGTAAGGGATAATGATCTTTCTTAGTAGCTTTATTTAATTTGCGGAAATCAATTACCATCCTATAACCTGTGATAATTCTTTGTGGAATCAATACATCTTTATCATTAGGAACAATAGTAATACCTCCCTTCTTAGGGACACAATGGATAGGACTTACCCACTCACTATCAGCAACGGGATAGATTATACCTGCCTCGAGAAGCTTAAGTATTTCTTTTCTTACCACTTCTTTCATTTTAGGATTCAGACGTCGCTGAGGATCACGAACTGGTTTGGCATCTGCTTCCAAATTTATTTTATGTTGACATAGAGTGGGACTAATGCCCTTAAGATCATCAAGAGTATATCCAATAGCAGCACGATGCTTCTTCAGAGTTTTCAATAATCTTTCTTCTTCATGCTCTGAAAGGTTAGCACTATAGCACTGATAATAATAGGATATATCTTCTTTTCATCAAGATAAGAATATTTAAGATTATCAGGCAATGGTTTAAGCTCAAACACGGGATCACCCTTGGGTGGAGGAGGATCCCCTAAAATTTCAACAGGCAAATTCTGTTGCGGAATAGGTTCCTGTTTAAAGAATACTTCATCTATTTCTCTACTTTCATTCCTGAACATATCATTTTCATGGTCTAGCAAGTAGTGTTCTAAAGGATCACTAGGAGGTACGGCAATAGAAGCAAGACCAATAATTTCATCCTTACTAGGTAATTCTTCCTCACGATGTTGTTTACTAAATTTAGAGAAATTAAACTCATGAACCATATCATCCAAGCCAATAGTAACAACATTCTTTTCGTAGTCTATCTTAGCATTAACAGTGTTCAAGAAGGGTCTACCAAATATAATGGGACAAAAGCTATCTTGTGGGGAAGTAAGAACAAGAAAATCAACAGGATATTTAGTTTTCCCACACAAGACTTCAACATCTCTAACAATTCCAATTGGTGAAATAGTATCTCTATTGGCAAGTTTAATTGTGACATCAATATCTTCTAACTCAACAGGTGCAATATCATGCCTAATTTCTTTGTATAAGTCATGAGGTATAACACTAGGACTAGCACCCATATCACATAGGCCATCATAACAATGATCTCCTATTTTAACAGAAATAACAGGCACGCCTACCACAGGTCTATGTTTATCTTTATCACAAGGTTTAGCAATTCTAGCAGTTTCACCTTCGAACTGAATAACATGCCCATCAATATTATCAGACAAGAGATCTTTAACAATAGCAATTTTAGGTTCTACTTTAACTTGCTCAGGAGGTGTATAAGTTCTAATATTGCTTTTACGAACAACAGTTGAAGCTTTAGCATGATCCTTTACTCTAACATCGAAAGGTGGTTTCTCAACATAAGAAGTAGGAATAATAGGATCATTATAAGTGATAGTCTTTTCTTCAACTTTAATAGGTGCAGCTACTTTTACTTCTATGGGAGGATGATATTTAAACCACTTCTCCTTAGGGAGATCAACATAACTAGCAAAGGATTCACAGAAAGAAGCTACTATCTCAGAATCAAGTCCATATTTAGTGTTGAACTTACGGAAAATGTCCGTATCCATAAAAGATTTAACACAATCAAACTTAGGTGTCATACCTGACTCTTTACCTTCATCGAGGTCCCAATCTTCAGAGTTGCGTTTAAATCTATCCAATAAATTACATCTGTATCGAGCATGGAGTGATTGTTTTCAGAAAGCCGAGCATAAAAACTTTGCATAATTATTTCTCTTGGGAGCTCATGATTGGGGCATGAATATAACATTGATTTAAGCCTCCCCCAAGCTTGAGCGATGCTTTCTCCTTCGCGAGGCCAGAAATTATATATATAATTGCGATCACGATGAACAAGATGCATAGGGTAATACTTTTGATGAAATTCCAACTTCAATCTTTTATAGTCCCATATCACATAGCCTATACCATATCAATGCGTCTCCCTTCAAAGATAAAGGGAAGACCTTCTTCTTAGCAACATCATCGGATATACCTGCAAGCTTAAATAATCCACAAAATTCATCCACATATATTAAGTGCTCATCAGGATGCTTTGTTCCATCTCCTGTAAAAGGGTTAGCTAGCAGTTTTTCCATCATAGCCGAAGGAAATTCAAAAGGAGTTTCATTTTCAATAGGTTCAGTAGGTTGAGGAGCAACTCTTTGCTCTACCGGACGGGGTGAAGATACCCCGAACAAGACCCTTAGAGAATTACTTTCCATAGTAACAAGTGACAGTAAAACTCCGCCTATGTTGTCTCAACATAGCCGGTCCCAAGCCCGGGTAAAGGAGGAGGGCTGTGATAGGCTTGGCGAGCCAACGTAAAAACTCAGCCACTCTTATGGAGATGAAACCCAAAAGATTTTCGTTGGGGCATAACCCTCTCAGCGACGCGCTACATCGGAACCCGGGTGTGGTGGAAAATGGGCAAGGGCCGGGCCGTCACCCCCAAGGTGGCGCGCTATATCTTGATCCGAATACGGTGGCAAGTGAGCGAGGATCGGGTCGTCGCATCCTTAGTGGCGCGCTACATCGGCGCCCGGATGTAGTGGAAAATGGGCAAGGGTCTTCGCATTTGACTCGACGAGTGCAAAGGGTAAGGAAGCTAGCCGAGCCTAGGAGGATTCGCTTAGGTAGCTGGAACGTAGGGTCTCTGACAGGGAAGCTTCGGGAGCTAGTTGATGCAGCGGTGAGGAGAGGTGTTGATATCCTTTGCGTCCAAGAAACCAAATGGAGAGGACAGAAGGCAAAGGAGGTGGAGGATACCGGCTTCAAGCTGTGGTACACAGGGACGGCTGCAAACAGAAATGGCGTAGGCATCTTGATCAACAAGAGCCTCAAGTATGGAGTGGTAGACGTCAAGAGACGTGGGGACCGGATTATCCTGGTCAAGCTGGTAGTTGAGGACTTGGTTCTCAATGTTATCAGCGCGTATGCCCCGCAAGTAGGCCACAATGAGAACACCAAGAGGGAGTTCTGGGAAGGCCTGGAAGACATGGTTAGGAGTGTACCGATTGGTGAGAAGCTCTTCATAGGAGGAGACCTCAATGGCCACGTGGGTACATCTAGCACAGGTTTTGAAGGGGCGCACGGGGGCTTTGTCTATGGCATCAGGAATCAAGAAGGAGAAGATGTCTTAAGCTTTGCTCTAGCCTACAACATGATTGTAGCTAACACCCTCTTTAGAAAGAGAGAATCACATCTGGTGACTTTTAGTAGTGGCCAACACTCTAGCCAGATTGATTTCATCCTCTCGAGAAGAGAAGATAGGCGTGCGTGCCTAGACTGTAAGGTGATACCTGGAGAGAGTGTTGTACCCCAACATAAGCTGGTGGTTGCTGACTTCCGCTTTTGGATTCGTGTCCAGCGGGATAAGCGTGCCAAAGTCGCTAGAACGAAGTGGTGGAAGCTCAAGGGGGAGGTAGCTCTAGCGTTCAAGGAGAGGGTCATTAAGGAGGGCCCTTGGGAGGAAGGAGGAGATGCGAACAATGTGTGGACGAAGATGGCGACTTGCATTCGTAAGGTGGCCTCGGAGGAGCTTGGAGTGTCCAGGGGAAGGAGAAGCGAAGATAAGGATACTTGGTGGTGGAATGATGATGTCCAGAAGGCGATTAAAGAGAAGAAAGATTGCTTCAAACGCCTATACCTGGATAGGAGTGCAGACAACATAGAGAAGTATAAGATGGCGAAGAAGGCCGCAAAGCGAGCTGTTGGTGAAGCAAGGGGTCGGGCATATGAGGACCTCTACCAACGGTTAGGCACAAAGGAAGGTGAAAGGGACATCTATAAGATGGCCAAGATCCGAGAGAGGAAGACGAGGGATATTGGCCAAGTCAAATGCATCAAGGACGGAGCAGGCCAACTCTTGGTGAAGGACGAGGAGATTAAGCATAGATGGCGGGAGTACTTCGACAAGCTGTTCAATGGGGAGAATGAGAGTTCTACCATTGAACTGGACGACTCCTTTGATGAGACCAGCATGCGTTTTGTGAAGCGAATCCAGGAGTTTGAGGTCAAGGAGGCTTTAAAAAGGATGAAAGGAGGCAAGGCGATGGTCCCTGATTGTATCCCCATTGAGGTGTGGAAAGGTCTCGGGGACATAGCGATAGTATGGCTAACCAAGCTTCTCAACCTCATTTTTCAGGCAAACAAGATGCCAGAAGAATGGAGACGGAGTATATTAGTACCAATCTTCAAGAACAAGGGGGATGTTCAGAGTTGTACTAATTACCATGGAATTAAGCTGATGAGCCATACAATGAAGCTATGGGAGAGAGTCATTGAGCACCGCTTAAGAAGAATGACAAGCATGACCAAAAATCAGTTTGGTTTCATGCCTGGGAGGTCGACCATGGAAGCCATTTTCTTGGTACGACAACTTATGGAGAGATATAGGGAGCAAAAGAAGGACTTGCATATGGTGTTCATTGACTTGGAGAAGGCCTATGATAAGATACCGCGGAATGTCATGTGGTGGGCCTTGGAGAAACACAAAGTCCCAGCAAAGTACATTACCCTCATCAAGGACATGTATGATAATGTTGTGACAAGTGTTCGTACAAGTGATGTCGACACTGATGACTTCCCGATTAAGATAGGACTGCATCAGGGGTCAGCTTTGAGCCCTTATCTTTTTGCATTGGTGATGGATGAGGTCACAAGGGATATACAAGGAGATATCCCATGGTGTATGCTCTTTGCGGATGATGTGGTGCTAGTTGACGATAGTCGGACGGGGGTAAATAGGAAGTTAGAGTTATGGAGACAAACCTTGGAATCGAAAGGGTTTAGGCTTAGTAGAACTAAAACCGAGTACATGATGTGCGGTTTCAGTACTACTAGGTGTAAGGAGGAGGTTAGCCTTGATGGCCAGGTGGTACCTCAGAAGGACACCTTTCGGTATTTGGGGTCAATGCTGCAGGAGGATGGGGTTATTGATGAAGATGTGAACCATCGAATCAAAGCCGGATGGATGAAGTGGTGCCAAGCTTCTAGCATTCGCTGTGACAAGAGAGTGCCACAAAAGCTAAAAGGCCAGTTCTACAGGACGGCGGTTCGACCCGCAATGTTGTATGGCGCTAAGTGTTATCCGACTAAAAGGCGACATGTTCAACAGTTAGGTGTGGCGGAGATGCGTATGTTGAGATGGATGTGTGGCCACACGAGGAAGGATCGAGTCCGGAATGATGATATACGAGATAGAGTTGGGGTAGCACCAATTGAAGAGAAGCTTGTCCAACATCGTCTGAGATGGTTTGGGCATATTCAGCGCAGGCCTCCAGAAGCTCCGGTGCATAATGGAAGGCTAAAGCGTGTGGACAATGTCAAGAGAGGGCGGGGTAGACCGAATTTGACATGGGAGGAGTCCGTTAAGAGAGACCTGAAGGATTGGAGTATCACCAAAGAGCTAGCTATGGACAGGGGTGCGTGGAAGCTTGCTATCCATGTGCCAGAGCCATGAGTTGGTTGCGAGATCTTATGGGTTTCACCTCTAGCCTACCCCAACTTGTTTGGGACTAAAGTCTTTGTTGTTGTTGTTGTTGTTGTTGTAGTAACAAGTGACAGTAAATTTCAGCACAGTATATAAATTTTTCCTTACCAAATTCCACCTACCAAAGGCGCTACACTCCCCGGCAACGGCGCAAGAAAAGAGTCTTGATGACCCACAAGTATAGGGGATCTATCATATTCCTTTCAATAAGTAAGAGTGTCGAACCCAACGAGGAGCAGAAGGAAATGATAAGCGGTTTTCAGCAAGGTATTCTCTGCAAGTACTGAAATAAGTGGTAACAGATAGTTTTGTGATAGGATAAATTGTAACGAGCAACAAGTAACAAAAGTAAATAAAGTGCAGCAAGGTGGCCCAATCCTTTTTGTAGCAAAGGACAAGCCGGAACAAACTCTTATATAAGGAAAAGCGCTCCCGAGGACACATGGGAATATCGTCAAGCTAGTTTTCATCACGTTCATATGATTCGCGTTCGATACTTTGATAATTTGATATGTGGGTGGACCGGTGCTTGGGTGTTGTTCTTACTTGAACAAGCATCCCACTTATGATTAACCTCTATTGCAAGCATCCGCAACTACAACAAAAGTATTAAGGTAAACCTAACCATAGCATGAAACATGTGGATCCAAATCAGCCCCTTACGAAGCAATGCACAAACTAGGGTTTAAGCTTCTGTCACTTTAGCAACCCATCATCTACTTATTAATTCCCAATACCTTCCTCTAGGCCCAAATAATGGTGAAGTGTTATGTAGGCGATGTTCACATAACACCACTAGAGGGTAGACAACATACATCTTATCAAAATATCAAACGAATACCAAGTTCACATGACTACTCATAGCAAGACTTCTCCCTTGTCCTCAAGAACGAACGTAATTACTCACAAAGCATATTCATGTTCATAATCAGAGGGGTAATAATATTCATATAGGATCTGAACATATGATTTTCCACCAATTAAACCAACTAGCATCAACTACAAGGAGTAATCAACACTACTAGCAACCTACTAGCACCAATCCCAGACTTTGAGACAAGAATTGGATACAAGAGATGAACTAGGGTTTGGAGATGAGATGGTGCTGGTGAAGATGTTGATGAAGATTGCCCTCTCCCGATGAGAGGAGCGTTGGTGATGACGATGGTGATGATTTCCCCCTCCGGGAGGGAGGTTTCCCCGGCAGAACAGCTCTGCCGAAGCTCTAGATTGGATCCGCCAAGGTTCCGCCTCGTGGCGGCAGAGTCTCGTCCCGAAAAGTTCCTTCCTATATTTTTCTCGTCGAAAGACCTCATATAGGAGAAGATGGACGTCGGAGCGCCACCAGGGGGCCCATGAGGTAGGGGGCGCGCCCCCCACCCTCGTGAGAAGGGTGTGGGCCCCCTGGCCTTCATCTTTGGCGAGGATTTTTTTTATTTATTTTAAGATGTTTCATGGAGTTTCAGGACTTTTGGAGTTGCGCAGAATAGGTCTCTAATATTTGCTCCTTTTCCAGCCCAGAATTCCAGCTGTCGGCATTCTCCCTCCTTATGTAAACCTTGTAAAATAAGAGAGAATAGCCATAAGTATTGTGACATAAAGTGAAATAACAGTCCATAATGCAATAAATATCGATATAAAAGCATGATGCAAAATGGACGTATCAGCGGGATGATCCTCCGAGTCGAAGGTCAGGTCAGCCTCAGGCGTGGCCCAGTCAAGCGGAGCCCTCGGGCGCTTGGAAGCGACGTCGATCTGGCAAAAGTACGGCATGATGTGTCGATCTGAGGGTGGTGCTTGCGAACCTCCTAGAAGAGCTGCAACGATGGGGGCCGCCGGTTCCCCGAAGAGAGTGACGAAGAGGCCGTGCAGCTCCTCCCAGGTAGCGACAGAAGACTCCGGCAAGTGGAGGAGCCAGGCGCGCGGCACGCCCACAAGGGCCATCGGGTACCAGTTGGACATGACGTTGTCGTCGCCCTCGGCTTCCAGGACAGCCTCCTCGTATGCTAGCAGGAAAGCCGACGGGTCTGCCGCGTCGTCGTAGCGTGACGGCATCTCCGGCTTGAACTTGGGTGGCCACTGCACCTGCCGCAAGGCGGGGGCAAGGGCTCGGAGCCCCCGAGCGCCGCCGTGGGCACCGGTAGATCCAGTTGTAGGGGCGCCCGCCATGGGGAGCGGGCGTGGAAATGGTGGAGCGCGAGCCGACGGAAGGAAGACTCCGGCACACCCCTACCTGGTGCGCCAAATGTCGGATCTCGGGTTCCGGCAAAACCCTTAAGGTTCAAACACTAGCGTGCGCGTGAAGATCTCCCCCCTATCGATCCACGTCCTAACTTAGCTAAGATCTCACGAACTAACTCGAAGAACTTGCAACATAAAGGACACAAGATTTATACTGGTTCGGGCCACCGTTGTGGTGTAATACCCTACTCCAGTGTGGTGGTGGTGGATTGCCTCTTGGGCTGAGGATGAACAGTACAAGGGGAAGAACAGCCTCCTGAGGTTGAGGTGTTCTTGTGCTCGGTGAACTTGTGTGTGAGGATGCGGTCTAGGGTTCTGTTCTTGACCCGTCTCCTCTTGTTTTCGTCCCCTTCTATGGTGGTGGCTAGTCCTATTTATAGAGGCCCTGGTCCTCTCCCCAAATATTGAGAGGGAAGGGAGCCAACAACGGCCAATTTGAAAGGGGACATCTAGTACGAGCTATCCAGACAAAAGGTGGTCTTCGCCTGCCAAAGGTTCTGGTGGTGACGCCGTCCTGGGCTCCATGGTGACCTCCGTCTTGCCGTCCTTCTGGTCTAGGTCTCGTTGCACCAATATGGAAACCTTTCCTTGATGCCTTGGTACTCCGTGCCTGGGCTTGCCCCCTTAGCACCAAAGAGGAAACAAGGACGCTGCACGCGCTGGCGCCTGCCTGGTCTCGATCGTCATGGCTTACGTCACGAGAACCTCGCGAGGTTTGCCCGACCTTGAACTCTCCGCCCCTCACGAGCCAGCCTGGTGAGGCCGCTCCTGAGGAGTTCTTGTGTCGTCCGCCTTGCGAGGCTTGGCTCCTCGCGAGGGTCTTGATTCCTTGTTGATGAAGATGGGTCGTACAGGCCTGCTAGCAAAGCCACGCCGTGGGCCGCAGGCAGGCAAGTCTGGGGACCCCCGTTCCCAGAACGCCGACAGTAACTAAGCAAAGATCAATACATGAAAAGCTCATAGGCATTGGGTCAGTGATGGATAATTATGTCGGATGCGATTCCTCATGTAACAATTATAACATAGGGTGACACCGAACTAGCTCCAGTTCATCAATGTCATGTAGGCATGTATTCCGAATATAGTCATACGTGCTTATGGAAAAGAACTTGCATGACATCTTTTGTCCTACCCTCCCGTGGCAGCGGGGTCCTATCGGAAACTAAAGGATATAAAGGCCTCCTTTTAATAGAGTACCGGAACAAAGCGTTAACACTTAGTGAATACATGAAGTCCTCAAACTATAGTCATCACCGGTAATTATCCCGATTATTGTCACTTCGGGGTTAACGGATAATAACACATAGTAGGTGACTATTGACTTGCAAAATAGGATCAAGAACTCACATATATTCATGGAAACATAATAGGTTCAGATCTGAAATCATGGCACTCGGGCCCTAGTGACAAGCATTAAGCATAGCAAAGTCATAGCAACATCAATCTCAGAACATAATGGTTACTAGGGATCAAACCCTAACAAAACTAACTCGATGACATGATAAATCTCATCCAGCCCATCACCGTCCAGCAAGCCTACGATGGAATTACTCAACGCATGGCGGTAAGCATCATGAAATTGGTGATGGAGGAAGGTTGATGATGATGATGAAGATGGCGACGGGTTCCCTTCTCCGGAGCCCCGAACGGACTCCACATCAGCCCTCCCGAGAGATATTAGGGCATGGTGGCGGCTCCGTATTGTAAAACGTGATGAATCCTTCTCTTTGATTTTTTTTCTCCCCGGACGTGAATATATAGAGTTGGAGTTGAGGTCAGTGGAGCATCAGGGGGCCCACGAGGCAGGGGCGCGCCCCCCACCCTCGTGGACAGGGTGTGGGCCCCCTGACGTTGATTCTTTCGCCGGTATTTTTATATATTCCAGAAATATTGTCCGTGAAGTTTCAGGTCATTCTGAGAACTTTTATTTCTGCACAAAATAACACCATGGCAATTCTGCTGAAAACATCGTCAGTCCGGATTAGTTCCATTCAAATCATGCAAGTTAGAGTCCAAAACAAGGTCAAAAGTGTTTGGAAAAGTAGATACGATGGAGAAGTATCAGCGCCCTCAGAGCCGCGAGGAGGAAGATAGCGCGGAAGTCAAGATGTTAATGGACAAGATAAAAATACTCGCCCAATCCGGACTATCCATGATCGAGGTCATGGCAATTTCCATAACGCGAGGCGTCCAACCACTCCAATCTAGAGGACTCCCCATGTGGAACTACAACGGGGAGGATGATACATCTCACTACGGGCATAAAGGTCCGGATGACTTTGCCGCCCTAGCCGCCATGCTGGCGGATCTTTATAAAGGGGAGAAAGAAGAATTCACTCGCCTTAAGTGTCGGGACGGATTCTCCATGTACAACCCCCCTAGCTGGGTAAGCTTTCGATCTAGAATTTTATTCAATCCTTGTCTTAAGCCACAACTAGTTGGACTCAAACCGACCATCTTTAACAAAAATGGCGGAAGGCTACCGCGGGGATCTATAGCCCCGCTCCACAGCCGGAGAATCATATTTGGGACCTGGATCCCAGATTTGAGGAGGATCCGGATATATTTGTAGAGCCTAAGGAGGGGGTCTTCTATCAGGCGATCTACGGCGGCACAGAGGTGGCCATTGTAGCTAATTACCCCGGTCTCCTGCCATCTTCCCACGTAAGTGCCCATGGAGCATCTCCTCCAAAAGAGCTTCCTCGTTATGCCTCACCCACCGCACTATCTCATGCTCTGAAGGGGAGGCGCTCGGCACGCCATGCTGCACCGGAGGTGTCTCATAATGGAGCGGCGCCTGCGCCGGGCAGGTCTTCGAAGAGGAAGGCAGATGACAACACGTCTGTGCCTTCATCAAAGAGGTATGGACTCGAATATGCCCCCTGGCAGTCACATCGAACTGTGACATTGTCCGCTGCATTTTATCAGGAAGAGTGTTCGCCGGACTATGTCCGGGGATCCTGTCGGTCGCGCTGTTGGGGAACGTAGTAATTTCAAAAAAATTCCTACGCACACGCAAGATCATGGTGATGCATAGCAACGAGAGGGGAGAGTGTGATCTACGTACCCTTGTAGATCGACAACGGAAGCGTTAGCTTGGTTGATGTAGTCGTACATCTTCATGGCCCGACCGATCAAGCACCGAAACTATGGCACCTCCGAGTTCTAGCACATGTTCAGCTCGATGACGATCCCCGGACTCCGATCCAGCAAAGTGTCGGGGAAGAGTTCCGTCAGCACGACGGAGTGGTGACGATCTTGATGTACTACTATCGCAGGGCTTCGCCTAAGCACCGCTACAATATTATCGAGGACTATGGTGGAAGGGGGCACCGCACACGGCTAAGAATATGATCACGTGGATCAACTTGTGTCTCTAGGGGGTGCCCCTGCCTCCGAATATAAAGGCTCAAGGGAGGGGGGCCGGCCGGCCATCATAGGGCGCGCCAGGAGGAGTCCTACTCCCTCCGGGAGTAGGACTCCCCCCCCCTTTCCTAGTTGGAATAGGATTCGCGGAGGGGGGGAAAGAGGAGAGAGAGGAGGAAGGGGGGCCGGCCCCCTCTCCTTGTCCTATTCGGACCAAGGGGGGGAGGGGCGCGCGGCCCATCTCTGGCCACCTCTCCTCTCTTCCACTAAGGCCCATATACCTCCCGGGGGGTTCCGGTAACCTCCCGGTACTCCGGTAAAATCCCGATTTCACCCGGAACACTTCCGATATCCAAACATAGGCTTCCAATATATCAATCTTTATGTCTCGACCATTTCGAGACTCCTCGTCATGTCTGTGATCACATCCGGGACTCCGAACAACCTTCGGTACATCAAAATTCATAAACTCATAATATAACTGTCATCGTAACCTTAAGCGTGCGGACCCTACGGGTTCGAGAACAATGTAGACATGACCGGGACACGTCTCCGGTCAATAAACAATAGCGGAACCTAGATGCTCATATTGGCTCCTACATATTCTACGAAGATCTTTTATCGGTCAGACCGCATAACAACATACGTTGTTCCCTTTGTCATCGGTATGTTACTTGCCCGAGATTCGATCGTCGGTATCCTATACCTAGTTCAATCTCGTTACCGGCAAGTCTCTTTACTCGTTCTGTAATACATCATCCCGCAACTAACTCATTAGTTGCAATGCTTGCAAGGCTTAAGTGATGTGCATTACCGAGAGGGCCCAGAGATACCTCTCCGACAATCGGAGTGACAAATCCTAATCTCGAAATACGCCAACCCAACATGTACCTTTGGAGACACCTGTAGAGCTCCTTTATAATCACCCAGTTACGTTGTGACGTTTGGTAGCACACAAAGTGTTCCTCTGGCAAACGGGAGTTGCATAATCTCATAGTCATAGGAACATGTATAAGTCATGAAGAAAGCAATAGCAACATACTAAACGATCGGGTGCTAAGCTAATGGAATGGGTCATGTCAATCAGATCATTCAACTAATGATGTGATCCCGTTAATCAAATAAAAACTCTTTGTCCATGGTTAGGAAACATAACCATCTTTGATTAACGAGCTAGTCAAGTAGAGGCATACTAGTGACACTCTGTTTGTCTATGTATTCACACATGTATTATGTTTCCGGTTAATACAATTCTAGCATGAATAATAAACTTTTATCATGATATGAGGAAATAAATAATAAATTTATTATTGCCTCTAGGGCATATTTCCTTCAGTCTACCACTTGCACTAGAGTCAATAATCTAGATTAACAGTAATGATTCTAACACCCATGGAGCCTTGGTGCTGATCATGTTTTGCTTGTGGAAGAGGCTTAGTCAACGGGTCTGCAACATTCAGATCCGTATGTATCTTGCAAATCTCTATGTCTCCCACCTGGACTAGATCCCGGATGGAATTGAAGCGTCTCTTGATGTGCTTGGTTCTCTTGTGAAATCTGGATTCCTTCGCCAAGGCAATTGCACCAGTATTGTCACAAAAGATTTTCATTGGACCCGATGCACTAGGTATGACACCTAGATCGGATATGAACTCCTTCATCCAGACTCCTTCATTCGTTGCTTCCGAAGCAGCTATGTATTCCGCTTCACACGTAGATCCCGCCACGACGCTCTGTTTAGAACTGCACCAACTGACAGCTCCACCATTTAATGTAAACACGTATCTGGTTTGCGATTTCGAATCGTCCGGATCAGTGTCAAAGCTTGCATCAACGTAACCGTTTACGATGAGCTCTTTGTCACCTCCATATACGAGAAACATATCCTTAGTCCTTTTCAGGTACTTCAGGATGTTCTTGACCGCTGTCCAGTGATCCACTCCTGGATTACTTTGGTACCTCCCTGCTAGACTTATAGCAAGGCACACATCAGGTCTGGTACACAGCATTGCATACATGATAGAGCCTATGGCTGAAGCATAGGGAACATCTTTCATTTTCTCTCTATCTTCTGCAGTGGTCGGGCATTGAGTCTGACTCAACTTCACACCTTGTAACACAGGCAAGAACCCTTTCTTTGCTTGATCCATTTTGAACTTCTTCAAAATCTTGTCAAGGTATGTGCTTTGTGAAAGTCCAATTAAACGTCTTGGTCTATCTCTATAGATCTTTATGCCTAATATGTAAGCAGCTTCACCGAGGTCTTTCATTGAAAAGCTCTTATTCAAGTATCCCTTTATGCTATCCAGAAATTCTATATCATTTCCAATCAGTAATATGTCATCCACATATAATATCAGAAATGCTACAGAGCTCCCACTCACTTTCTTGTAAATACAGGCTTCTCCAAAAGTCTGTATAAAACCAAATGCTTTGATCACACTATCAAAGCGTTTATTCCAACTCCGAGAGGCTTGCACCAGTCCATAAATGGATCGCTAGAGCTTGCACACTTTGTTAGCTCCCTTTGGATCGACAAAACCTTCCGGTTGCATCATATACAACTCTTCTTCCAGAAATCCATTCAGGAATGCAGTTTTGACATCCATCTGCCAAATTTCATAATCATAAAATGCGGCAATTGCTAACATGATTCGGACAGACTTAAGCATCGCTACGGGTGAGAAGGTATCATCGTAGTCAACCCCTTGAACTTGCCGAAACCCTTTTGCGACAAGTCGAGCTTTGTAGACAGTAATATTACCGTCGGCGTCAGTCTTCTTCTTGAAGATCCATTTATTCTCAATTGCTTGCCGATCATTGGGCAAGTCAACCAAAGTCCACACTTTGTTCTCATACATGGATCCCATCTCAGATTTCATGGCTTCAAACCATTTTGCGGAATCTGGGCTCACCATCGCTTCTTCATAGTTCGTAGGTTCATCATGATCTAGTAGCATGACTTCCAGAACTGGATTACCGTACCACTCTGGCGCGGATCTCACTCTGGTTGATCTACGAGGTTCAGTGGTATCTTGTTTTGAAGTTTCATGATCATTATCATTAGCTTCCTCACTAATTGGTGTAGGTGTCACAGAAACAGTTTTCTATGATGCACTACTTTCCAATAAGGGAGCAGGTACAGTTACCTCGTCAAGTTCTACTTTCCTCCCACTCACTTCTTTTGAGAGAAACTCCTTCTCTAGAAAGTTTCCGAACTTAGCAACAAAAGTCTTGCCTTCGGATCTGTGATAGAAGGTGTATCCAATAGTCTCCTTTGGATATCCTATGAAGACACATTTCTCCGATTTGGGTTCGAGCTTATCAGGTTGAAGCTTTTTCACATAAGCATCGCAGCCCCAAACTTTCAGAAACGACAACTTTGGTTTCTTGCCAAACCATAGTTCATAAGGTGTCATCTCAATGGATTTTGATGGTGCCCTATTTAACGTGAATGCGGCCGTCTCCAAAGCATAACCCCAAAATGATAGTGGTAAATGAGCAAGAGACATCATAGATCGCACCATATCTAGTAAAGTACGATTACGATGTTCGGACACACCATTACGCTGTGGTGTTCCGGGTGGCGTGAGTTGTGAAACTATTCCGCATTGTTTCAAATGTACACCAAACTCGTAACTCAAATATTCTCCTCCACGATCAGATCGTAGAAACTTTATTTTCTTGTTACGATGATTTTCAACTTCACTCTGAAATTCTTTGAACTTTTCAAATGTTTCAGACTTATGTTTCATTAAGTAGATATACCCATATTTGCTTAAGTCATCTGTGAAGGTGAGAAAATAACGATATCCGCCATGAGCCTCAATATTCATCGGACCACATACATCTGTATGTATGATTTCCAACAAATCTGTTGCTCTCTCCATAGTACCGGAGAACGGCGTTTTAGTCATCTTGCCCATGAGGCACGGTTCGCAAGTACCAAGTGATTCATAATCAAGTGGTTCCAAAAGTCCATCAGTATGGAGTTTCTTCATGCGCTTTATACCGATATGACCTAAACGGCAGTGCCACAAATAAGTTACACTATCATTATCAACTCTGCATCTTTTGGCTTCAACATTATGAATATGTGTGTTACTACTATCGAGATTCAATAAGAATAGACCACTCTTCAAGGGTGCATGACCATAAAAGATATTACTCATATAAATAGAACAACCATTATTCTCTAATTTAAATGAATAACCGTCTCGCATCAAACAAGATCCAGATATAATGTTCATGCTTAACGCTAGCACCAAATAACAATTATTTAGGTCTAATATTAATCCCAAAGGTAGATGTAGAGGTAGCGTGCCGACCGTGATCACATCGACTTTGGAACCGTTTCCCACGCACATCGTCACCTCGTCCTTAGCCAATCTTCGCTTAATTCATAGTCCCTGTTTCGAGTTGCAAATATTAGCAACAGAACCAGTATCAAATACCCAGGTGCTACTGCAAGCATTAGTAAGGTACACATCAATAACATGTATATCACATATACCTTTGTTCACCTTGCCATCCTTCTTATCCGCCAAATACTTGGGGCAGTTCCGCTTCCAGTGACCAGTCTGCTTGCAGTAGAAGCACTCAATTTCAGGCTTAGGTCCAGACTTGGGTTTCTTCTCTTGAGCAGCAACTTACTTGCTGTTCTTCTTGAAGTTCCCCTTCTTCTTCCCTTTGCCCTTTTTCTTGAAACTAGTGGTCTTGTTGACCATCAACACTTGATGCTCCTTTTTGATTTCTACCTCCGCAGCTTTCAGCATTGCGAAGAGCTCGGGAATAGTCTTATTCATCCCTTGCATATTATAGTTCATCACGAAGCTCTTGTAGCTTGGTGGCAGTGATTGGAGAATTCTGTCAATGACGCAATCATCTGGAAGATTAACTCCCATTTGAATCAAGTGATTATTATACCCAGACATTTTGAGTATATGCTCACTGACAGAACTGTTCTCCTCCATCTTGCAGCTATAGAACTTATTGGAGACTTCATATCTCTCAATCCGGGCATTTGCTTGAAATATTAATTTGAACTCCTGGAACATCTCATATGCTCCATGACGTTCAAAACGTCGTTGAAGTCCCGGTTCTAAGCCGTAAAGCATGGCACACTGAACTATCGAGTAGTCATCAACTTTGCTCTGCCAAACGTTCACAACATCTGGTGTTGCTCCAGCAGCAGGCCTGGCACCCAGCGGTGCTTCGATGACGTAATTCTTCTGTGCAGCAATGAGGATAATCCTCAAGTTACGGACCCAGTCCGTGTAATTGCTACCATCATCTTTCAACTTTGCTTTCTCAAGGAACGCATTAAAATTCAACGGAACAACAGCACGGGCAATTTATCTATAATCATACATAAACAAGCAAGATACTATCAGGTACTAAGTTCATGATAAATTTAGGTTCAATTAATCATATTACTTAAAGAACTCCCACTTAGATAGACATCCCTCTAATCCTCTAAGTGATTACGTGATCCAAATCAACTAAACCATGTCCGATCATCACGTGAGATGGAGTAGTTTCATTGGTGAACATCACTATGTTGATCATATCTACTATATGATTCACGCTCGACCTTTCGGTCTCCGTGTTCCGAGGCCATATATGTATATGCTTGGCTCGTCAAGTATAACCTGAGTATTCCGCGTGTGCAAACTGTTTTGCACCCGTTGTATTTGAATGTAGAGCCTATCACACCCGATCATCACGTGGTGTCTCAGCACGAAGAACTTTCGCAACGGTGCATACTCAGGGAGAACACTTCTTGATAATTAGTGAGAGATCATCTTATAATGCTACCTTCAATCAAAGCAAGATAAGATGCATAAAAGATAAACATCACATGCAATCAATATAAGTGATATGATATGGCCATCATCATCTTGTGCTTGTGATATCCATCTCTGAAGCACTGTCATGATCACCATCGTCACCGGCGCGACACCTTGATCTCCATCGTAGCATCGTTGTCGTCTCGCCAATCTTATGCTTCCATGACTATCGCTACCGCTTAGTGATAAAGTAAAGCATTACAACGCGATTGCATTGCATACAATAAAGCGACAACCATATGGCTCCTGCCAGTTGCCGATAACTCGGTTACAAAACATGATCATCTCATACAATAAAATTTAGCATCATGTCTTGACCATATCACATCACAACATGCCCTGCAAAAACAAGTTAGACGTCCTCTACTTTGTTGTTGCATGTTTTACGTGGCTGCTACGGGCTTAAGCAAGAACCAATCTTACCTACGCATCAAAACCACAACGATAGTTTGTCAAGTTGGTGCTGTTTTAACCTTCACAAGGACCGGGCGTAGCCACACTCGGTTCAACTAAAGTTGGAGAAACTGTCACCCGCAAGCCACCTATGTGCAAAGCACGTCGGGAGAACCGGTCTCGCGTAAGCGTACGCGTAATGTCGGTCCGGGCCGCTTCGTCCAACAATACCGCCGAACCAAAGTATGACATGCTGGTAAGCAGTATGACTTATATCGCCCACAACTCACTTGTGTTCTACTCGTGCATATAACATCAACATATAAAACCTAGGCTCGGATGCCACTGTTCGGGAACGTAGCAATTTCAAAAAATTTCCTACGCACACGCAAGATCATGGTGATGCATAGCAACGAGAGGGGAGAGTGTGATCTACATACCCTTGTAGATCGACAACGGAAGCGTTAACTTGGTTGATGTAGTCGTACGTCTTCACGGCCCGACCGATCAAGCACCGAAACTACGGCACCTCTGAGTTCTAGCACACGTTCAGCTCGTTGACGATCCCCAGACTCCGATCCAGCAAAGTGTCGGGGAAGAGTTCCGTCAGCACGACGGCGTGGTGACGATCTTGATGTACTACTGTCGCAGGGCTTCGCCTAAGCACCGCTAAAATATTATCGAGGACTATGGTGGAAGGGGGCACCGCACACGGCTAAGAATATGATCACGTGGATCAACTTGTCTCTAGGGGGTGCCCCTGCCTCCGTATATAAAGGCTCAAGGGAGAGGGGCCGGCCGGCCATCATAGGGCGCGCCAGGAGGAGTCCTACTCCCTCCGGGAGTAGGACTCCCCCCTTTCCTAGTTGGAATAGGATTCGCGGAGGGGGGAAAAGAGGAGAGAGAGGAGGAAGGGGGCCCGGCCCCCTCTCCATGTCCTATTCGGACCAAGGGGGGAGGGGCGCGCGGCCCATCTATGGCCACCTCTCCTCTCTTCCACTAAGGCCCACTAAGGCCCATATACCTCCCGGGGGGGTCCGGTAACCTCCCGGTAATCCGGTAAAATCCCGATTTCACCCGGAACACTTCCGATATCCAAACATAGGCTTCCAATATATCAATCTTTATGTCTCGACCATTTCGAGACTCCTCGTCATGTCCGTGATCACATCCGGGACTCCGAACAACCTTCGGTACATCAAAACGCATAAACTCATAATATAACTGTCATCGAAACCTTAAGCGTGCGGACCCTACGGGTTCGAGAACAATGTAGACATGACCGAGACACGTCTCCGGTCAATAACCAATAGCAGGACCTGGATGCCCATATTGGTTCCTACATATTCTACGAAGATCTTTTATCGGTCAGACCGCATAACAACATACGTTGTTCCCTTTGTCATCGGTATGTTACTTGCCCGAGATTCGATCGTCGGTATCCTATACCTAGTTCAATCTCGTTACCGGCAAGTCTCTTTACTCGTTCTGTAATACATCATCCCGCAACTAACTCATTAGTTGCAATGCTTGCAAGGCTTAAGTGATGTGCATTACCGAGAGGGCCCAGAGATACCTCTCCGACAATCGGAGTGACAAATCCTAATCTCGAAATACGCCAACCCAACATGTACCTTTAGAGACACCTGTAGAGATCCTTTATAATCACCCAGTTACATTGTGACGTTTGGTAGCACACAAAGTGTTCCTCTGGCAAACGGGAGTTGCATAATCTCATAGTCATAGGAACATGTATAAGTCATGGAGAAAGCAATAGCAACATACTAAACGATCGGGTGCTAAGCTAATGGAATGGGTCATGTCAATCAGATCATTCAACTAATGATGTGATCCCATTAATCAAACAAAAACTCTTTGTCCATGGTTAGGAAACATAACCATCTTTGATTAACGAGCTAGTCAAGTAGAGGCATACAAGTGACACTCTGTTTGTCTATGTATTCACACATGTATTATGTTTCCGGTTAATACAATTCTAGCATGAATAATAAACTTTTATCATGATATAAGGAAATAAATAATAACTTTATTATTGCCTCTAGGGCATATTTCCTTCAACTTATACCTTGAATTTTTAGTTAAGGGATCATCTTATAATGCTACCGTCGTACTAAGCAAAATAAGATGCATAAAAGATAAACATCACATGCAATCAAAATATGTGACATTATATGGCCATCATCATCTTGTGCTTTTGATCTCCATCTCCAAAGCATCGTCATGATCTCCATAGTCACCAGCTCGACACCTTGATCTCCATCGTTGCGTTGTGGTCGTCTCGCCAACTATTGCTTCTACAACTATCGCTAACGCATGGTGATAAAATAAAGCAATTACATGGCGTTTGCCTTTCATACAATAAAGAGACAACCATAAGGCTCCTGCCAGTTGCCGATAACTTTTACAAAACATGATCATCCCATACAATAACGTATATCACATCATGTCTTGACCATATCACATCACAACATACCCTGCAAAAACAAGTTAGACATCCTCTACTTTGTTGTTGCAAGTTTTACGTGGCTGCTACGGGCTTCTAGCAAGAACCATTCTTACCTATGCATCAAAACCACAACAGTGATTTATCAAGTTTGCTGTTTTAACCTTCATCAAGGACCGACCGCAGTCAAATTCGATTCAACTAAAGTAGGAGAAATAGACACCCGCCAACCACCTTTATGCAAAACTAGTTGCATGTCTGTTGGTGGAACCGGTCTCATGAACGTGGTCATGTAAGGTTGGATCGGGCCGCTTCATCCAACAATACCGCCGAATCAAAATAAGACATTGGTGGTAAGCAGTATGACGATCACCGCCCACAACTCTTTGTTTTCTACTCATGCATATCATCTACGCATAGACCTGGCTCGGAGGCCACTGTTGGGAAACGTAGAATGCAATTTCAAAAATTTCCTAAGCTCACGCAAGATCTATCTAGGAGATGCATAGAAACGAGGGGGAGAGTGTGTCTACGTACCCTCGTAGACCGAAAGTGGAAGCGTTTTACAACACAGTTGATGTAGTCGAACATCTTCTAGCTCCGACCGATCAAGCACCGAGCGTACGACACCTCCGAGTTCTGCACACGTTCAACACGATGATGTCGCTCGCCTTCTTGATCCAGCAAGGTGTCAAGAAAGTAGATGAGTTCCGTCATCACGATGGGATGGTGACGGTGATGGTGAAGTGATTCTCGTAGGGCTTCGCCTAAGCACCGCAAAACTTCAACTCCTGGAACATCTCATATGCTCCATGACGTTCAAAACGTCGTTGAAGTCCCGGTTCTAAGCCGTAAAGCATGGCACACTGAACTATCGAGTAGTCATCAGCTTTGCTCTGCCAGACGTTCACAACATCTGGTGTTGCTCCAGCAGCAGGCCTGGCACCCAGCGGTGCTTCCAGGACGTAATTCTTCTGTGCAGCAATGAGGATAATCCTCAAGTTACGGACCCAGTCCATGTAATTGCTACCATCATCTTTCAACTTTGCTTTCTCAAGGAACGCATTAAAATTCAACGAAACAACAGCACGGGCCATTTATCTACAATCATACATAAACAAGCAAGATACTATCAGGTACTAAGTTCATGATAAATTTAGGTTCAATTAATCATATTACTTAAAGAACTCCCACTTAGATAGACATCCCTCTAATCCTCTAAGTGATTACGTGATCCAAATCAACTAAACCATGTCCGATCATCACGTGAGATGGAGTAGTTTCATTGGTGAACATCACTATGTTGATCATATCTACTATATGATTCACGCTCGACCTTTCGGTCTCCGTGTTCCGAGGCCATATCTGTATATGCTTGGCTCGTCAAGTATAACCTGAGTATTCCGCGTGTGCAACTGTTTTGCACCCGTTGTATTTGAACATAGAGCCTATCACACCCGATCATCACGTGGTGTCTCAGCACGAAGAACTTTCGCAATGGTGCATACTCAGGGAGAACACTTCTTGATAATTAGTGAGAGATCATCTTATAATGCTACCGTCAATCAAAGCAAGATAAGATGCATAAAAGATAAACATCACATGCAATCAATATAAGTGATATGATATGGCCATCATCATCTTGTGCTTGTGATCTCCATCTCCGAAGCACCGTCATGATCACCATCGTCACCGGCGCGACACCTTGATCTCCATCGTAGCATCGTTGTCGTCTCGCCAATCTTATGCTTCCACGACTATCGCTACTGCTTAGTGATAAAGTAAAGCATTACAGCGCGATTGCATTGCATACAATAAAGCGACAACCATATGGCTCTTGCCAGTTGCCGATAACTCGGTTACAAAACATGATCATCTCATACAATAAAATTTAGCATCATGTGTTGAACATATCACATCACAACATGCCCTGCAAAAACAAGTTAGACGTCCTCTACTTTCTTGTTGCATGTTTTACGTGGCTGCTACGGGCTTAAGCAAGAACCAATCTGACCTACGCATCAAAACCACAACGATAGTTTGTCAAGTTGGTGTTGTTTTAACCTTCACAAGGACCGGGCGTAGCCACACTCGGTTCAACTAAAGTTGGAGAAACTGTCACCCGCAAGCCACCTATGTGCAAAGCACGTCGGGAGAACCGGTCTCGCGTAAGCGTACGCGTAATGTCGGTCCGGGCCGCTTCGTCCAACAATACTGCCGAACCAAAGTATGACATGCTGGTAAGCAGTATGACTTATATCGCCCACAACTCACTTGTGTTCTACTCGTGCATATAACATCAACATATAAAACCTAGGCTCTAATACCACTGTTGGGGAACGTAGTAATTTCAAAAAAATTCTACGCACACGCAAGATCATGGTGATGCATAGCAACAAGAGGGGAGAGTGTGATCTACGTACCCTTATAGATCAACAACGGAAGCGTTAACTTGGTTGATGTAGTCGTACGTCTTCACGGCCCGACCAATCAAGCACCGAAACTACGTCACCTCCGAGTTCTAGCACACGTTCAGCTCGATGACGATCCCCGGACTCCGATCCAGCAAAGTGTCGGGGAAGAGTTCCGTCAGCACGACGGCGTGGTGACGATCTTGATGTACTACTGTCGCAGGGCTTCGCCTAAGCACCGCTACAATATTATCGAGGACTATGGTGGAAGGGGGCACCGCACACGGCTAAGAATATGATCACGTGGATCAACTTGTGTCTCTAGGGGGTGCCCCTGCCTCCGTATATAAAGGCTCAAGGGAGGGGGGCCGGCCGGCCATCATAGGGCGCGCCAGGAGGAGTCCTACTCCCTCCGGGAGTAGGACTCCCCCCCTTTCCTAGTTGGAATAGGATTCGCGGAGGGGGGGAAAGAGGAGAGAGAGGAGGAAGGGGGGGCGGCCCCTCTCCTTGTCCTATTCGGACCAAGGGGGAGGGGCGCACGGCCCATCTCTGGCCACCTCTCCTCTCTTCCACTAAGGCCCATATACCTCCCGGGGGGTTCCGGTAACCTCCCGGTACTCCGGTAAAATCCCGATTTCACCCGGAACACTTCCGATATCCAAAATAGGCTTCCAATATATCAATCTTTATGTCTTGACCATTTCGAGACTCCTCGTCATGTGCGTGATCACATCCAGGACTCCGAACAACCTTTGGTACATCAAAATGCATAAACTCATAATATAACTGTCATCGTAACCTTAAGCGTGCGGACCCTACGGGTTCGAGAACAATGTAGACATGACCGAGACACGTCTCCGGTCAATAACCAATAGCGGAACCTAGATGCTCATATTGGCTCCTACATATTCTACGAAGATCTTTTATCAGTCAGACCGCATAACAACATACGTTGTTCCCTTTGTCATCGGTATGTTACTTGCCCGAGATTCGATCGTCGGTATCCTATACCTAGTTCAATCTCGTTACCGGCAAGTCTCTTTACTCGTTCTGTAATACATCATCCCGCAACTAACTCATTAGTTGCAATGCTTGCAAGGCTTAAGTGATGTGCATTACCGAGAGGGCCCAGAGATACCTCTCCGACAATCAGAGTGACAAATCCTAATCTCGAAATACACCAACCCAACATGTACCTTTGGAGACACCTGTAGAGCTCCTTTATAATCACCCAGTTATGTTGTGACGTTTGGTAGCACACAAAGTGTTCCTCTGGCAAACAGGAGTTGCATAATCTCATAGTCATAGGAACATGTATAAGTCATGAAGAAAGCAATAGCAACATACTAAACGATCGGGTGCTAAGCTAATGGAATGGGTCATGTCAATCAGATCATTCAACTAATGATGTGATCCCGTTAATCAAATAACAACTCTTTGTCCATGGTTAGGAAACATAACCATCTTTGATTAACGAGCTAGTCAAGTAGAGGCATACTAGTGACACTTTGTTTATCTATGTATTCACACATGTATTATGTTTCCGGTTAATACAATTCTAGCATGAATAATAAACTTTTATCATGATATAAGGAAATAAATAATAACTTTATTATTGCCTCTAGGGCATATTTCCTTCACTTACTTCCCGCATTCTTTGTCGTAGGTACTTATCTTGCCATTTTGCGGCAGGAACTGCAAAAAGCCATAAGGGAGGTCAGCATCCCATCTCCACAACCAGAGGACCCTGAACGGGCCCTCGATCCTGGACTCGAAGAAGATCCGGACATATTCGTGGAGCTGATAGACCAGCAGTTATATCAGTTAAGCTGTGATGACGCCATGGTGGCCATTACGGCCGACTATCCCGAACTGCTTCCTGCGTCGCACGTAAGAAAAACCAAAAATCCCAACTCCAAAAACTAGGATCCCCTTTTAGACACTTCACCTACCATATATATGTGGTGTTTTTACAGGGAAGGCATTCGGGACGCCATGCCGAACCCGCGGCAACTCGCCAACAAGAGGGAACGAGGCCGGGCAGGCCAAAAAGGAAGGCAGTCAGGACGGAGACGCCGGCGCAGAGGTATGACAGAAACCCCACTCCCTGGTTGTCGTCTTTCTTGAAATTTAATGACATCCATGTTTCTTTAACAGGAAAAAAACGCTCGCCGGAATATGTCCGGTGAGGCTGCCGATCACGCTTCCACCAGCCGGGCTCCAGGACCGGACATAGAGGCGGAAGCCGACATGGGACGGATGCCGGATACTCCCCCTACAGAGGATGCGGATAGGCTATCCGCTACAAATTCAGAAGTGGAGAGCGCCATGAATCATAGGCGTCGCCGGGCCGTACTCCGCGACACTTGCTTCTCACCAGAGGCATTTGATGCCTTCAACTCTGGAGAGGCGTATCTCCGTGCTGCTCAAAATGGTCTAGCCAGAGCCACGGACCAGTATGTAAAGGATGTACGGGTAAGAAAATCTGACGATTATATATATCAGTAGCCCCTGAGACTTGAAACAGTTAGCAGAACTGATTTAAGGATCATCTTATTGTGTAGGTTCTTACAGAGAAGAATAGTCGACTGTCGCAGGAGCTGGAGGAATGCAAGACCCAACTTTGGGCCGCTGTTGCCGCATTGAAGGAACCTAAAAAGGCCCCAGCTGGTAACATTTCTTTCAAAGAATGATAGGTACCATATAGCGTGCGGCATAGCTGCAAATCTAATAATAGATATTGCAGATGAATCCGGAGAGAATCCGGAGGAGCAGCATGTTGTACGACAACTAAAGGCTGGCGAACGCGTGCTGACTGAGGTCAGGCGGGAGAAAAACAATCTCCAAGACGCCAATACCAAGCTGAGTGTGGAACTGAAAGATGTTCGAGCCCAGCTTGCGGACTCCGAGAAGGAGAATAAGCAGCTCCGACGCGGCATATTCAGTAAGTGCTTGAACAAACCCTTAATAAAGGGGACGGCGGAGAAGCCGACTAACAGAGTTATGTCTGTAGGTATGCTGACGGGTCGTCCCACGGAGGAGATGCCCGGGTCTGCGGGTGATCTTCTATCCGAGCTCTCACAACTGCACGAACAAGTGCGGCAGGTGATGCAAGGTATTGCCCAGGCCTTGTGGCCATCTGTCTCCCTGCCAGAAGGCGTTGGAGAGCTTGTGGAGAAGCTCAAGGGAGCGCGGCGGCGCTTCCGATTATGGAAGATATCTGCCTGCCGTCAAGGTTCTAGGGAAGCCTGGGCCATGGTGAAGACGCGGTATACCAAGGCTGACCCAAATCACATGGCCGAGGTCGGACCTGTGGGGCCCGACGGGAAAGAGATCCCTGTTATCTTAGTCTATGGGCAAGTAGAATTAGCCGCAAAGTATTCCCAACAGGATTGTAGGCTAGACCGCCTGTTGGATGGTATAGAAGAGGAATTTAGCCAGTCTACATGACTATGTAATTAAAGTGACATGTATAATGCCTTCTAGCCGGATTGTAGATCATTTGTCATGGCGGACCTTTTTGCTTCAACCTCGGGACCCGATAGTCCGGAGTGTATCCGAATACCCGCTCAGTTATATAAGAACCGGGGTATGCGTGGAGACCAGGCGTAGGGGTTATTAGTGCTTGAACAGACAAGTGCCCAACTAGTTATGTTATATTACATGGGTAGTAAGAAACAACTTCCAGGGAGAATAGTTCCGTTAAGGGTTCCTTTCCCTGGGTATGCATGCCCTAAAGTGCATGTTCGGACTGCGAGAGGAAACGCAGGAAAAAACATCTGGGGGCATGTATGGATAATAAATAAAAATCATCTCTTGTTCACCGACCGAATATTCCCTTAAGAACTCTAGCTTTCGGCTTCACCCAGTCTGAGGTACACATCCGGCTGACCCGGCAGTAACAATCGCAGAGGTGCTCCCCTTATGCCCTAGCCGAATTAACGGGAACGTATGGCATAAATACAAGAGCCAGGCAACCCAGCTTGGCCAAAACTTAAGTCATATCGATGCATATAGTGGCGAAGAAAAGGTACATGCGGAAGAATAACACATGTGCGGGGCATAAAGCCCGGATAGATAATTAAGCTTCTGTGTAAGAAGCCCCCAGGTATAATGAGTGCGGATAGTGCATCTATAATGTGCAAGCGAGGCATAGGGTGGCCCTTGAAGGCCTAGAGAAAGAGTAAAAGAAAGAAAGAGAAAAAAGACAGATAATGTATATGCAAAAAATGAACAGCGGAAGGAGACGAACATAGAGTCCGGCGCTAGGCGTAAAATCTTCGGAGTCTGGCTGCGTTCCATGGGTTCGGCTCAAGTCGATTATTCGATGCATCCCGCAGACGGTACGCTCCGCCGGTCAGAACTCGGTCAATAATGAAGGGACCTTCCCATTTGGGCTCGAGCTTGGACTTTTTATTCTCCGGCAGGCGTAGAACTAACTTGCCAACATTATAAGTTTTGGCCCGTACTTCTCTGCTTTGGTATCTGCGAGCTTGTTGCTGATAAAATGCGGAACGGGCTTTTGCCACGTCGCGCTCCTCCTCCAGGGTGTCCAAACTGTCATGTCGATCGAGCTCGGCTTCTCTTTCTTCGTACATGCGCACTCGAGGTGAGTCATGAATTATATCGCAGGGCAAAACTGCTTCTGCGTCGTACACCATAAAGAAGGGTGTATATCCGGTAGTGCGATTCGGCGTGGTTCGCAGCCCCCAGAGTACGGAGTCGAGCTCCTCTACCCAGTGCGTGTTAGACTCCTTTAAGGACCACGCTAATCTGGATTTAATGCTGCTCATGATAAGACCATTTGCTCGCTCAACTTGGCCATTGGTTTGTGGGTGATAGACGGAAGCATAATCGAGCTTAATGCCCATGTTGTTGCACCAGAGTTCTACCTCGTCGGTCGTGAAGTTCGTGCCGTTGTCAGTGATGATGCTGTGGGGGACGCCATAACGGTATACAACCCCGGATATGAAGTCTATCACCGGTCTGGATTCAGTTGTTTTAACAGGTTTGGCTTCTATCCATTTGGTGAATTTATCTACCATGACCAGTAAGTATTTTTTCTTATGGGTTCCCCCTTTAAGGGGTCCAACCATGTCAAGCCCCCGGACCGCGAAAGGCCAGGTAATGGGGATTGTTTGGAGGGCGGTGGGTGGCATATGGCTTTGGTTTGCAAAAAGCTGGCAACCGGCGCAGCGTTGGACCAAGTCATGTGCGTCTGCCCGGACCGTCGGCCAATAAAAACCTGTTCGAAAGGCCTTGCCTACAAGGGCCCGGGTTGCGGCGTGATGGCCGCCGAGTCCGGCGTGAATTTCTGCCAAAAGCTTCCGCCCTTCCTCTTCGGAGATGCACCTTTGAAGGACTTCGGTAGTGCTTTTCTTATACAGCTCTCCCTCGTGGACCCTGTAGGCTTTAGATCGCCGCACGATGCAGCGTGCCTCATTTTGGTCCTCGGGAAGTTCCTACCTAGTTAGGTAGGCCAGGAATGGTTCTGTCCACGGGGCGATGACGGCCATTATTACATGGGCTGAAGGTGTTACTTCGGTGGCAGAGCCTCCGATTATGTCAGAGTATTCGGTATTGGGCATTTTGGCCGGGTCCGGACTATTGTTACCGGTGTCCCCTTCCCATACCACCGGGGGCTTAAACAACCTCTCCAAAAAGATGTTGGGGGGACCGCGTCGTGTTTTGTGCCGATGCGGGCGAGGATATCCGCCGCCTGATTGTTTTCTCGAGCCACATGGTGAAATTCGAGCCCCTCGAACCGAGCTGACATCTTAAGGACGGTGTTTCGATAAGCAGCCATCTTCGGATCCTTGGCATCAAAGTCTCCGTTTATTTGGGACATTGTGAGGTTCGAATCCCCACGCACCTCCAGGCGTTGAATGCCCATGGAGACTGCCATCCGAAGACCATGCAACAGGGCTTCGTATTCGGCTGCGTTGTTGGAGTCGGTATACAGTATCTATAGTACGTACTGAACGGTATCTCCGGTTGGGGACGTCAGGACGACGCCAGCCCCCAGACCGGCCAGCATTTTGGAGCCGTCGAAGTGCATGATCCAATTGGAGTATGCACCGTACTCTTTAGGGAGTTCGGCTTCCGTCCATTCGGCGACAAAGTCGGCTAATACTTGTGATTTAATGGCTCATCGAGGTTTGTATGTTATGTCGAACGGGAGGAGCTCAATGGCCCATTTGGCAATCCGGCCCTTGGCGTCGCGGTTGTTTATAATATCATTAAGTGGCACTTCCGAGGCTACTGTAATTGAACACTCTTGAAAGTAGTGCCGCGGCTTCCGGGATGCCATGAATACCGCATAGGCTATCTTTTGATAGTGTGGGTACCCTGATTTGCATGGAGTGAGGACAGTGGATACATAGTATACCGGCTTTTGAAGAGGGAATTTATGTCCGTCAACTTCTCATTCGACGACAAGCACTGCGCTTACAACTTCATGAGTTGCCACAATGTACAACAGCATTGGTTCGCCGATGTTTGGCGCGGCCAGGATTGGGTTGGTTGCCAGTATGGCTTTTATTTCTTCCAATCCAGCTGTGGCAACGTCCGTCCACTCGAAGTGTTCGGTGCATCGAAGGAGGCGATAAAGTGGTAATGCCTTTTCTCCTAAGCGGGAGATAAAGCGGCTTAGAGCCGTCACACATCCAGATAGTTTCTGGATTTGTTTGAGGTCCGTTGGGATAGCCAACTATGATAGAGCTCGGATTTTGGCCGGATTAGCTTCAATTCCTCTACTGGAGACAATGAAGCCCAGGAGCTTTCCGACCGGTATGCCGAAAACGCATTTTTCCGAATTGAGCTTGATGTCGTATGTTCGGAGGTTGTTGAATGTGAGCCTCAAGTCGTCTATTAGAGAATCGATGTGTTTGGTTTTAACTACCACATCATCTACGTATGCCTCTACTGTTTTGCCGATCTGTTTCTCCAGACATGTCTGGATCATGCGCTGATATGTTGTGCCGGCATTTTTGAGCCCAAAAGGCATTGTGTTGAAACAGAAGGGGCCGTATGGTGTGATGAATGCCGTTGCGGCTTGGTCGGACTCCGCCATCTTGATTTGGTGGTAGCCGGAGTATGCGTCGAGGAAACACAATGACTTGTGTCCTGCGGTAGCATCGATAATTTGATCGATACGGGGGAGGGGGAAGGGATCCTTTGGGCAAGCCTTGTTGAGGTCCTTGAAATCGACACATAGGCGCCAGGATTTATCCTTCTTTGGTACCATCACCAGGTTTGCTAGCTAGTCCGGGTGTTTTATTTCTCTAATGAATGTGGCCTCCAATAACTTGGCTAGTTCCTCTCCCATAGCCTGTCTCTTAGGTTCAGAGAAACGCCGAAGAGCCTGCTTGACCGGCTTGAATCCCTTTAGGATATTGAGGCTATGTTCAGCCAGCCTGCGTGGGATTCCTGGCATGTCTGAGGGGTGCCATGCGAATATGTCCCAATTCTTGCGCAGGAACTCTCGTAATGCGGCGTCCACGGCGGGGTTTAACTGTGCCCCGATGGAGGCTGTTTTTGTAGGGTCCGTAGGGTGGACTTGGAATTTGACTATTTCATCCGCTGGTTTAAAAGAGGTGGACTTGGATCTCTTGTCGAGTATCATGTCATCCCTGTCCACTGTGGAGCATAGCGCAGTTAATTCCTCGGCCGAAAGGGCTTCGGACAATGCCTCCAGGGCCAATGCGGATGTTTTGTTTTCGGCGCGGAGTGCTGTGTCCGGATCACTAACGAGAGTGATGATTCCGTTGGGCCCGGGCATTTTGAGCTTCATGTACCCATAATGGGGTATGGCTTGGAAGATCGTGAACGCCTCCCGTCCCAAGAGGGCGTGGTATCCACTACTGAACGGGGCCACTTGGAATGTAATTTCTTCGGACCTATAGTTCTCCCGCGTGCCGAATACCACATCTAGTGTGATTTTTCCAGCACAGCATGCTTCCCGACTGGGGATGATTCCTCTAAAGTTTGTGCTACTTTGCTCAATGCGGTTCCAGTCTATTTCCATTTTTTGAAGGATTTCCTCATAGATGAGGTTCAATCCACTACCGCCGTGCATGAGTACTTTGGTGAGTCGAAAGCCGTCCACAATTGGACTTAGGACCAGTGCAGCTCGTGCTCGGGCTGTTCGGAATTTAGGTTTGTCACTGGCATTGAAGGTGATAGCCGTGTCACTCCATGGATTTATTGCTGCCACGTGGCAGATTTCGGCGAGGCTGCGGAGTGTTTGCTTGCGCCTATTATTTGATGCGAAGGTTTCAAAGACCGTTAATACCATATTGCTATCGATGGGATGGTGCTCTGTGGTATTTGGGATGAGAAGATCCTCACCACTTTTGGCCACCTGCCGGAGTATCCAACATGCTCTAAGGCTGTGTGTTGGTATGGTATCCACTGTACTATGAATTTTGCAGGGTCTGTTAAGCCATCCCTCCAATACGGTTCCATGCTCAGAAGAGGGTTTTTGTTTCTTTGTAACTAATTCGGGTGTCTTATGATAGTGCACCCTTTTAGTTCGGACTGGGTGTATATTCCGCGCCGGATTATCCCAAAATTTCTTTTCGGTTTTCCAGGCGCTTTCCATCACGCAGTACTTTCGTACTATGGACGCCAAGTCAGCGAAGCGTGATATGTCACGGCGACTCAAGGCGTTAAGGATTCCCTTGTCTGTGCAATTATTGCAGAAAAAAGAGACTGCGTCTTCCTCGCGGCAGTCCTTAACCTTGTTCATCACAAGGAGGAATCTGGCTCAATAATGATGTACCGTTTCATGGGGATCTTGCTTGATGTGGGAAAGATCGTTTATGTCTGAGTGGGTGGGTGGAATTGGGTCCGAACCCCTACCCAATATGAGACCCAAGGGCAGAGGTGTTTCCAATATTGGAATTTTGGGTTCCGATATGTTGCCCGATAAGTCTGCCCGCTGCCTGACTCTAAGTTCAGGGCTTGGGTGATGTCCTCCCGTAAACGGGTATCCGGCTCGGAGAGCTCAGGAATCCGGACATAGTTAGTCCTCAAGATAGAAGAAGAATCGCCGCATTGCTCCTCCACCACCGCAACACGATGGGTGACCGGTGGAGAGTTAATCTCCCTTTGATCGGGTTTAAGCCCAATCCGATCATAGTCTGTAGCGACTCCCAAGGCGGCGATGCGATCCAAGAGCTCGTTTAGGGAAGAGAGCTCCATTGGATCCATCTGCTCGGCGAATTCCGAGCCGACATGGAGGTTGTTTTCGATGACCCGAGAAGTCATCGTCGGGGCAGCAGCCGAACGGGCGATCATGATGAAACTGCCTAGCCGGAGAGTTTGGCCGACAGCCAGGGCTCCCTCGGCGGTGATGTTGTTTTTAACAACGAGATGAGGCATCCTTCCTTACAGTTACAGCACAGAGGAACTCTCAATGAAAGCACCAATGTCGGTGTCAAAACCGGTGGACCTCGGGTAGGGGGTCCCGAACTGTGCGTCTAAGGCGGATGGTAACAAGAGGCAGGGGACACGATGTTTTACCCACGTTCAGGCCCTCTTGATGGAGGTAAAACCCTACGTCCTGCTTGATTTATTCTTGATAATATGATTAGTACAAGAGTTGATCTACCACGAGATCTGAGAGGCAAAACCCTAGAAGCTAGCCTATGGTATGATTGTATGTTGTCCTACGGACTAAAACCCTCTGGTTTATATAGACACCGGAGGGGGCTAGGGTTACACAAGGTCGGTTACAAAGGAGGAGATATACATATCCGTATTGCCTAGCTTGCCTTCCATGCCAAGTAGAGTCCCATCCGGACACGGGACGAAGTCTTCAATCTTGTGTCTTCATAGTCCAACAGTCCGGCCAAAGGATATAGTCCGGCTGTCCAGAGACCCCCTAATCCAGGACTCCCTCATCAAGCCTTGTTGAGGTCTTTGAAATCAACACACAGGCGCCAGGATTTATCCTTCTTTGGTGCCATCACCAGGTTTGCTAGCAAGTCTGGATGTTTTATTTCTCTGATGAACCCGGCCTCAACTAACTTGGCTAGTTCATCCGCCATAGCTTGTCATTTGGGTTCGGAAAAGCGCCGCAGTGCTTGCTTGACCGGCTTGTATCCCTTAAATATATTGAGGCTGTGTTCGGCCAACCTGCGTGGGATTCCTGGCATGTCAGAAGGGTGTCAGGCGAATATGTCCCAGTTCTCGCGTAGGAACGCGCGTAATGCAGCGTCGACTATAGGGTCCAGCTCTGCCTCGATGGAGGCCGTCTTCTTGGGGTCTGTCGGGTGAACTTGAAATTTGACTATTTCATCTGCTGGTTTGAAGGAGGTGGATTTGGGGCTCTTATCGAGGATTACATCGTCCCTATCCACCGTGGAGCGTAGTGCGGTCAATTCTTCGTCCGCAAGGGCCTCGGATAGTGCCTCGAGGGCCAGAGATGCGGTTTTGTTTTCAGCGCAGAGTGATATGTCCAGTTCACTGGCAAGAGTGATAATACCGTTGGGCCCGGGCATCTTGAGCTTCATATACCCGTAATGAGGTATGGCTTGAAAGCGCGTGAATGCGTCCCACCCTAACAGGGCGTGATATCCACTGTTGAAAGGGGCCACTTGCAAGGTTAACTCTTCGGACCGATAGTTCTCCGGCGTGCCGAATACCACATCGAGCTTAATTTTTCCCGCACATCTTGCTTCTCGACTGGGAATGATTCCTCGAAAGGTCGTTCACTTTGCTCGATGCGGCTTTTGTCTATTTGCATTTTACTGAGTGTGTCCTCGTAAATGAAGTTCAATCCTCTGCTGTCATCCATGAGCACTTTAGTGAGTCGAAAGCCATCCACAATTGGGTTGAGGACCAAGGCGGCCGGTGCCCCGACTGAACGGAATTTTGGTTTGTCCTTGGCATTAAAGGTTATTGCCGTGTCGCTCTATGGATTTATTGCTGCGACTTGGCAGACTTCGGCGAGGTCACGGAGTGTTCTCTTACGCTGATTGTTTGAAGCGAAAGTCTCTAAGACCGTCAGTACTCTGAGGTCGTCGTCTTCCAGAAAGTGTGGCTCTGAGGTATTTTTGGTGAGGATATCCTCGCCGCTCTTGGCTACTTGCCGGAGTATCCAATATGCTCTAAGGCTGTGGGTTGGTTCGGTGTCTGGTGTCGTGTGTATTTTGCATGGCCTATCAAGCCATCCTTCAAGAACGGTGCCACATCCCGTAATGGGTTTAATTTTCTTGCCTACGGGGTCAGGTGCTCCACGAGGGTGCATCCTTTTTGCCCGCCAGGGAGGTGGCGTGAAGGCCGATGGTTCCCAGAAAGCTGTCTGAGTTTTCCAGGCGCTTTCCATTGCGCGGTACTTCTGTACTATGGTTGCCAAGTCAGCGAAGTGCAGTATGTGACGGCGGTTGAGGGCGTTGAGGATTCCTTTGTCCGTGCAATTATTGCGGAATGTTGAAATCGCGTCCTCGTCACGGCAATCTTTAACCTTGTCCTTGACAAGGAGGAATCTAGCCCATAAGTGATGGACTGTTTCCTGAGGCTGCTGCCGTACGTACATGAGGTCACATATATCCGAGGGACCAGAATTGCTTGGCGAATATTGCTTGTGGTGGGTGGGTGGCATAACATCCGAACCCTGACCCAATGTGGAGTCCGGAGTTTGAAGAACTTCCAAGTTTATCAGTTTGGGATCCGAGATGTCCAATGATTCCTTAGGCTCAACGTCCGATTCTAAGTTCGGAGGACCGGGAGTGTCACCCTGCGGACAAGTATCCGGCTCTATGAGCTCGGAAATCCGAACATAGCTTGTTTTCAGTATAGGGGAAGAGTTGTTGTTGCTTTGCTCCTCAACTGCTGCTATATGATGGGTGATCGGCGGAGATTTGATATCTATCCGATCGGGTTTAAGCCCAATCTGATCATAGTCCGTAGCGACTCCCAGGGCAGCGATACGATCCAGGAGTTCGTTTAAGGACGAAAAATCCGCCGGATCCATCTGCTTGGACTATCTGGAGTCGACACGGAGACGATTTTCGATGACTTGGGAAGTCATCATCGGCTTAAAGACCGAACGGGCGGCCATGGTAAAGCTGCCTAGCCGGAGGGTTTGGCCTGAGGCCAGGGCTCCTCCGGAAGTAATACCGTCCTTGATAACAAGGCGGGCCATCAATCCTGTTGTCGATGCAACAAAGGAACTCTCGATGAAAGCACTAATGTCGGTGTCAAAACCAGCAGATCTCGGGTAGGGGGTCCCGAACTGTGCATCTAAGAATTGATGGTAACATGAGACAAGGGACATGATGTTTTACCCAGGTTCGGGCCCTCTCGATGGAGGTAATACCCTATGTCCTGCTTGATTGACTTCGATGAGTATATGGGTTGCAAGAGTTGATCTACCACGAGATCATAATGGCTAAACCCTAATTGTCTAGCATGTATGATTATGATTGCCTCTACGGACTAAACCATCTGGTTTATATAGACACCGGAGGGGCTAGGGTTGTACAAAGTCGGTTTATAGAGAAAGGAATATTCATATCTGCACGCTAAGCTTGAATTACACGCCAAGGAGAGTCCCATCCGGACACGGGAGAAAATCTTCTGTCTTGTATCTTTACGGCCCATTAGTCCGGCCCATGTCATATAGCCCGGACGCCCGAGGACCCCTTAATCCAAGACTCCCTCACGGACCCCTTGCCCTTTTATATCGCCGATGGGGGCTGGTTCGTGCCCCTTCGCCTTCGAAGCAATGATGGCCTCGTGCGGCGCCCGCCAGGCTTTATTTCAGCCCGGACGGTTGCTGAGGCGTCGTGGGGAAGTTGGGCTGTCCCGTGCCCCGTTGCATGCCACGTGTCGAGCCTAGCCCACAGGCGGTTGGTGTCCGCACCGTTTTGCCCCCTCCCTTCTTCACGGGTGGAGTCGTGCGCGCCGCGGGCCCGGTGACTACTATCAGGCCCGTGGGACTGGGGGTACCCAGGCCCGTGGGACTGGGGGTACCCAGGCCCATCTGTTGGGGATCGTAGCAGAAATTAAAAAAATTCTACGCATCACCAAGATCAATCTATGGAGTATTCTAGCAACGAGGGGAATAGGAGTGCATCTACATACCCTTGTAGATCGCGAGCGGAAGCGTTCAAGTGAACGGGGATGATGGAGTCGTACTCGCCGTGATCCAAATCATCAATGACCAAGTGCCGAACGGACAGCACCTCCGCGTTCAACACACGTACGGTTGGGAAGACATCTCCTCCTTCTTGATCCAGCAAGGGGGAAGGAGAGGTTGATGAAGATCCAGCAGCATGACGGCGTGGTGGTGGATGCAGCAGTATCCCGGCAGGGCTTCGCCAAGCACAAGCGGGGAGGAGAGGTGTTACGGGGGGAGAAGGAGGCGCCAAGAGCAAGGTGCAGCTGCCCTCCCTCCCTTCCACTATATATAGGGGCTAGGGGGCGCATGCCCCCTTGGAGATCCCATCTAAAAGGGGGCGGCCCCTGGGGGCAACGGCCCCCTTAGGGTTTCCAACCAGGGGGGCGCATGCCCCCTCGGGGGGCAACGGCCCCCTAGGGTTTCCAACCCTAGGCGCCTTGGGCCCTTGGGTGGGGCGCACCAGCCCATCAGGGGCTGGTTCCCATGCCACTTCAGCCCATGGGGCCCTCCGGGATAGGTGGCCCCATCCGGTGGACCCCCGGGACCCTTCCGGTGGTCCCGGTACAATACCGGTAACCCCCGAAACCTTCCCGCTGGCCGAAACTGGACTTCCTATATATAAATCTTTACCTCCGGACCATTCCGGAACTCCTCGTGACATCCGGGATCTCATCCAGGACTCCGAACAACTTTCGGGTTACTGCATACTAATATCTCTACAACCCTAGCGTCACCGAACCTTAAGTGTGTAGACCCTACGGGTTCGGGAGACACGCAGACATGACCGAGACGCCTCTCCGGTCAATAACCAACAGCGGGATCTGGATACCCATGTTGGCTCCTACATGCTCCTCGATGATCTCATCGGATGAACCACGATGTCGAGGACTTAATCAATCCCGTATTCAATTCCCTTTGTCAATCGGTACGTTACTTGCCCGAGACTCGATCATCGATATCCCAATACCTTGTTCAATCTCGTTACCGGCAAGTCACTTTACTCGTACCGTAATGCATGATCCCGTGACCAACCCCTTGGTCACATTGAGCTCATTATGATGATGCATTACCGAGTGGGCCCAGAGATACCTCTCCGTCATACGGAGTGACAAATCCCAGTCTCAATTCGTGCCAACCCAACAGACACTTTCGGAGATACCCGTAGTGCACCTTTATATCCACCCAGTTACATTGTGATGTTTGATACACCCAAAGCACTCCTACGGTATCCGGGAGTTGCACAATCTCATGGTCTAAGGAAATGATACTTGACATTAGAAAAGCTCTCACAAAACGAACTTACACGATCTTTGTGCTATGCTTAGGTTTGGGTCTTGTCCATCACATCATTCTCCTACATCATTCTCCTAATGATGTGATCCCGTTATCAATGACATCCCCATGTCCATAGCCAGGAAACCATGACTATCTGTTGATCAACGAGCTAGTCAACTAGAGGCTCACTAGGGACACATTGTGGTCTATGTATTCACACATGTATTATGATTTCCGGATAATACAATTATAGCATGAATAATAGGCAATTATCATGAACAAGGAAATATAATGATCATTTTATTATTTCCTCTAGGGCATATTTCCAACAGTCTCCCACTTGCACTAGAGTCAATCATCTAGTTACATTGTGATGAATCGAACACCCATGGAATTCTGGTGTTGATCATGTTTTGCTCTAGGGAGAGGTTTAGTCAACGGATCTGCTACATTCAGGTCCGTATGTACTTTACAAATTTCTATGTCTCCATTTTGAACACTTTCACGAATGGAGTTGAAGCGACGCTTGATATGCCTGGTCTTCCTGTGAAACCTGGGCTCCTTGGCAAGGGCAATAGCTCCAGTGTTGTCACAGAAGAGAGTCATCGGCCCCGACGCATTGGGTATGACTCCTAGGTCGGTGATGAACTCCTTCACCCAGATTGCTTCTTGTGTTGCCTCTGAGGCTGCCATGTATTCTGCTTCACATGTAGATCCCACCACGATGCTTTGCTTGCAACTGCACCAGCTTACTGCCCCACCATTCAAAATATACACGTGTCCGGTTTGTGACTTAGAGTCATCCAGATCTGTGTCGAAGCTAGCGTCGACATAACCCTTTACGACAAGCTCTTCGCCACCTCCATAAACGAGAAACATATCCTTGGTCCTTTTCAGGTACTTCAGGATGTTTTTGACCGCTGTCCAGTGTTCCTTATCGGGATTACTTTGGTACCTACCTACCAAACTTACGGCAAGGTTTACATCAGGTCTGGTACACAGCATGGCATACATAATAGACCCTATGGCTGAGGCATAGGGGATGACACTCATCTCTTCTATATCTTTTGCCGTGGTCGGGCATTGAGCCGTGCTCAATCGCACACCTTGCAATACAGGCAAGAACCCCTTCTTGGACTGATCCATATTGAACTTCTTAAATATCTTGTCAAGGTACATACTTTGTAAAAGACCGATGAGGCATCTCGATCTATCTCTATAGATCTTGATGCCTAATATATAAGCAGCTTCTCCAAGGTCCTTCATTGAAAAACACTTGTTCAAATAGGCCTTTATGCTTTCCAAGAATTCTATATCATTTCCCATCAACAGTATGTCATCCACATATAATATGAGAAATGCTACAGAGCTCCCACTCACTTTCTTGTAAACGCAGGCTTCTCCATAAGTCTGCATAAACCCAAACGCTTTGATCATCTCATCAAAGCGAATGTTCCAACTCCGAGATGCTTGCACCAGCCCATAGATTGAGCGTTGGAGCTTGCACACCTTGTTAGCATTCTTAGGATCGACAAAACCTTCCGGCTGCATCATATACAATTCTTCCTTAAGAAAGCCGTTAAGGAATGCCGTTTTGACGTCCATTTGCCATATCTCATAATCATAGAATACGGCAATTGCTAACATGATTCGGACGGACTTCAGCTTCGCTACGGGTGAGAAAGTCTCATCATAGTCAACCCCTTGAACTTGTCGATAACCCTTAGCGACAAGTCGAGCCTTATAGATGGTCACATTACCATCCGCGTCTGTCTTCTTCTTAAAGATCCATTTATTTTCTATGGCTCGCCGATCTTCGGGCAAGTCAGTCAAAGTCCATACTTTGTTTTCATACATGGATTCTATCTCGGATTTCATGGCTTCTAGCCATTTGTCGGAATCTGGGCCCGCCATCGCTTCTTCATAGTTCGAAGGTTCGTCGTTGTCTAACAACATGATTTCCAAGACAGGGTTGCCGTACCACTCTGGTGCGGAACGTGTCCTTGTGGACCTACGAAGTTCAGTAGGAGCTTGATCCGAAGTATCTTGATCATCATCATTAACTTCCTCTCTAATCGGTGCAGGCACCACAGGAACATTTTCCTGAGCTGCGCTACTCTCTGCTTCAAGAGGCATTACTTCATCAAGCTCTACTTTCCTCCTACTTACTTCTTTCGAGAGAAACTCGTTCTCTAGAAAGGATCCATTCTTGGCAATGAAGATCTTGCCTTCGGATCTGAGGTAGAAGGTATACCCAATGGTTTCCTTAGGGTATCCTATGAAGACGCATTTTTCCGACTTGGGTTCGAGCTTTTCAGGTTGAAGTTTCTTGACATAAGCATCGCATCCCCAAACTTTTAGAAACGACATCTTAGGTTTCTTCCCAAACCATAATTCATACGGTATCATCTCAACGGATTTCGACGGAGCCCTATTTAAAGTGAATGCGGCAGTCTCTAAAGCATAGCCCCAAAATGAGAGCGGTAGATCGGTAAGAGACATCATAGATCGCACCATATCCAATAGAGTGCGATTACGACGTTCGGACACACTGTTACGCTGAGGTGTTCCAGGCGGCGTGAGTTGTGAAACGATTCCACATTTCCTTAAGTGTGTGCCAAATTCGTGACTTAAATATTCTCCCCCCCCCCCCAATCTGATCGTAAGAACTTTATTTTTCTGTCACGTTGATTCTCAACCTCACTCTGAAATTCCTTGAACTTTTCGAAGGTCTCAGACTTGTGTTTCATTAAGTAGACGTACCCATATCTACTCAAGTCATCAGTGAGAGTGAGAACCTAATGATAGCCACCGCGAGCCTCAACACTCATTGAACCACACACATCAGTATGTATGATTTCCAATAAGTTGGTTGCTCGCTCCATTGTTCCTGAGAACGGAGTCTTGGTCATCTTACCCATGAGGCATGGTTCGCACGTGTCAAATGATTCGTAATCAAGAGACTCTAAAAGTCCATCTGCATGGAGCTTCTTCATGCGTTTGACACCTATGTGACCAAGGCGGCAGTGCCACAAGTATGTGGGACTATCATTATCAACCTTACATCTTTTGGTATTCACACTATGAATATGTGTAGCATTACGCTCGAGATTCATTAAGAATAAACCATTCAGCATCGGAGCATGACCATAAAACATATCTCTCATATAAATAGAACAACCATTATTCTCGGATTTAAATGAGTAGCCATCTCGTATTAAACGAGATCCTGATACAATGTTCATGCTCAAAGCTGGTACTAAATAACAATTATTGAGGTTTAAAACTAATCCCGTAGGTAAATGTAGAGGTAGCGTGCCGACGGCGATCACATCGACCTTGGAACCATTCCCGACGCGCATCGTCACCTCATCCTTCGCCAGTCTCCGTTTATTCCGCAGCTCCTGCTTTGAGTTACAAATGTGAGCAACGGCACCGGTATCAAATACCCAGGAGCTACTACGAGTACTGGTAAGGTACACATCAATTACATGTATATCACATATACCTTTCGTGATGCCGGCCTTCTTGTCCGCTAAGTATTTGGGGCAGTTCCGCTTCCAGTGACCACTTCCCTTGCAACAAAAACACTCAGTCTCGGGCTTGGGTCCATTCTTTGGCTTCTTCCCGGCAGCTTGCTTACCGGGCGCGGCAACTCCCTTGCCGTCCTTCTTGAAGTTCTTCTTACCCTTGCCTTTCTTGAACTTAGTGGTTTTATTCACCATAAACACTTGATGTTCCTTTTTGACTTCTACCTCTGCTGATTTCAGCATTGCAAATACTTCAGGAATGGTCTTTTCCATCCCCTGCATATTGAAGTTCATCACAAAGCTCTTGTAGCTCGGTGGAAGCGACTGAAGGATTCTGTCAATGACCGCGTCATCCGGGAGATTAACTCCCAGCTGAGTCAAGCGGTTATGCAACCCAGACATTTTGAGTATGTGCTCACTGACAGAACTATTTTCCTCCATCTTACAGCTGAAGAACTTGTCGGAGACTTCATATCTCTCGACCCGGGCATGAGCTTGAAAAACCATTTTCAGCTCTTCGAACATCTCATATGCTCTGTGTCTCTCAAAACGCTTTTGGAGCCCCGGTTCTAAGCTGTAAAGCATGCCGCACTGAACGAGGGAGTAATCATCAGCACGTGTCTGCCAAGCGTTCATAACGTCTTGGTTCTGTGGGACGGGTGCGTCACCTAGCGGTGCTTCTAGGACATAATCTTTCTTGGCAGCTATGAGGATGATCCTCAGGTTCCGGACCCAGTCTGTATAGTTGCTGCCATCGTCTTTCAGCTTGGTTTTCTCTAGGAACGCGTTGAAGTTGAGGACAATGTGGGCCATTTGATCTACAAGACATATTGTAAAGATTTTAGACTAAGTTCATGATAATTAAGTTCATCTAATCAAATTATTAAATGAACTCCCACTCAGATAGACATCCCTCCAGTCATCTAAGTATAACATGATCCGAGTTAACTAGGCCGTGTCTGATCATCACGTGAGATGGACTAGTCAACATCAGTGAACATCTTCATGTTGATCGTATCTTCTATACGACTCATGCTCGACCTTTCGGTCTTCTGTGTTCCGAGGCCATGTCTGTACATGCTAGGCTCGTCAAGTCAACCTAAGTGTATTGCGTGTGTAAATCTGTCTTACACCCGTTGTATTCGAACGTTAGAATCTATCACACCCGATCATCACGTGGTGCTTCGAAACAACGAACCTTCGCAATGGTGCACAGTTAGGGGGGACACTTTCTTGAAATTATTACGAGGGATCATCTTATTTAAGCTACCGTCGTTCTAAGCAAATAATATGTAAAACATGATAAACATCACATGCAATCAAATAGTGACATGATATGGCCAATATCATTTGCTCCTTTGATCTCCATCTTCAGGGCTCCATGATCATTGTTGTCACCGGCATGACACCATGATCTCCATAATCGTGTCTTCTTGAAGTTGTCTTGTCATCTATTACTTCTACTACTATGGCTAACGCTTTAGCAATAAAGTAAAGTAACTACATGACGTTTATGTTGACACGCAGGTCATAAATAAATAAAGACAACTCCTATGGCTCCTGCCGGTTGTCATACTCATCGACATGCAAGTCGTGATTCCTATTACAAGAACATGATCAATCTCATACATCACATATATCATTCATCATTCATCACAACCTTTGGCCATATCACATCACAAAACACTTGCTGCAAAAACAAGTTAGACATCCTCTAATTGTTGTTGCAAGTTTTTACGTGGCTGCTATAGGTTTCTAGCAAGAACGTTTCTTACCTACGCCAAAACCACAAAGTGAATTACCAATTTCTATTTACCCTTCATAAGGACCCTGTTCATCGAATCCGATCCGACTAAAGTGGGAGAGACAGACACCCGCCAGCCACCTTATGCAACTAGTGCATGTCAGTCGGTGGAACCGGTCTCACATAAGCGTACGTGTAAGGTTGGTCCGGGCCGCTTCATCCCACGATGCCGCCGAATCAAGATAAGACTAGTAACGGCAAGCAAATTGACAATGTCGACGCCCACAACTACTTTGTGTTCTACTCATGCATAGTAACTACGCATAGACCTAGCTCATGATGCCACTGTTGGGGATCGTAGCAGAAATTAAAAAATTTCTACGCATCACCAAGATCAATCTATGGAGTATTCTAGCAACGAGGGGAATAGGAGTGCATCTACATACCCTTGTAGATCGCGAGCGGAAGCGTTCAAGTGAACGGGGATGATGGAGTCGTACTCACCGTGATCCAAATCACCGATGACCAAGTGCCGAACGGACAGCACCTCCGTATTCAACACACGTACGGTTGGGAATACGTCTCCTCCTTCTTGATCCAGCAAGGGAGAAGGAGAGGTTGATGAAGATCCAGCAGCACGACGGCGTGGTGGTGGATGCAGCAGGATCCCGGCAGGGCTTCGCCAAGCACAAGCGGGGAGGAGAGGTGTTACGGAGTGAGAGGGAGGCGCCAAGAGCAAGGTGCAGCTGCCCTCCCTCCCTTCCACTATATATAGGGGCTAGGGGGGCGCATGCCCCCTTGGAGATCCCATCTAAAAGGGGGGGGCGGCCCCTGGGGGCAACGGCCCCCTTAGGGTTTCCAACCAGGGGGGCGCATGCCCCCTCGGGGGGCAACGGCCCCCTAGGGTTTCCAACCCTAGGCGCCTTGGGCCCTTGGGTGGGGCGCACCAGCCCATCAGGGGCTGGTTCCCACGCCACTTCAGCCCATGGGGCCCTCCGGGATAGGTGGCCCCATCCGGTGGACCCCCGGGACCCATCCGATGGTCCCGGTACAATACCGGTAACCCCCGAAACCTTCCCGCTGGCCGAAACTGGACTTCCTATATATAAATCTTTACCTCCGGACCATTCCGGAACTCCTCGTGACGTACGGGATCTCATCCAGGACTCCGAACAACTTTTGGGTTACTGCATACTAATATCTCTACAACCCTAGCGTCACCGAACCTTAAGTGTGTAGACCCTACGGGTTCGGGAGACACGCAGACATGACCGAGACGCCTCTCCGGTCAATAACCAACAGCGGGATCTGGATACCCATGTTGGCTCCTACATGCTCCTCGATGATCTCATTGGATGAACCACGATGTCGAGGACTTAATCAATCCCGTATTCAATTCCCTTTGTCAATCGGTACGTTACTTGCCCGAGACTCGACCGTCGGTATCCCAATACCTTGTTCAATCTCGTTACCGGCAAGTCACTTTACTCGTACCGTAATGCATAATCCCGTGACCAACCCCTTGGTCACATTGAGCTCATTATGATGATGGATTATCGAGTTGTAACGCCCCAAGACTGGAGCTTCAGTTGCCTTCCAGGGTTTCCGGGTTTCGTCGTGTGTTTTGTTTGGTTCTTTGCATTCATCTTTGGTTCTTGTGCATTGCATCATGTCATCATGCCATCATGTCATTAATCTTTGCATCTCAAATCAACTAAATAAATCATATGGATGCTCGGTCCATTTAAATTGAGGGAATTCACATGGTGAGTTCTCTTTATAACATATCCTCCCGATATTAGGGAGCTATATTAAATATTCCATTTTCGGAATCACCCATGAACACACTTGCAAAAATCCCAATGCCTTTGTTATCGCAACTCTTGGCCTCTAACTTTGCCATATGTCCTTTCTTCATTTTTCGGAGCTCCACCTAAATTCTCAACATTTATGGACCTTCCTCTTACCGAGTCCTAGTTCAAACCCATTTGAACTAAATTCAAATGAGTTTGAATTTACATCTTCCAATCTTGGCCTTTTATATTTTCTTGGGTCAAACTTATTTTTTGTGAGTCCAAGAAATTGACCGTATGTCCAAATTCCTCTTCCAACCTTCTCTTCTCTCCTTTTTCCTTTCTTCTACTTCTCTATTTTTTTAGAAGAAAGAGGAGAGAGAAGAGAGCTAGCTGGGCCTCCCCTGTTGTGCCAGCCGCAACCTGTAGCTAGGCCGGCCCATTCAGCCCAAGGCCAAGGCCCAGCCGCCATTTTGCTAAACCTAGCCCGACCGCAACCCTAGCGCCAGGGAGCTTCTCCCCTCGCGCCGCCACAGGGACGAGGAGCCCGATCCCATCTCCCCTCCTCACCTCTCGTTCCTTCCTGCAGCGAACCCAGACCCGCTCGATCCCCATCTCCAGCGCCCACGCTCCTCTCTCCTCTCGCCCGATCCATGGCCTCTCCCTTCCTCTCGCTGCCGCCTCATCTCGCCGATTCGTCGTTGTCGTTTTTGACAGGAGCAGCTACTCACATGGCCGCTAGCCCCGCAGTGCCGGCCGACCTGCCGCCGCCATCGCGAGCCTACGCCCCCGCCGGCTACCAAGCCCCTCGCCTCGCGTCTCTGTTTCTCCTCACGTCGCACGAAGCACTCCCGCGCCGCCAGTGAAGGCCAACTATGCGGCACCTCTGGTCGCTGCCGTCCAGGACGACCCCAAGCTCCTGCTGCAGTCGCTGCCCGAGCCGTCCTCTCCGGCCAACTCTGCCGCGCCTCGCCCTTCCTCTGCTCCCTTTCGTCCTCCTCTTCGTCGTTGCCATAGCCACAAGCCAAGGCTTGCCTCGCCACCCCTTCAACCGTCCTGTGCCCGCGGTCGCGCAGCACTATTTTTGCTACTTCTATGAGCATGTGGCCCTTGTTGGACTGAACGCCTCCGTCCCCAATCCGTCAAGTTCCCCGGAGCTCACTTGAACACCAAGTACAACGATGATCCGCGAAGACCCTAGCTGCGCCAAGTTCCTCTTCGACCAACGTACAACTACCGTGCACTCCTCAAATCCGACTACAACGTGAACAACTACCATCTCCGAAGAACCGTACCCGGACCGTCAAGCACCTTCTCCGAGGATTTTGCCAAGTACCATGACATGACGACCCTCGAACGCGTCAAGTAATACTACCGTCAAGTACCTCTTCGCAAGACCAAGTTCCTCTACGACATGTGTACGACTACCGCCGCGGTGATTTTCGACAAGACGTCGTGAGCCTCTACTTCCACTACCGCTCCGATGATCGCCGATGAACAATAGGACGACTACTTCGACTATCGTCGCGTGAACCACTAGTTCCCTCGACGTCCGAGAGCGTCTACTTCCCCTACACCGCTTCGAACTCGAACCCCTCCGAAAATGCACGCTTCGAAGGTATAACCCCGAGACGACGTCCTTGAACGAATGCATGTGTGATGTATGAGATGCTCGTGCTTGCACCATGCTTGATTTGTCAGTGCACGTTGCCCTCTTTTACCTTGTCACCATCATGTGGGAACCCGGTAACCGGGAGCACCCCACCTTCTATTGCATGTCACGCTCCCATCGCACTTTCTTTGCACCGGGATTTCAATCGAGTTACCGGAACCGGAACGTTGCCGTGGCACTGTTTCGTTATCGTTGTCGTGGCTCCCCTTTTCATTTCCGCCACATTGACAAATGCTTCTTAATGCTCTTGTCAATTTTTAATAAAATTGCATAAACTTGAACATGCCATCCGCATCATGTTAACAACTTTATGTTTAAAATTGTTGTTGCACCAAATTGATAAATGCATATGGGGATTTACCGGATTTGTTGTTGGTTAAATCCGGCCTCATTTAAATTGTTAGATGGTATAGTTTTGTTATGCTTCACCCTCTTGCCATGTTTAACAACATTTAATATTGTTGGGTACCTAACCGGGAGAGAACTAAATAATCGATGTGGTGTTTTCTTCAATATGCAACTCCGTTGCATAATGAGCTCCACTTAATTTGTAGGATTGTTTGTGCACTTTGTCATGCCATGCATATTTAAACCGGACATGCATCAAACTTAATTGTGCATCATGCCATGATTATGTGATGGTTGTTTACCATGATTGTTTGCTTCTTTCCGGTGTTGCTTCTTCGGGTTGGTTCCGATAACGTCGTGTTGTGAGGATTCGTTCAACTTCGTCCGTGTGTCTTCTTCATGGACTCGTTCTTCTTCCTTGCGGGATTTCAGGCAAGATGATCATACCCTCGAAATCACTTCTATCTTTGCTTGCTAGATGCTCACTCTTTGCTATGCCTATGCTGCGATACCTACCACTTGCTTATCATGCCTCCCATATTGTTGAACCAAGCCTCTAACCCACCTTGTCCTAGCAAACCGTTGATTGGCTATGTTACCGCTTTGCTCAGCCCCTCTTATAGCGTTGTTAGTTGCAGGTGAAGATTGAAGTTTGTTCCTTGTTGGAACATGGAGATGTTGTTCCTTGTTGGAACATGTTTACTTTTTGGGATATCACAATATCTCTTATTTAATTAATGCATCTATATACTTGGTAAAGGGTGGAAGGCTCGGCCTTATGCCTGGTGTTTTGTTCCACTCTTGCCGCCCTAGTTTCCGTCATATCGGTGTTATGTTCCCGGATTTTACGTTCCTTACGCGGTTGGGTTATAATGGGAATCCCTTGACAGTTCGCTTTGAATAAAACTCCTCCAGCAAGGCCCAACCTTGGTTTTACCATTTGCCACCTAGCCTTTTTCCCTTGGGAGTCGCGCATCCCGAGGGTCATCTTTATTTTAACCCCCCCGGGCCAGTGCTTGTCTAAGTATTGGTCCAAACTAGAGCCCCTTGCAGCGCCACCCCGGGGAAACTCGAGGGCTGGTTCTAGTTGTACGGATTGCTTATCCGGTGTTGCCCTGAGAACGAGATATGTGCAGCTCCTATCGGGATGTCGGCGCATCGGGTGGTCTTGCTGGACTTGTTTTACCATTGTCGAGGATGTCTTGTAGAACCGGGATACCGAGTCTGATCGGAATGTCTCGGGAGGAGGTCTATTTCCTTCGTTGACCGTGAGAGCTTGTCATGGGCTAAGTTGGGACACCCCTGCAGGGTTTTGAACTTTCGGAAGCCGTGCCCGCGGTTATGGGCAGATGGGAATTTGTTAATGTACGGTTGTAGAAAACCTAAACTTGACCTTAATTAAAATGAATCAACCGCGTGTGTTACCGTGATGGTCTCTTTTCGGCGGAGTCCGGGAAGTGAACACGGTGTTGGAGTTATGCTTGACGTAGGTTGTTTAGGATCACTTCTTGATCATACTTTTATCGACCGTGCTTTGCCTTCTCTTCTCGCTCTCATTTGCGTATGTTAGCCACCATATATGCTAGTCGCTTGCTGTAGCTCCACCTCATACCTTTACCTTACCCATAAGCTTAAATAGTCTTGATCGCGAGGGTGCGAGATTGCTGAGTCCCCATGGCTCATAGATACTTCCAAAACCAGCTTGTAGGTGCCGATGAGTCCGTGCAGATGACGCAACCAAGCTCAAGGAGGAGCTCGATGAAGATCTTGTCCTTTGTGTTGTTTCGTTCTAGTTGATCAGTAGTGGAGCCCAGTTGGGGTTGATCGGGGACCTTGTCGCATTTGGGGTTCTTCTTTTATTTTGGTTCCGTAGTCGGACCTTGGTTGTATTTGGATGTTGTAATGCTTTATTCATGTATTTGTGTGAAGTGGCGAGTGTAAGCCAACTATGTCTCTTTTCCCTTATGTATTACATGGATTGTGTGAAGATTACCTCACTTGCGACATTGCTTTCAATGCGGTTATGCCTCTAAGTCGTGCTTCGACACGTGGGAGATATAGCCGCATCGAGGGCGTTACAAGTTGGTCACATTGAGCTCATTATGATGATGCATTACCGAGTGGGCCCAGAGATACCTCTCCGTCATACGGAGTGACAAATCCCAGTCTCGATTCGTGCCAACCCAACAGACACTTTCAGAGATACCCGTAGTGCACCTTTATAGCCACCCAGTTACGTTGTGACATTTGATACACCCAAAGCACTCCTACGGTATCCGGGAGTTGCACAATCTCATGGTCTAAGGAAATGATACTTGACATTAGAAAAGCTCTCACAAAACGAACTTACACGATCTTTGTGCTATGCTTAGGTTTGGGTCTTGTCCATCACATCATTCTCCTACATCATTCTCCTAATGATGTGATCCCGTTATCAATGACATCCCCATGTCCATAGCCAGGAAACCATGACTATCTGTTGATCAACGAGCTAGTCAACTAGAGGCTCACTAGGGACACATTGTGGTCTATGTATTCACACATGTATTACGATTTTCGGATAATACAATTATAGCATGAATAATAGACAATTATCATGAACAAGGAAATATAATAATCATTTTATTATTGCCTCTAGGGCATATTTCCAACACCATCTGCCTACAGCCCAGGGCTCCTTAGTGTTAGCCAACCCCGGTAAGGACACTGTCACCTTAAAACCGTGGCCTCTCTTGTGTAGCATAAGTTTATTCTTCATTGACCACATTTTCTTCACCTCTCTTTCAAGCCTTCTAAGACATCTTTATTCCTCTATAATCACCCCTATCAATCGCGAAGTCTAAAGATGATTTGTCCATCTCATCATCTTCTCCACAAGCATCTCCATCCTCACCACTAGCCTCATCTTCTTTAGCTGCATCCCCATATTCACCAGGAGCTTCTGTATTGTTCAAGTTGCAACTTTGTTGTGTGTTCAGATTAACTTCAAGAGGGTGAAAAAAAACCACCTTGTGACAAACTTAACACAAAACCAGGGCCACCCACTGGGCTGCCTATTGGAACTTGTTCTTCATAAGCATTGTGACCCATATTAATTTCAACATCTCTATCTTCATTAGCCTTGGCCACCATGATATTCAGAACTATGAAATCAAAGTGGTCAATCATTTCTTCAACTGCCTCTTGACTGTCCAGAAGAAATAAACCATCCTGTCCAATTTGAACTTCCTTTACCCAGCACATGTAGTCATTTGACCCATAGCCTTCAGTCTCAGTAAGTGCAATCAGATTGAGAAAAGTGATGTCTCAAAAGAGAAAAGCTTCTTTCCTTGTTATCTCTGCCCTGAAAATGCAGTCTCACCTCCCAAATGTCATCATCCAGCCTATATTACAGAATGTGTTACTTCATGACTTTTTGTAACTTGTACAAAATTAGAAACCTAACTGCAACAAAATTCAGTACTGCCACAACTATATTGCATCTATAATTGCATCCCTATTTAGCCCACTGACTAGAAAATTGAGTACTAAATCTGTAACTACATCCATATTTGACATAATTCAATACAAATTCAGTGCTAGGATAACCACTCATGCACACTCAGTACAAAATCCATGTACTAATCTAAATCACTAATGGATCCAACTAAATACATCTACTAATCTGAATCACTACTACATTAAATTAGGGTTTGCTCAAACCTAACTAAAGATTTCATGCTATCTACTAACCTAGCGGTACTAAATTAAACAAGGGTTTGGTCAACGAATAGATGAAGAGAGAAAACTTACTCGACCCCTCCAAATGTCAAGGCCCAGCGGTTGGAATTGGCCAGATCTGCGGTGACACCGCCAACAAAAGCCTTGGTCGCTCTATACTCAACGGCAATCTCCTGATTCTCCCATGCAGAGGGAGTAGGTTGTGCAGCTGCTGTAGGCTGTCCGCGCGCTAGCTCTTCACCGCCGGAGGAGTAGGCAGCGGCGGCTGCATGGCGAAGCTGCCGCTGCCCAGTCAATTATCCACCTCAGAATAGTCTCCACCATCGCCCCATAGAGTCGCCGCCATCGACTCGTTTTGCCGTTGCCGCCATCAAGGGGGGAAAGGGGCGACAGGGTGAGAGTGAGTGGGGGAGACAAAGGAGATGGCTTGGGTTGACCTGGCCCGGTCGGAACGGCCGCGGCCTAACGGCCGTTAGCACGCTCGTCGTCAGCCAGGAGCTGACGTGGGCCTGGCGGGCGAGCCCTCCCTATCATACGAAGGCTTAAAATGTAACCGTTCGACAACTAGATTTTTTGGAACATTGAACCAATTTTGTGGTAGTTTTTTGGAACATAAGAAGGCCTAAAATGTAACCATTCAAAGGAATGAGAGCGTAGCTCGTCGACTTCATCTGGGCCAACTACGCCCCCAGCCGGGTCCGGTTCTTCGCCTGGCTCCTAGTCCAAGCTCGGATACACACGAGGGATGTCCTCCTGCGGAAACACATTGTTGAGCCTGTCGGAGCGGCCTGCCCAATCTGCTTGACACCGCTCGAGTCGGCGGAGCACCTCATCTTCGTCTACCCATTTGCTTGGCAGTTCTGGGCCATGGTTGGGGTGACCCCGACTGTCTCCTCCGTCAAACTGCTCCACCTTATGTCCCTGCCAAGTTCGGTACCCCCTGGATGGGGGTGACCTTCCTGCTCCTTTGTTGTTGGCAACTTTGGAAGCACCGCAACGCAGTCGTCTTCCAGGGCTTGCCTCTGTTGCTTCCCCGACTGGTGCAACTATGTAGAGAGGATGTCGTTCTCTGACGTGTTCGCCTCCCAGACGCTCTTAAGCAGGCAGCAGATGCTTTACCCCCTGATGTTACCCCCTCCCCCCCTCCCCCCTCCCTCTCTCTTTACTTGTAAAAATGTACTTGTGACGGATGTTTTACTCGGCTGTTTGGGCCTAGATATATGACAGGTGGGGAAAATCCGCCCCCCCCCCCCCCCCCCCCGCGTGAAAATTCAAAAAAAAAAGTGATAGTTTTCTATTAACATAACATGTAATGTGGTAGTTTTTTCTTTGCTATATACTCTAATTTCTCTGCCTGTCAATAGCTGCAGCGCGCCAGCGTCCTTCACCGCAAACAACAGTTGGTGCGTGTAGTTTGAATTTGAGGTATGCGGTTCCACCAGACACGGGGTAACCATGCCTCTCCGTAAACACGACTGGGTGCGTCCGATATTTGTGATAATGTGATATACGGTTGTAGATGGTCTAAGACGCTGCATGTCATCGAAACAAACGAAGGAAGGCCTCGCGCAGTCATCTCTTTCCTCCCTCCCGGCGCACACAGGCGCGCGGCGGCAAGCAGCTCAGCCAGGGCTCGCACATCGCCGGCGGGAACTAAAGGTAACCATGTCGTTCCATTGTATCGTATATATCCATTATCCGTTCGTTTGTGTTGCTATACATTGCCGCGATTTCGATCATGAGCGCGCGAGGTCGATCAACGATCGATTGGAGGAAAGTTTACACTGGGGAAGATCAATCTGTTAGTTGTTACGCGTTTGAGGCGGCAACCGGCGGCCACCGCCGCTTTCTTGCCATTGCAGCCCGCCGACGGCTGGTCTTGCGCGTGCCAAACGACCTAGCTAGGGTGTACGGGTGGTACAGTTTATGCATGTATTAGGCCCCGTTCGTGTTATACCTGTGCTTGTGTATTATACGTATTCGGTTGTAGCTCTGACCACCAGATCCTAGTCTAGAGGAAAGACCGGATCCTCAGCTGTAACGGGGCCTGTGTGTCCCCGCTCGTGTATGACGAAAAATGATTACGTGTCTGTTTGGATAGCAAACATTAGTGTTTTGTTCATACAGTAGAAAACGACTTTTTAACAGGGTTTTAGCAAAACCAGTTTTACTAAAAATATGTTCGTAATCAGTTTATATGGAGTACGTAGAAGATTACGTTTGGCTTGGAAAGTGTGTTTGTTCAGTTCCTTGTTCGATGCAAAAAAAAAAAACGATGCAAAAAAAGTTCCTTGTTTGGATAATGACTTAGACTGTTCCTATTCTTCCGTGATTTTCTCATTCTACGGTGACTTTCGATCTCGCCGGACACCTGAAGCTGCTGGATCGATTTGATCCACCGGTTGCGGATGCACGAAACACTCACGCACACGTACGTGAGAGACACAAGACGTTTTATGGGAAAAAGCTCCACGGATCCACCTTCCTTTTGTCGTTGACGCGGCTTGCACGTCGTCGTTCATGGCCATGGCACCTCTCGCCGTTGAGGTTCAAGGACGAGAAAAGATTGTGTCCACGGGTGCAAACTTTTTGATCGATGCCAAGCTGCAGCCGTATATGATTCATCCGCCTGCTTTGTTGTCGCATGCCGCAACGGCTCACCGTGAAAGCTCAACTTGGCTGACCTGCAGCGGCAGCGACCAGGGCAGACGACACGGAGGAGGCGGCGGCGTATGTGGCGCGGTGACTAGACGAGGACAGCCTCGACGTGCAACCTACCGATGATCACTGCCGTCATCATCTGACAGCCCTCGAGGGCGCCAACGCTATGTAGTTAGGGATGTGGCCACGGCCACCGGCCTCATGGATCGGCAAAAGAGAGAAAGGAGGATATGCAAAACGGGTTTTTACAAAAGTGACCAATAGTCGTTTTTATACAAACGTGAAATTTTAGGTATCGATTGAAGAATCCGGTTTTTTTTGCTTATCTACGGAATAGTTAGAGTAGCCAAACGCCCAACGTAGTTTTAGTCTGTTCGGCCGTTTTTGAGCAACTTCAATGAGACAACCCATTTCATCTACGGCCATCTGTTTGGATCGATGCGTAAAAAAATCGGCCCAACGCGTTGATTTAAACGGACGCGCGTCCGCTCTCGTCGCCTGCTGACTCATTCCCGGCTTATTTTTGAGTCGGATTTGCATCGGCGTGGACACAATACGAATGCGCGCGCGCTCGCTTTCTTTCCTCATCGGGCCTGCTAGTCGGTGACACATTGGATTAGTCTCTTCACATCAAACAACACATCCTCGCCCGCCTGCTTCATCGCTGACGCCGTCGGCCATTTTTTCCGATAAAATGGATACATAGATAGTTCTAGCGTACACAGATAAAAAAATCACTAACTCGTCGCTTTCTGACTCCGACTCGGTAATGTCCTCCTCCGACGTCTGAATGTAGGCGTCAGCATGCTGCTCGTTTTAAAGTCCCAACCCGACGTTTCTCGTAGCTTTAGTTTCAATTGAGCGGCCTGCTTCCGCGAACGCTTGTCCTCCTGATAGGCGGCTTGCTCCGTCCTCCTCGCGTCCCTCTCCAACATCCTTTTCTTGTAGAATTGGCGCTCGTCGACGATGTCCTGCGGGACCCTCTCCAACATCCTTTTCTTGTAGAATTGGCGCTCGTCGACGATGTCCTGCGGGAAGCGTTCGCGCCACACCACCATGGCTTCCACGTCCATCTCGGCGATGGCGAGGCGACGCTGCCGCCTCCGGTGGACACGACGATCCTCGGCGGTGAAAAGTCGCGGGAGAGGCACCACATCCTGCGCCCGCTGGCTCGACACGTCGGGAAAATTCATATCCCGACGAGGCCTCAGAAGGCGCCACGCCGCCGCGTCGTGCGCGCGGGCCGTCTCCTTTGCGGTGTCGAAGGTGCCGAGGATGAGACGTTTCTTGCGAAACCAGATATCGGAGGAGAAGGCGCCGGAGCGGCGCTCGCGGACTCCGCGAAAATTCGAAGCGCCCAGGCGGCGGATCGACATGGTGGCGCAGAGGCAAAACGAGTGGGCGGCAAACAACGAGCGGGGCAGAGTGTGGAGGGAGCGTCTTCTTATAACAAGCGCCGGCCGCGACGCGCGCGCGAACCTTTCCCGTGCGCTAGGCCTCTTTCCCCCGCGCGTTGGAGTGCCAGCTGGCATGATCTAAAACACGCACAGTCATGAAATTTTCATGGATCGGCCCGTTGGACGCACCGCCGACCTAAAACTAAAAAAGGATGGACGGCGAGCGAGCGGCCGATCCAAACGGATAAAAAGTGGACAAAAACGCCGTCAGTTTGGGTCGGCCCGTTGGAGTTGCTTTTATGGTTTATACAGATTGGATTCCGTATAAAATATTTCGAAAAAAAAGGATTCCGTAAAAACGGCCGGACAGTTTGTGAAGCTTCTGTTCAACCTTGACTCATGGGACGCGCCTGTCCCCACCGCCCCGCCCATTGGATCCCGCCGAACGTCTGTTTCTATTTGGTGCTTTTTTCAGGGCATTATAATTGAGTATTTTCGGTGCTAAAGACGTCACTTATAGGAATATCGGTACATGGCGCCCACCCTCCTCAAGTACGTACTTTAGGAAATGGGCCGGCCCATGTAGGTTGCATTTTGGTTTGTTATAAGCATCCATCATCCGGTTTTGTGAAGCTTTTAGAAGCTTCCGAACAGTTTTGCAAAGCTTATGACGTTTTCCTGATATTCCTTTATTTATATTTTTCGTTTTTGGTTTGTTTATTGCTTTTTCGTTGTTTTTGTTCTTTGTTTATTTCGCTTTTCACAACCTTTTTGTCAAACCCATCGACTTTTATTTAATCTTGTGAACTTTTCAAAATTCTTGATTTTTTTAAAATCATGATTTTTTTTATTAATTATTAAATTCATGCACTTTTTCAATATATAAAATTCATACATTTCAAATTCATGAATTTTTTTCAAATTTCTATTTGTTTTTCACATTTTTTGCCTTTGTGGTCTTTTTCCCGAATGCATGAACCTTTTTAAAATTCATGTTTTTTTTATTTTCACGAACACTTTCTAAGTTCATGAACTTTTCAAATTCCCTAAATTTTTCTCAAATTTGTGATATTTCTTACAATTCACGAACAATATTTGAATTGGCGAATAATCGTTTTATCTTTGCGGACATTTTTGTATTCATGAACATTTTTTTTCAAATTCACGACTTTATTGTGTTCAGGTATATTTTTTAAATTAGTGAAACATACGACCATTTGAATGTACGATCTTTTATCTATGGAAGACCGGAAGTTTGTTTTATTCTAGACCAATAGTTCTTGGTCTTTTTTACTGTCTGCAATTGAACGAATAGGCCATCAATAAAAAAAGGGCCATTGAACCATCTAGTCACCGAGCCCGAGCATTATTTGGGCCGCGGGCCGCCTTAGGGTCGTGCGAGCTACGGCTTGTTCGGTGGCGCCTCAAGCATTAGGAGTTCTACCGTCGAACTTTGTTCGTATTATAGGCCCGCGCCTCCGCGTTCAAACGCAGGCCTACCCGATCGTATTCTTGGGCCCAGCAACTAGGGCAAATCCACCGAACAATGCGTTGTGCATATAAGGTGCACACAGATAGGCGTGATAAGTGGATCGGCCATGTAAAACCCTTTTTATTGGTATTGTGAAGCTTCTAGAAGCTTTCAACTGGTTTAGTAAAGCTTCTAGAAGCTTCTAACCGGGGTTTTATGTGTTTTCTATTCGGGTCTTCTTTGGTGGCTCTCGGTTTTTCTTTATTCTTTTCATTTGAATTCAAATTTTGTGATTTCTTTTTCAAAATTGGTGAATATTTTTTTCAAATCCGCAAATATGTTCTTAGTACGTGAACTTTTAACACACGTGAACATGTTTCAAATTCATGAACTTTTTCAAAATTTGTATTTTTTTTAAATTCATGATTTCCCCCAAAATTGTGAACTATTTTCAAAATCATGAATATTTTTCAAATCCATGAATATTTGAATGTATGCCTTTTTTAACCAATAAAAATAGCCTAGTCAATTTAAAACATTAGATGCTAGTTTTTTAATTCAACGAGTGCAAGAAAAAGAGGCGAACTTAGCCAACTAGCTAATGGAAGGAGCGGTAGGGACTCCAGATAGGTTGACCCATACCGTCATACAAGCGTCATGAAGCGCTATAGTGGCAAACTAGCGCATGAGGCGTTGTATAAGACATCTCACCAGCCAGTTCCCCCATCGTCATATGATGCAACATTGCATTCTTAGGCCATGATCGATGCTGCCATGAGCAACACTCAGCCGCTAACCGAAGTGGTACGCGCCTCCAACAATGTCACATGTAACCTTGATAAGTTGACCTTTTTTCATCTTTAGGGCATACTTCTCAACATCTTGTTGTTTGAATGGCTCCATACTCTTGTTTCTTGGTACAGACTCCGCCTTTCCCTTCTCTTTTGGGCATACTTCTCAATATCTTGTTGTTGGAAAACCTCGAGTAATCATCAAGAACAATAAGGTAGTATTTGTAATAGACGATGAGGTCCACAAAAGTTGCAACGAATAAGTTTGAACGAGGGAGTAGAAATAGAAAAGGGCATAACCGCTAATAAGCGACGTGGTCCACAAGTCACAATGAATAACTTGGAAGGGAGAAGTAGTAGAATAAAAAAGACAAAGAAAATGGTAAATGAGTTGTCTGCCTAGATGATACCGTTCACAAAAAGGAGAGCGACTAAGGTTGTCGTCCAGGATGATATGGTTCACATAAAGGAGAGATGACCAATTTCTTTATTACATCCCCAAAGGAAAACATAAGGAAAATGAGAAAAATAAGATGCACTAGGGGTCCCAACAGATGCAACAAGTCATTGGGGCAGGTGGTGTAAGCTGCTAGAGTGGTGATGGGAGTGGGGGTAGAGCTCGGCTCCACTATCAAATCTTATAAGAGGTGTGTTGGTGGCTAGATCCACAATGAAACCAAAATGGGTCAAACTCAATGAAATGTCAATCAGATACTAGAAGTATGACCTATAGAGGAAAGATGTGTCGTCGAGTTATACAAGTTGCTTCTGGTGTGATTGGAGTTACCCGTGTCCATGTATCACTCATGGGTACCTAGAGAAGTGTTGCTCATGGCAACGTGGATCATGGGGGCGTGATCCCAAGAAATTGACAGTGTGCCACAGGATGTGTATGGACGTTGGGGACAAACCAAGGACATCAACAGAGTTTTCATGGATACAAAGTGTGAGGGGAAGTGGTGAGAATGGGGTGAATCACTCAAGCCACGACTTCTGAGTGGCACCGCCTAGTCTTTAATGGTGTCCCACAATCATGACCACGTCCACTACCACGATCATAGTCACCAGAAAAGAATCTTCCATGGTGCACGAGCAGGCCGCTGCGTTCGTGGTTGCCCCGGGTGCCAGAGAGCAATCACCACGTTTACCACGGTCGCCTTGATCTTTCCCATGGATGTCACAGTGCTGCTATCTCTCGTCGCACACCTTTTTTCTCCATGGCGACCTCAACGAACTGAAGGTGCATGTGAGGTTGCACGAAAGGTCACAGTGCTGCTATCTCTCGCCGCACACCTTTTTTCTCCATGGCGACCTCAACGAACTGAAGGTGCATGTGAGGTTGCACGAAAGGGGGGAATAGATCCAGTGACTAAGAATCCTAGAATGTACCTCAAATTCCTTGTCGGGGCCGTTGATCATTTGCATGGTGAGGGACCAGTTGTTGACTAACTTGTTGACATCAGTGAGTGTAACAACGATGTGCTTGAGCTCTCGACCCATGCTACCGAAACTCCAACCTCAGTGTTGTAGGACCAAAATTATGAAATCATGCCAAATCTCTGACTATGTGATACTAGTCGACTATTCCAGTAGCACCAAACAAACAGCTGTACCAGATAACCAGGGCATTTTCAAAAAGTAATTACCCTTGAGCACTTAGAGTAAGTTCAATTTTCTAAAAGAATTAGAAGAATTAATCTATCACAACTTCTAACATCCGGTTTAGAATTATTAGACACTATTGAAAACTCAATTAGACGGCCTTTTATTTATGATTTTATAGGGCATTAATGTAAAAGGAGCCATATTAAATGGTAATTATACTGTATTATTAGGCATTGTATACAATAATATATAATTATTAGATAAATTTTCCTTGAGTCTAGATACGACTGAATGGCCAAGATGGTTTGCTTAGAAGGCTAGATTGTGCTTTTGTAGGTAGCACCAAAGATAAACCCAAATCAATACATTTTATGTCTAGCCTCATCCATCGATCAAAATTGAGTTTTTGCCTTTGAAAATTTATTTAATAGAATCTCCATACCATATATAAATGCTTTCTATACTTGGTTACTATTCAATAGTTATGGCTAAGATATTTTCTATAGCAGGCTGCAAATAAAGTTACAATTATACCAATCATTATTATAAAAAGTTCGTTGATTTTGCAAAACATAATCACATTAACGTGTGAACGTATTTTAGATAAATTTTCATAGTGGAAAATGAAGTAAAATTCTTATAATTTTTAAACTCACGAGTTGGTCTCAGCTAACATATCATCATTAAAAAGTTAATCACTAGTCACTGTAACAAGTCAAAAATATCTCCGCCCTTAGATTTTTACTGGTGCAATTGCAAATCGTACATAAGACATATATAAATAAAGAGAATTTTACATGTCTGCATTGTTGGTGCCCACTAGACAGTTTTGCCCTTAGTTTATAACTATGTTTTGTTTTGCCCTTAGATTATAACTATGTTTAGTTTTGCCCCTATACATTTATATTTGGTTATAGAAATGCCCCTTATGATCCATTTCCATCTTGTCAAAGATGTTTCACAGTGACCCTCCATGTCATCTCGTTTAGGGGCGAAACTGAGCACCCTTTGAAAGTAGGAGCAAAATTATTTGATGGGCACCAATTAAGGGCAGGAATGTAAAATCCTCTTAAATAAACACCTCATATATTTGGTTCTTATTTATGTGCGAAAAAGGGTATGCTTAGTGAAACCCACAAGTAAAGTAGTGAACCCCTTTTTGGCGTTGTGTAAACCAACTGACAAACCTAACAAACGCCAACCTGTACAACATCAAAGTATGGTGACATCAATACTTATCTTCACAAAATTGCCTTTAGAAAATCTCCATGTCATAATTGAGGTAAATAATACCCATCATTGCTTTATATTTCATATTTATAACGTTGACATACTATAATTCAAGTCTCAAATAAAAAGCTATGACTATAACAATCATTATTCTGGGAAAATCATTAGAACTACAAATGTGATCACATTAAAGTGTGTTCATATTTGAATAAATACTGGTAGTAATGAAAAATATGTTTTTTTATATTTACTCTTTAGTTACTGTTAACATAAGTTCGTTAAAAGATTAGCAAACTATTAGTTGCTGTAACAAGAGATTTTCTGTATATAAGTTATACTAATAAATGCTTTCTATATGTATATGTATATATATATTTATATATTTTTAATAGATATTCAACATTAAATTTATATTAGAACCCCCATCTAAAAGTTGCACAATATATGATATATGTGCATTGAGCCTCTTTTGGCATCGTGTTAACCAACTAGTAGACCGAGTGAATGCTAGTTTGTACAACACCAAGTGTACTGTGACATCAATCCTCAACCTCAAAAATTTATTTGTAAAACAAAATATCCATGTCATATTTAACATAAATGATCTCCATATTTGGTTTTGATTAATTATTTATAACTTAGACATACTCTAATTGGAGTTCTGAATAAAAAATCACAATTATAAGAACAGTTATTTTGATATTTATTAAACGTGCAAATGTGATCACATTAAAGTGTACATTGTTTAGAGAAACATCCATAGTAAATGATTCTTTTGTTCTTATATTCCTTTTTAGATTTTTGTTTACCAGTTTCTACTCATATGATCGTTAAAGATTAAGAAAGTATTAGTCACAATGACAATAACATCGTTTATAACAATTCTCACACAGAATAAATTGATATAGCACTTTCCTATATATAAATATTTATAAATGATTTAACATATCTTATACTTTAGTGATCTAAACGCTCTTATATTTATTTAAAGAGGGAGTAACATTATTGAGATTAATAAACAATTATTTGTATAAGATTTTTCTTGCTTTCCATATAGTTCTTATAAGAAGACATTAATGCAATATATTTCTCATATTACAGCAAAACACACATTTATACTACAAGATTTTTGAACATATATTTTAACAAATGACTTCTATATATTCCGTATAAGAAGACATTAGCGAACTATTTCAGTATATTCCTCGTATTCGAACAAAGCACACAATTAATACAAGATTTTCCAAGTTACATTTTATAAATGTTTTTTATATATTCTTTATAACAAGAAGACATTAATGAATGATTTCAATATATTTTATTATATCCGAGCAATGCACGGGATTAATACGAGATTATATTAATATATGAATGCTAATGAATGAAGACATTAATTAACGATTCTAGTGTATTTTTCGTATTCTAGCAAAAAACACGATTAAAGACTGCTTTTGCATATACTTAGAGCAACTCTAGCAGACCCTGCAAAAACCGTGAACCCACAAAATTCCGGCGAGTATGCGGCTTCGGCCTAATTTTCCGATCAGAACAGAGCCCGCATACTCACCTGACCCGTAAAAAAATTTGCCGCGGCCCGCAAACCACACGCCCCGATCAGTATATCTACGGGTTCGCGGCGCGTTTGCGGGTCCAAACCCTATGCTCCCACCGCCGCCGAGCTACGCAATTCCCCACCCCCTCTCCACATTTTTCGCCGCCGGCGACCCCCTTCCGCCTCCAGCCGCCATGTGGGGGACGCATGTGGAGCTCCAGACGCGGCTGCGGGAGCAGATCCGGCGGCGGCAGTAACCCCGAGCGCGAGCGGCGCGTCTGGTCGGACGGTGCGAGGAAGTGGACCAACCGCGACCTCTCGCCGCCGCCGAGCTTCAGCGTCCGCGAGCAGACGAGTACAACCGTCGGCACGGTCGCACCCCGTCCTCTGCCGCGGGCTCATCCTCCGTGGCGAGATCTTCCTACGCCGGGAGCTCCTCCTCTTCCGGCGCGGGCCTTTCTCCCCATGAAGAGGGAGTGGTTGGAGGAGCCGGAGGACTTCGGGTTCGTCCCCGTCTAGGAGGAGCTCGACCGCCACGGAGTCATCGGGCCGGAGGACTTCGTTGCCGATGTCGACGCGGTTGCGGCTGCCATTGCCGAGCGGAGTGTGCGCGAGGAGGCGGAGCGCCGGCGCCACCACGAGAAGCTCGAAGACCTTGAGGTCCGGCAGGCGGTCGCAGCCAACCTCGCCACCAAGGAGAAGGACGACGAGTGGCGGCGCATCCGCGAGGAGTAGAGGGCGAAGTACATCGACCTCGGCAGCTCCGGCGAGGAGGATTGAGCTCCTCCACGGTGTCGTCCATGGCCGCGAGCTCGCTGCCGTGAGATCCCCACCCCTCTAGTACTAGTACTGATGTAGCATGTGGTACTCCCTCCGTCCCAAAATTCTTGTCTTAGGGCCTGTTCTGAACCTCTCCAACTTCTCAAAACTCCACATTTCCAGCTTCTCAGAGTGGCTTCTAACTCCACATTTCCATCCGTTATGCAGCAAAATCAACTTCTCCATCACCACCATGGGCTGGCAGCGGCTGTTGGCCTGTCTAGCGCCGTATTGGGCCGGCTGGGCTGTAGTAGGGGAGCCTCCCACCTAGCCCACCTTCGCTACAGGTCGTCCTCAACCTTCAGCTCACGCACAGGAACAAATTGGACACATAACTACTGCCAATTACTCATCAAATCAGGTGATTTAGACCCCGAGTCACATCAACTTGAACATCAAATTTGTCGCCCTATTCGTCGCGAATCCATTCCATCAGAGTGCACAACCTATTGTTCAGTAACAAAGGAGATCGAAAATGCATACGCCATGGCCGAATTAAAGCGCTCTGCTCTGCGCTGGAGCATCAGGGGCTTGGGGCACGCTCCTGGGGTGGAAGTCGGAGGAGAGGAGGCGGCAGTACTAGTTGAGGTGGCGCCGGCGTCGCAGCCACGGGGGAGCGGGCGTGGCGGCGTGACTGGCGGCGGCAGGAGGGTTCGAGAGAGAGAACGAGGAAGAGAGGAGAGGGAAAACGATTGGATCAGATGCCTCGAGGGGGTCGTGCGCCTGTACGAGCCCGAATCGTTTTCCTGGGCGGTGGCATATTGGGCGTAAATAGATGGAACTCCAGATCAATCTCTATTCCTAATGTCTCAGTTGGTAGGTCGCGTTCTGAGTTTTATTTTCGTCTCACCTCACCCGGTCTTTTTTGATACTTCTTTGGTACTTCCTCCCACCTCCCTCTCAGCCGCGAAAAACCAAGGAAAACCCTGTAATCGAGTCCCGCACACGCCCAACCTCCCGTCTCACGCTAAGCCGCATAGAACAAAAAAAAACCTCAAGCCGAGTCCCCCGCCCGCCCCACGCACTCCAGGCCCTAACATCCCGTCGCACCAAGACAGACGAACCAAAAAAATCTACGAATAGTCCGCCGGTTATTTTTCGCTGGTTTTTATTTCGCCTCATCATATTTCGCTGGTTTTATTTCGTCTCCCTCCCACCTGTCTTTTCGCTTCACCACCCACATAAACCTATCAGATTAGTTACCATAAAAAAATCACAATCAATCAAGTATTGATAATCAGATTAGTTACCATATAAAAAATAAATCGCAATCAATCAAGTATTAATGGGATATTTCCTTATATTGATGTGATTTCCCCTTTTTTATCATCAATCGTCTCTACTGCCTAAAAATGCGTAGATTTCCTTTTCGCTTCACCACCCACATAAACCCATCAGATTAGTTACCATATAAAAAATAAATCGCAATCAATCAAGTATTGATGATCGGATTAGTTACCATATAAAAAATAAATCGCAATCAATCAAGTATTGATGGGATATTTCCTTATATTGATGTGATTTTCCTTTTCTTATCATCAATCATCTCTACTGACTAAAAAAATGCGTAGCTTTCCTTTTCGCTTCACCACCCACATAAACCCATCAGATTAGTTACCTTATAAAAAATAAATCACAATCAATCAAGTATTGATGATCAGATTAGTTACCATATAAAAAATAAATCGCAATCAATCAAGTATTGATGGGATATTTTCTTATATTGATGTGATTTTGCGTAGCTTTCCTTTTCCTGCCAACCGACCGCGTCCCGTCTCCCTACATCCGCCCTCGTTGCTCTGCCTCCCGCACGAAAAAAACCCTCTCGTTTGACCTCCCCAAACCCCGCATGATGGAAAAAACCAGCCGCCTGCTTCCCCTCCTCTCGACCGCTCCATACGTCCAGATCGCGGCCCCATCCCCATCCTCCTCTCACGTCACGGCGGCCGATGGACTGTCGCCACCACCCTCCTACTCTCTCGCCGCCGCCGTCCTCCCGCTCGCTCGCCGCCGCCGTCGCCACCAATCCCGGCGAAGGTGTCGTTGCTGCTATGTCGCCTCCTTTCCCCATCCAAGCCTGACCATGGCAACGGCGCCCTCTCATGTGTCCCGCGGTGAGGTTTGGGGAGGCGCGACCACAATCCAGTAGGGATCTCATCGCGGACCCGTCCGCTGGGATGGGTGTTGCCTCCGTTGCGAATGGGATCGAAGGGAGGGACTACTTCGTCGTCAAGGTCGGCGAGGCAGCGGCCGATTGGGAGCCCGGTTGTGAACATGAGAGTTCGTCCCCATGGAGGCGGCGGCCGTGGAGATTGGATGTGAAGCAACCCCACTTGCCGGTGGTGGAGGCTTGCCGTCCATGTGACCCTTTCTTCTCCCGGTATCCCCATTCCTTGCCTCCCATTACAAAAGCGAGCATAAATGAGAGCAGGGGCTGATTTTCATCACTTCATTTCTCATATTGTTAGTTGCTCTTTTGAGATTATACAAGATGCTCCCGATCTGTTTTGTCAAATTACTTGGATCGTCTTATGGAATTGACAGCCATCGCATTTTTCACCTCATGTTATTTCTTAATCCTTGTCCCACTAGGCATCCACTACATGTTTGGTAATGACGTGATGTTGAGGCGGCTAGGAGAAGCTCAGCAGCCAGATCAAGGGCTATCGAGATGGATCTGGGAGCCAAGCAATAGTTCTTCTGTTAAATTTTGGTTATTATCTTTTCTATTGTTACGATTGTGGGATGGTTGATTTTGACTCGGTGTAACATTTGCATTTGTTTCCCGAGCTTGTTGGCGTAAATGCGTGGCACTGTGGCAACTAATCAAGAGCGAGGGCAGTGCACATCAGAGCTACGCTGAATGTAGCGAGCCAACCACGAATTGGGTATGTTCACACGAGGGATGGGAGAGGAGAGGAACATTAACATTTTTCATGATTTGGATGAAAATTTCAGTTCATAGTTTCTCCGTACGTGGCAACACACTAACGGTACTCATGGGCTTAGGATGAAAGTAGCGCCAGCAGAATCAGTAGGTTGGATGGGAAGGCGGTTGTTGCCCTTGTCCCTTGGTGCTAGCCTACCGTGGTGGCCTCACTAACTTGCTCATTGCGAATACGAGTTCGTGGGGTCGCGAGTTGCTGCAGATTTGTTTTTATCACTTTTTACAATATTTATTGATGTATCCCTAACTCATCGAGTCATTTTTAGCTTTGATTTTCCATATACGCCAGCCTAAATATCCCATGGTCAGAATATTTGCATGGTTAGTGGACATTGTCCCTTTTTTTCTAATGTTTAATATTTTATATTGCCGATAGAAATAATTTTATCCGCTTGATTTAGGAAGTGCACATGGATAGGTCAACATATTTTGTAGCTCTTTCGGATGTAAAAGCATATGTTGCATAAGAAATTATTATCTTCCAAGCATACTCACATTTCACTAACAAATAGGGGGAGGTTCAGACTTCAGAGCAATGATAAAAAGGTTTATTCCTCACTCTTTTGTTGGAATTTTAGTTCCAAGTTAACATGATTTCTTATCCGCTTCATAAGTCATGCATCTGCTTAATTAGGTGATAAGTAGGGCTATTGTGGGGTTTGTTTAAACTCCAGCATAAGGAATTCTTGTTTAAGAAAAAAGACTTTTGGCTTCTTTAATTACAAATTGATTGCAACATCGTGTTAGTATGTGATTTCTCACATCTGGTTGTAATATTTGTGAAGACGTGTATTGCACGTGCACTTGGAAGCGGGCCCGTGGCCCGCGCCGGACGGCGCCGACGCTGACCCGGGCCACCTCCTCCACGTATTCTTGGAGCTGTGGCTGGCCGATTTACATAAAATTAATTCCCTCAGTTCTGGTGGCAAATATAATACACATAATCCATATTGTTATGCACTAGCGTGTGTGTGTGAAATAGATGGATTATGGTCCCGTATCCAATAAGATGGATATGTGTGTGTGTTAAAGAGAGGGAGAGGGGGAGAGAGAGTGAGGAAGAGGGAGGGAGTGTGTGTGAGAGGATTTGATGGTAAAAAAGGTCGCCAATGTCGTAATATTGAACTCTTTAAGTTAACGTGACCCCGTTGCAACGCACATGCGTTCTTCTAGTTCTTGTAAACGCGGAGCTCGATTTTCCAAGCTTCTCCAAATTGCACTACGGCCGAGAAGAGCTTCGAGAATTTAGCTTCCTGGAGCTAAAGCATTCGGCGTGATTTTTTGTTTGAAGTTTGAGAAGCTGGGAGTTGGAGAGGTTCAGAACATGTCTTTTAGATTTGTCTAGATACGGATGCATCAAATTACGTTTTAGTATTAGATACATCCATATCTAGACAAATTTAAGACAAGAATTTTGGGACAGAGGGAGTATGAACTAGTGTTTGTAATATTTGATCATGTAAATATACGTACGTACGTGATGAACTAGTATGATGCAATTTCTTCCCCGAAACTGTTTCGTCAAATTGCAAACGTTGTTTTATGGGTCAGGATTTTGCCGGCTCTGCCAGAGTTGCTCTTATCAGTACACCAAACGTGCTTTGTCGATGTGTACAACGAACTAGACGCAGCCAACACCAAACTGTAGAGCACCGCGCGCGGACGGACACAGCACCGCGCCCCGCTGCACGGGCGAAAGAGCTTCCGTCGCACGCTCCGCGCCACCGCAGCCCATCTCCCCAGGCACGACATGGCTCACTGACAGCCGGGCGCTCGGCCGTTTCCACCTACGCGTCCCAGGCCCCTCGTCCACGTGTCCCGTCCGTCCCGTCCGTTCTTCTCCTTTGCTTTGCTTCTCCCCGGAATCCCTCCCTCCCCCCTCCCTTAACCCCAGCCGTGCTTCGCTCGTGAAGCTGCTGCTTTCCCTTGCTCGCTCTCTAACCTCCTCCTCCCCCCTCCCTCCCCGTCGCTATGCCCGGAATTCGAACCCTAGCCTGAGCTCGGGCGCGCCCCTGATCCCCTGTTCGCCATGGATCGCCCGCCACATCTCGACATCGACCTCAACGAGGCGCCCTCGCCGCCGCCCTCGCCGCCGGCGGCGGTTCCTCAGTCGCCGCCGCGCGGGTTCGCTGCCCCCATTTTTGCTCCTCCGCCTCCGCTGCTGCTGCCGCCGCCGCCACCACCCCAGCCCCAGCCTCCCGCCAACGCGCAGGCCCAGCTGCTGCTCGCGCACCAGGCCCGCGAGATAGCGCTGGCGTACCACCGTGGGGAGTCGTGGAGGCTGGCTGCTGCTACGGCCATTGCGGCCGTGACCGCTGGTTCGTCGGTGGAGGTGCCGCCTCCAGCGCAGCACCCGGGAGTAGCGGGGTGGGGGAACCCGCCGCCCCCGTGCGCGTCCTGCGGCCTCCCCGAGCTGCCGGGGGCCACCATTATCTGTGACGCCTGCGAACGTGGGTTCCACGAATCCTGCGTCCACGTCTGGGGGCCGCTTATGCGCCAGCCTCCGCCACCACCGCTGCCCACCCCCCCTGGCGTGCGGCGGCCTCCGGTAGCCGTGAACGAGGACTGGATGTGCCCGGCGTGTGAGATAGGTGGTGCCCACTCTAAGCGCTGGAAGCTTCGAGCAGTGCCGCTCGACATCAATGCTGCCCCACGGGAGGATCCTGTTGCCATCACCGTCGGAGACATCACCAGGCAGTTATCTCAGCTCCCTCTTAATCATCTCCTTATGAATTTAGATCTTTTGATCAGCAAATTTTATATATTAGCTCTAAGAAGTAGATTGTTGTTCATGAAACGCCAGTACTTTGCAAATGGTAATGTTGAGTTCAATCGAGAACGTGTCATGATGGTTTGAACCTTGTTATATATCGCTGATGTTTGGTTTGCTACTTCTTATGATTACACAGATGCACTTGCTATCAACATAGCATATGAATCTGGTATGTTCTTTGGATTTTTCTGCTTTGCTTGACTGTTGATAACACTGAGACCTGAATGCCTTGGTTTAAATGCTATAATTAGCAACTGGTAGCAGTGGCTTTCTAAAGCATTAGTAAGAGTGCAGCATGGTGTTGCATTTTCTTTTAGTGGCTTCTAAATTTAGGTATTACACTGAGTAATTCGTGGTTGCTGCATGTTTCTCCCTGATTTACTACAAAGAACAGGGTATGAGATACTGCAGCTAATTTGATACTTTCACCCTTTCATGGCAATAAGGGCATGCACAATGATAATTTTATTTTGTTCTAGTTGTGGCACAAATTTGGTTTGTGTTATTAGTTTATTGAAGTGACAGGTACATGCAGTTCAGCCTTAGGAAATTTTAAAATCACCACGACTTGCAATCTGTAGGAGAGAAATTTGTAACCTTTTTTTTTCTTTCATTGTGAAGGTATCTTATTGGTTTCTCTTGCATTGTTGCATGAGATTGTTGTCTGACATTATCTTTATTCAAAATTCTAGTATGGAAATTTGAACTAGTTCTCTCTAGCGTGAATCATGAACTCTTTTGTGGGTTCTTTTTCGGTCCATTAAGTTTGGGGTTAGGTATCACTTAGCATGTTCCAGTAAATTAATTAACCAGGTTCAGAAGAGGAGAAGATTTGGATTGGTGTGATTAATTGGAGAATGGATCACTAGTAATAGAGTAGAAGGCACCGAAGCATCGACGACGAGGGTGTCTCGCTGCCGAGCTGTGGATGGAAATTTATACGGAGGATCAGGTAGATGGGGATTTTGTCAGAACAATGAGCTAGTTTTATTGATTGATTGACGATAGTACAATGGATCAGAACAACTGGAATGCCACCAACAAAGAAGATCCATGATAAAACCGGAAGTTGCATGAAGGTCCTTTTGATCTAATGTTTGATGTTTCTCCATGTCTTTAGTGACGAAACCACAAAAGATCAAATCCGCACAAGCCAGACCAACCTTATAGGTTTTGAAGAGCCACATGGGTTGGCTAGCTCAAGTGGTGAGAACCTAATGTGACCAAAAACACCGTGGTCGAGGACACACCCCTTGCAAGGCAGCCTGCCAAACTGTTGCTCAGACATACAACCAGTAGAGAAGGTGCAAAGCCCAAAATAGCGAGCATTGAGAATTACTAGCTCCATGAGGTAGATCATCATGGTCACACTAGGGCGAGGATGGAGTTGGGAGACCACCATGGGGCCACCACCTCCAAACACAAGCCTAACAAAGAAGGCACCTAAACTCCTAGCCAGATATTGATCCTTACTTCCTAATGCTAAATCGGTTGTTGAAGGCGAGGGAAATTGGCGGAGATTGAAACGGTGGACGATTCGTCCAATGGCTAGGGTTTCATCATGTCTCATGTACAAGGGACATGTGAGCACAAGATGATGCATACAACTTTTATGAAAGGGCCATCATGGAGAGAGATCAAGTATAGTGACTTGTGGCCGAACGCTTGTACCACCACTCTTCTTGACAAACCATCCTCCACCATTAGAGCGTGTGTATTCATCACCGTGTAAAGATTTCGCTTGGTAAGGAAAACCATGGTCAACGACTGTACCAACACCAACACCACGATAGGGCTCCACCACGGCTCTCTACCAGTGGTGGCGCCTGTGAGGAAGAACAAATTTAACATGTTTGTCAGGCGTGTGGGTCGAGCGATAGTAGGAAGAAGTTGGTATGGTAAGAGAGACAAAAGGAGGGTGGGCAGAGTGCTGACATGGTCGATGGATAAATACTCGTGTAGCTCTGGTGCCACCTACGCATAGAATTACTATCTCTGTCCCTAAATATAATACGCTTTTGCAGCTCAATTTGAACTGCAAAAACGTCATATATTTAGGAACGGAGGGAGTAGTTCTTTTTTTTCCGCATAATCCAGAAATCCTTTACAAGATTGAATTGCGTCTACATTCTTGTTATGATTAGAATTTGTTGTGAATCACAACATTGTGATAGTATCCCTAATCTCTCTTACACTACAATGTATGGGACATCAAACAAACATGTACTGGGTCTTCCTGTTAGCATCCGTGCCTAACCTGTATCGCCGTGGCAATCTATTTTGGTGCCTCTTGTGTAGTTATCGTCGCATCATTGCTCAATATCAGTGGACATGACTCTTATTGTTAGGTTTTTTTCTTCAGATTCAGTATTGTTGGCCTTGACTCCTTGACCTCGCTACACATTCTTTAGCTAGATCTCTAAAGGATCTTTTTAGTTGGCATGTCCATGGTTACTTGTTACTCCACGGAGTTCTTTTGTTTCTCGTCAACTTTATCCAAAGCTACACAAATCTTCTCAATTTTTGTCTCCTTTAGCTAGTAATTTAATTTCCTTAGTTTGTCACAACCCTTCCTTATGTGACCATCTGCATTGAATCCTTTCCATTTTTTCTTCCCGCTGGCCCATCCTAATTAGATCGAGCATGGCCCAACTCCAATCTCTTCTCTCGCCTCTGACGTGTTCTCCCCGATGTAAAATTGCCCTTTTGGTATTTATGTATAACCTTCTATGCAGTCCGCGATCATTGTCGCGACTAAAAAATTATCGTCACTATGTTCCTACTTGTGGCCACTATTGTCAGCTTTAACAATTTTCATTATTTTCCATTAACGTGGCAACTCTTTCTGAGACCTTACTTGTAGATGGTCATTTGGTCTAACTCCTTATAACGGTTTGATTTGAGATGTTAACCCATCTTTCTTTCTGCCGTTCAATGAACTATAAACATAGTTTTGATGTGAAATTGGAATTGTCGTTGTGTCTGAACATTAAAGAGCTATCAGGTACTTTCTGAAGGCTTAGAGGAACAAACTATCAAGGTTTAACACTGGTAATGTTTGATCGTCAGTGTCACATGTATTTTATGAGTAGAACAAGTCATGACACAATTTAGTACATCTTCATAGAAGTCTGAGTGGGACCTTCTACACAACCGGTTAGTTAAGCTCGTGAGACATTGCATTTCAACAAACGCATTGATGGTGATTCTCGGAGAGGTATGCCATGGTATCCCCTTATGTAGCAAATGGCATCTATGTGAACCCCCATGTGACGATTCTGCCACACAAAGGGAGTTACTAACCTTAGGCCATGTAGGGGAGATGAACCAAGGAAGAGACATGACGCGAGCCATGTCATTGAGTAACCTCATATAGTGAGTCGACAACCTACATCCGAGAGGACTTCCACATTGCAAGATCTAGGGGAATCATCAGGATTGAGGGTATACTTGGTTTGCTCATGATCACATTTTGCCATATTTCCTGGATTGAAGATTTTCCTATTTACTGATATCTTCATGTTGGACTTGCTAAGAGGCGTTTCCTACTTATGCAGAAGAGCCTATGCTTGAGAGGAAAACAATAAACGATGAAGGGAAATTATCTCCCAAGGCTACATTCTCTTCTCTTAACTTGTGCCTCCTCCTATTCAAGGCACTACCACACATCTTCCTTCGTATGACATTTTGCCATCAAGTCTCCTTGGGGCCAGTTGAAGGCCAACAACAACAATATGGTGGCTATACTCACCCATGGACACCTTCGAGAACATCAAACCGCCTACAAGATGTCTTGACCGTATATGAGGGTGTGGTGGAAACGTTGGCCATGATAAAGGAGCAATGGATGACTATTATGTCGTGATGCCACCCCGTCACCAACACCCTCGGTGTTGGCGACCCCCCTGCCACCCTTGCACACATTATGTCACCCCCCTCGAGAAAACACAATAGATCTTGCGTTTCATTGCATTGAAAAGAAGGGGTTTGAGTTACAATCCTCATAGGAGGCAGTTACAATCTGTGATTTGGAATCAGTGGACATCCCAAGTTGGGGGGTGATAGCTCTAAGTCCTAATGCTCCGGCACGTGCCCAGAGGGCTGCCTCATCTTTGATCTTTGTACATAAGTCATTCGTCGAGGGGTGACCTCCTTTGACGGCACAATCATTTCGGTGTTTCCAGAGCATCCAGGGGACTAGCAAGGTCGCATAGGTGAGGCCTTTGAGCATAGGCTTGGGGGCGAGCTGCCTTGTGGATTGCCACCAAGCATTGAGCGAAGGCTCGTTGTCGGGTGGGAGGTAGGGCATCCTTAGCCAGCTCAGCGTCTCATACTGGACCTGCCGAGAGAAGGGGCCGGTGGGGGTGGGGGGGGGGAGGTGATGCATGGTCTCAGGAACTTGGTCGCAGAGGGGGCAACGCATGGGTGCTGTAGGCCGTGGCGAGCGAGTAGGTCCATGGTCCAGCACCGATCAAGGTTAGCGAGCCAGTGGAAGAATCGGAGTTGCGTTAGTGCCCAACAGTTCCAGGTGAGCTTCCAAGTGTCGCAGTCGGTGGAGCTGTGGAACGTGGCTAGGTAGGCAAACTTTGCGGAGTAGATGCTGCTTGCGCTCCATTTCTAGGTTAGATAGCCCGGCTCGGTGGAGAGAGTTGTGGGCTTGATCTTGTACCAGAGTTGGAGGTATTTGCCGATTTCCTGGACGCCAACGGTGCCATGGATGTCTCGTGCCCACTGATCAGTGTGGAACCCGTTGGCGACCGTTCGGAGCTTGCGGCGGCTCTTGGGGATGCACGCATACAGGAGGGGCGTGATCTCGCAGACTGAGTGCCATCGATCCACCGATCCTCCCAGAACAGGGCCCCTAGGCCATTCCTTAGCAGCATGGTGGTGGAGGCGAAGGAGGTGCACTCCTCGGCGCTGAACTGCAGGTCAAGGCCGTTCTAGGCCCTAGTATTGTCCGTGCTGCTGAACCAAAGCCAGCGCGTGTGCAGCGCGAGGCCGGTGCGCTCGAGGTCGTGGACGCCAATTCCACCTAGCGAGATTGGCTTGGAGATGCGCCGCCAGTTGACGTGGCAGTTCCCACCATTAGCTTTTGTGCGTCCGGCCCAGAGGAATCCTCTGGATTTTCTCAAGTACCTTGATGGTCTTCTTGGGGGGGTGCCAACACTAGCAACTGATGGACGGGGATCGCGCTCAGTAGTGCCTTGATGAACGCGAGGCGGCTGGCCTTGTTCATGAGGCGCGCCTTCCATCCTGGGAGCATATCGGCAGTCTTGTCGACGACGGGCTACAACTGGGCAGCAGTGGGTCGCAAGATCGTCAGTGGAATGCCCAGGTAGGTGATGGGGAAATCCACAATGGGGCAGCCCAGGAGGTCGACGGCGGTGGGCACAGCCTCATCAGTGTCACATCGAATCAGGGTGGCGGAGCTCTTCAAGAAATTGACCCGAAGGCCCGAGGCTTGCCTGAAGAGCTGCAAGATGTTCTTCTCTGCCATAATATCACCCGGTGATGGGTGGCAGAAGAGGATCACGTCGTCTGTGTATAGCGAGACGGTAGGGTTAATTGAGTTGCCTATTTGTTTACCATTGGTGTCTCTGCCAAAGAATAAGTATGATATGATTCATGATTAACTTCTTCACACCTTAGGGTGTTACTCATTATCTGGCTGCATGGAGCATGATCGGTGCCATGTAGCCTACAGGTGCAAGTGCAGTGGATTTGATCAGATACTGCTCAGACCATCCCCTATACGACATTATTTTGTTGGATTCAGAAGCGAATCGGATAGCGCTAGGATGTAGATACAAATACAGCCGCATAGCTAGACTTGGCAGGTAGCGTAATGCCTCATCCGATAGTAGACACAAGTTAACGGGGTAATACACACATGCGAAGAGTATTTAAACGTCGAGCAAAATCACAAGAGTAAAGGGCATATAGAACTACAAGGTGATATATAACAATTAGAAGCACATAATAAACTCTAGAAGGCGGTAAACTTCCACAAGTAAAACACTAGGGACGCCAGCATACCATGTCATAAACAAGTAACACCCGTATGACAAGTTTGTTACTAAAGTTCTATGGAAGTCGGATTATCCTATTTAAGAGGGTTGGATAATCTCACTAAAAAACTCCATAATCCTAACACCATCAGATATTAGGAATAATATATCTTGTGTGCTGGGTTTGGAATCGGAGCAGATAGTGTCTAGATGTAAAAAAAAACTATTACCATGTCCTATCTATACATTGGATCCTCAAATGGTCCGGTTCAATAATTATCCAAATCACATCCCCTTACATGTGGGTGACCACAGTATCATCTCTTAATTCCGTTGCATTATGGGGCCACAGCCTATGGCCTCGTGGAAATACAAGTTGCATATTTCCTCGCATGGTACCAGAAGTTAGGTTTAGGGATTTGATTTTTAATCCTGAAGCCGCAACTCATCTCTCTCCTGGTCTTCTCAATTCGAGTTTCTCCTGACCTCCTCTCACCATTGTCTTCATCCCACTGTCGCCGCTGCATCCCCATGTTCCTAGCTGCATTCGCATCGCCTAGATTCACAATTGTTGCCCGTCTCGCTCTAATAAGGTCCACTTGTCAGCCGCTCCTCTCGATCGGGCCCACTGGAAAGCCACTCTCATGTGCCGCCGGGCCTCTACCCCACCCGTGCCCTTTTGGCCTGCCCACACACTCCCATCAATTGTAAGGGCCAGTTCTTTTGGGGCTTATTGCTGGCCGTGGAAATAAGCTGCCCCCTCCCCGGCTTATTCTATAAAATTTAGGCTTAGGCTTGCTTATTTAGGTTCTAACGTCAGCTCTCACCCCGCACCGCCGACTCTCTCCCCAAGTTGCCAGCGTCTGGATCTGTACCTCACGCTGCCGGTGCTAGCGGGATCTCCTCACGCTGCCGGCTCTAACCCCGCACCGCCGGCTCTCTCCCCAGGTTCCCGGCGACTGGATCTGTACCTCGCGCCGCCGGTGCTAGCGGGATCTCCTCTTCCTCGCGTCCCCCAAGTGCACGACTTGGAGCTCCCCCCTCAGATCTCGCGTCCAGCCTCATCTTCATAGGTGAGCTCTGGTTCCTCCCTTCCTCTCCCGGTTCCTCGATGGCTGACGATGAGCAAAAGGGTTAGATTTAGTTGAAGTTTTAGACTATGGTCATTTTTTGGCTGACAGTTCAATAGAGGGTCAACTTTATGAACTCTCACTATAGATACTGCCTTTTCTGAATCCGAATTTGTTCTGGGATGAAATATCCAAATCCTACACTGGATTCTGCTGGATATTGAATGGCCTTCTTGAATGGCTTACTACGGGATATGACTTTGGATCGCCCAGATAGTATCCGTCCTGTTTCCAGTCCTGTGTCCGGAGAGTGCTGTGGGGATGGAGTTGGGCATCCAGTAATTTGGCTCTCTACACGGACGGCTTGCTTTTCTGCTCTTTAATTCTTGTGGGGAAGAGTATAATGCAGTTTTTTATTTTATTTTTTTATGCGAGAAGGGGTTCACTATTTCAGAATTTCTAAAGAACATTCCACTTTGATAACAAAACTTGTTTTGCATTATGAATTCAAATTTCAAATACTATTAAGGAAATTTCTTCTGGGTTTGATATTACCATGATTTCCTTTCTCACTGAAAACTATTGGGTTTCCTGCCAGGCTTGTTAATCCTGGGGCCTGCCCCTATGTATTTTATAATCTTGGAATACTACAACAAGGTGCACAGCATTAATGAGGAATAAAGAAGAATAAACGTAGCAAAAATAGGCAGACATAAATTATATGAAACATGTTGCTGTTAAGGTAGAAGGGGCATCCATTAACATGACAACCTACTAATCATCTATTCTGTTCTTCTTTTAACATGACAACTCTCGCATGGCTGCAAATTTTTCTGATCAGTTCATACGCATTTACCCAATTGTTAGCAGGCGACGCCTTTCCTTTATTAAAGCATTTCAATATCATATACAGCATATAAGATTATATGAGCATTTGTGAAACATGTACTGCTTAGTGATGGATTCTGACCTGACTTGTACTGTAGGTTACTCCTTCCCTATTTTGGTTATGTTATTCCATAATTATTGCAAGGATGCTCTCCTTTGGAGACTGGGCCATGGTCACGTGTCAGATTGCTTGGTTTTTGTATTTCAAAAAGATATATTTCAGACTAAATTTGAAGAAAAAGAATGCCGGTCAGAAAGTGGCATTCTATGCTTTCGCGCATCAACCCTCACGCATGCCCCTTTTTTGCAGTTTCTCGTGTACTTGTTTTAATATCACATTTAGATCCACATAAGACAAAGGCTTATGTACTTACAGAAATCGTTCAACCAGATGACCCTGCACCAAATTGTTCTACTTTATTGTCTATATACAGCCAAGTCTTATAAGATATACATGCTGGAACGGTGACGTGGAATTTGTTAAAAGTATATATTTTTATTGTAGTGATGGCACATTTTTCTCATGTTCCTTTATGGAGGTGATAAACTGAGTACATACTCCATGGGTCTTTCCCTTTATAACACCAATCGTCCCGAGAATCAATCTCCTTGATAAAAAAGAGAATATCGTCCCGAGAATCAATCTCCTTGATAAAAAAGAGAACAGGAAGGGAAAAGAAAAGAGCGAGAACCCTTAACTTTGCCCTCACCCTTCTTCCGCCAATCAGCTCTGAGATCTCAGTTCAGTTGACAGGAGTTGATGTGATCTGTGAACCTGTGCATCTTGAGGTAGACCTAGTTTTTCTCTCTCTCTCTCAGGTGGGGTTAAAGGCTGCGCTGCGTGCCTTTTCTTCCTTCTGTTTGTTGTTTTGGGGATTACTCCTGATTCTGCCCTCGCTATTGTTCTGCAAATCAGCCCTGGAATATTGCTTCAGCTGATGGCAGATCGGATGATCTGCAAATCTATGCATCTGGAGGTGCAGATCTAGGTTTCTTTCTCCTTGCACGAGGTGGGGGTGAGGTGGGGGGCGGGTGCAGAGGGCAGTTCTAGAATTTCCAACTTTTGCAATTTTGTGAAGTGTTATACCTGCATCAGATCATGCGTACTGAAGTTGGTAACAAACATCAAAGTTTGCTTTATTTATTCTTGCGGCCTATTAGTTCTGGTACATGCATAGATGATGTACAATTTCCCCACCTTGTTTGGTCTATTTTGATGCTAAAATTTTAGTCACATATTATTTGGTGAATCTTTCTCTTGATTTCATGGACAAAGTTGCCCCAATGTTCATTCTCTCCTTCAGCAGATCTTTTGATCTTCTTAAATCCACATGATGTACTAGATCCCATCAGTAGCCCATCCACAGATGGTTGCGAAATTGCTGCAGCCGAGTACATAACTGCAGTATAACTTCAAAATCAAACATGATTTGAAGCTAACTATTTCTGTTTTCAGCCCACCATCATTCTGTACAATGTTTAGTTATCTTGATGATTGTTCTTCTGTACCTTTAGTGATTATTATGGAGTTGAATTTGCTTAATCGAGTTGTCTTTGCATAACAGTGTGTTAAGAAGCTTATACCCTTAACAGTTGAATAGGTTGCGCCGCAATAATTCTCAGTAGTACTGCAAACTAAATTGTAAATAAAACAATCAAATCGTTATTGTCCTCTCATTGTTTTAGACTACTTTTATGTGCTATGCTGAAGAGAATAAGCGCTGAAAGCATGCTTGCATTTACTCTAGCCGGTTCATTGTGTTACAGAGCAGTGCTTTCATTATCTTACATGATGCTCGCTGTTTTATTGTCAAGTGGTTATTGTCTTGATTATTCTTGAAAGATCTGTTTGAAGGAAAAACTTCTGATTTCTTGAAAATTCTACTTTTTGCAAAGAAAAGTGAAACTACAAGTAACTTGTGGCAGCTATTTAGCGATAAACTTTATAAGATGTACTGTTTTTGGGTGCATAATATCAGAAATGTTATAGGAAGTTTTCTAATAACCCTTGTTGTACAGACATTATCATCAGAAGAGAGTTAATATTATTTTTTTGATCCTCACAGAGTAAGTGTTGCTGATGGAGCTCACTTGACCGAATTGGCTACTCCACGTTTCGAGGGGCTGCAATTGAATAATACAACTCCTTTTGGTAAGGATATTAGAGCAATCATATGTACTGCAAGAGAGATGTATTTGCTTTCTGTTGGGGATTTTCCACACCTTTTATGCACTGTAACTTTTTAGACAGCAATTTGCTGTGCTAACCATCAAGATCAACTTCTGCTTGCCCCCATGTTCAGTGCATGTGTGGCCACTTAGGCATATTATGTGTTTATAAAGGGAAATTTGGTTCCAGTTCCAAAAAATTATGGGTCATGCTAACATTTTGAAGCTATACCTGTCTCGTCTCTAAAAGTAACTATTGGCCATCATTGGTGGTGCATCTTATAATAATCCCTCTTCTGGCTATCATGTTGCAGATGGGAATCACTTTATGCCAGCATTTGGTCTTCCTCATTGTTTTAGCATAAGACAACAATTTCCTCCTGTGGATCAAAATTTCATTGCTGATGGAAACATAGAACAGAGGTCCAATCATACACGCCGCAGGAGAAGAGATTTTCCACAAACATCAGCATTGCCCAAGTTTTCTGAGAAGCACGAGTTTGTAAGTTCCAGCATTTTGATGGAGCCATCATTTTTTATGAAAGCAACAGCCCCGAGTCCTACAGAAGAAAGAAATCCACTAAAGCCTCCAAAATTTCTTGCGGAAAATTGCAACCGTCAACCACATCATCGCAGTGTGAGTATCTCATTAACTGTTTCCGATTTGTTTCTTCATCCAGTGTCCATTTTAGATGTTATTGTTTCCCACTGGTACAGCCTTTATTTATTCATTTTATACTGCAGTTCTTGTATCTTACGTTCACTTTGGCACTGATTTTGATAAATATTACTTTGTTGTGTTGTTTCTCTAGGTTGGCCTACCTGTTCAATATCAAGATTTCTTTATAACTAGCTTGGGAGAAATTGATAAACAGGCAAGCTACCACAATTGCCACCAGATATGGCCAGTGGGTTTTACGTCTTACTGGCATGATAGAGTTACTGGTTCACTGTTTGAGTGTGAGGTGTGTGATGGAGGGAGTTTTGGGCCTTTGTTTAAGGTCAGAAGGTTACCATGCTCAGCGTTCCCCCTTCCAGAAGCCTCGACCATTCTCTCTCAGAATGGTGCAAGAAAGGCTGATACAATTGAAACAAAGGAAAGTAGCAGTTTTATTGGAGATGCTGCTAATGATATGGATGATGATCTTTATATGATCCGGGATGTTCCCTCTGAGACCAATCAAGATTTCTTATCATGTCTTACCAATGATACAGAGGATAAAATGACTTCTTTGGGTTGCAATGATGTACAGAGTTCAAATATGGTGTCACAAATACTACCTTCAAATTCAGAGAATGTTCCACCAAGTAAGGAAGCCAATATTAATGACCAAATTGGTGAGTTTACATTTGAGGGAACATCATCCTCTTCAGTATGGAGGATGATTTCTTGTGCTATGGTGGAAGCTTGTGAAAAAATGTACAAGGAACATGGGCATTTGGTCTTCTCATGCACACACAGTAGTGGAAATCATTTGTTAAACAAGGGGAGTGGATGTCAGAACTTTGATGGTCCTTACGCTCCCTTAACTAGATTTTGCTCATCCAATGGCCCCAGTATACCACGAATTATAGAAAAGAAGAATGATGTGGAATCTACTTATACATTACTGAAGAAGTGGTTATACCATGATAGAATTGGGCTTGATTTGGAATTTGTTCAAGAAATTGTGGAGTCTCTTCCTAGATCCAGGTCTTGCATAAACTACCAGTTCTTGTGCAATAGGGCTGAATTTCACTCTTCTATGACAGTTGCAAGTGGTTTACTTATATCTGTGCATAAAGATGGCCAAAGTAATGGAGATATGTCATATGATAGACATGGTGCGGTGACTGGGCTACATGATCATGTTCAGCCCAGCAGTTCTAGCATCCGTGAGCTACCTCCGGGACGTCCTATTAGCCATAAGCTTCCACCAGAATCGGCGGGAGATGTTTTCCAGGTAGCTCTTTACATATCTGCAGGGTCGTACCTGAGAAATTAGAGGCCCTGTGCAAAATTAAATTTTGGCCCTAAGTATTACTACCTCCGTCCCATACTAATTGACGCTCAAACGGATGTATCTAGCCGTATTTTAGTGCTAGATACATCCATTTGATCGTCAATTAATATGGGGCGGAGGGAGTACATAATTAACTGTGAGAACAAGTTTTATATTTCATATCGCTAATAAAAAAATGAAATGGAATTCCAAAAAAGAAAGATATGGTTCATATCACTAATATAATTGCTCAAAGAATTGTATCTTATCAAAAAACAAATCTTGCCCCAAATGACTTGATTTTTCGCATATGGTGGCATCATTTTAGCATTGTTTGATACTACTCACCTACGTTCCGAAATATCCTACAAATATAGAGTCAAAAATCTATATCTTTGCCGCTAATAACAAAAGGTTTTTGAGTTTGTTAAAAAAAGTGCCAATACATTTGACATGGATTTTTTTATTATAGTTACCTGCTCCATATTTATACAGAGATTAGCAGTCAAGGTTGCTTGTTCCAAAATTGTCATCTATTTCGAATGTAAGGTGTACATAATCTTCAATTAGGTCTTTATAAACATTTTTTTTCAAATATTATCAATTGTTAAAAAGAAGTTAAATTTCTCTTCACCGAACAATTATTGATGGGCTAGGTGGGAGATTGACAGGAAGCGTACTAGCTATTCATTGCTGATAATAGATTCATTCTGGGGAATTGCAAAGAAATTAGTCAAGAAAGATGGACTGATGGAGATAGTCTCCAATTTGAATAGGAGAGAGAGAGAGAGGGAGCGAGTGGAAGGAAGGAAGGGGGAGATGTGCGTGAGGTGGAGTTTGTAGACTGTAGTTGTCTCAGTTCTCGGTGTACAACTATCAAATAGCATTGCAAGTGCTTTCTCACTAGTACTGTTAACGCAGGATTAACATTTTTTTATCATTGCATGATTAACAATTATTACTAGTAGTACTTAATCAAATCTGGGCCCCCTCTGATTTGGAGGGCCTGTGCAGGCGCACACCCTGCACAGGCTTCCTGCATATCTTTCACTGGTTCTACTATTTGAAGAAACACATCTTTACACAGTTGTGCATTTCCTTCTTATTCTTGCATCCATCTTCTCATTGAAATATTCTTGTAGATATGGGAGTTCTTGGGGCGTTTTGCTGAAATCATTGGTCTCAAAGAAGTGCCTTCATATGAACAATTGGAAGATGAACTTGTTGACCCATGGCCAGTTTGTGGAAATCAGAAAGAAACATTGTTGAAGGGCATTCAACAATGTAGGGATTACTCTTCACCGATGAATTCCCCTGCTAATGTTTCTATATCACATTCAAATAGTGAATCTGGTCTATCCAATAATGAAGAGATTGTGTCTGTGTTTATTCCTGTGGAAACTTCTTCTATGAAGGAAGCTGGTCAAGATAAATTGGCAGCGCAGACACTTGGGAGGTGCACTGGTGTAGTATTGCCTGGAGTTCACCTTGCACTCTTCAAGGTTCTTTTTGGTGAGCTACTGTCAAAGGTTGCCGTATTTGTAGATCCAAACATTGACCCCAAAGAATCAAAACCCAGGCGTGGAAGAAAGAAGGACACTGAGAGCCTCATTTCAACAAAGGAATTTAACTTTGATATGCTAACTGCTAACAAGTTGACTTGGCCCGAGTTGGCTAGAAGGTACATGCTAGCTATTTCTTCCATAAATGGGTGCATGGACGTGTCTGACATTTCCAGTCGAGAAGGGGTGAAGTTATTCCGCTGCCTACAAGGTGATGGTGGCATACTGTGCGGAGCAGTACCTGGTGTTGCCGGCATGGAGAAGGATGCCCTGGTAAGCATTTTATACTTATACAATTAGGTAAACTTGTGATTCATTTGGATCATGCCTTCCTTTCCTTCTTCAGTCAGACATGAGTTGCAGTCTTTAGATTGCTGTATGCTATGGTTATTTGCTATCTGTTTTTGGATTTTTAACTTCTTATTTCTATTTAATAATATTTGCTTTGATTGCAACCCCGTACAATTATATTACCCACATTAACTCTTCATAATAGTATGTTTCTATGTTGTTTCCATGAGGGAAATAAGACATATCCCTGTTTTATTCTGCTTAGGAAAAAAACTTGTTTTTTTGGGTTGCTGTCACCATCGGTACCGCTTTCCGTTTTTTACGGTAAAACAACAGGGAATGCCATTACACTGTATTTATATGTACTTTGTAGTATAATAGAAAGATGTATGTACAAGCCTAGCAAGTCGGGTATAATCAGTTGAGAGACTCTGCCCATTTGTTTTTTTCTATGATTTTATTCAGAGTTTTTCCACCTGTTTGCAGAAATTTTGTTGTTAAATCTTATCTATGGAGACAAGATTCTTGTTTTTGCTTATTTGGCTGGAGATATCTTGACTACATTAATTCCTTGTCCAGCTGTGTGATATTTTGAGAATTTTGAATATAATTTATAAGGATGCTGTTTTACGTTTGTTGTATAATTTATCTATAGTTTTTTGTTCGCTCACTAAGAGATATTATAAAATTTCCTGTGTTCTTATTTTAGATGATGATAAATTTTTATGTGTATTTTTGCTGCACTGTAATTAATGTCTTGTATTTTCAGCTGCTTCTGGAGGCGGAAAATTTGATATGCAGTTCTCTATCAAGTGAAGGAAACAAGGTTTTTATGATGGATTACAAATACACTGGTATGATAGATTCTGCTGAGGTGCCTATTGCTGATAATAGAACATTGCCAGATTGGGCAGAACCACTAGAGCCGGTGAGAAAATTACCGACAAATGTGGGAACAAGAATTAGAAAGTGTGTTTATGAAGCTTTGGATCGAAAACCACCAGAATGGGCAAGGAAAACTTTGGAACATTCGATAAGTAAAGAGGTCTACAAGGGTAATGCATCTGGACCAACCAAGGTTAGTAATGCTCCTGCAGGCTGCAGTCATATGATTATTGCTGTTCTAGACTGCGTTTATTTTCCTTCTTTTAGCCTTGACCCACTCTCTGTCCCTTAAAAAACTATTTTACTAATACATCGAGCTGCAATGCTTATGGTGTTTTTCTCGTAAGAAGTAACGAGTTGCAAAATATAAGTATGAGTTTGTATTAGTTTATGTTTTATTACCATTTGTTGTGTGGGTTGCAGTCTAGATTAGAACTACTCATGAATTTTGCTCTTAGCCGGCAAGACGAATACATAAATTCCGTTTTCTAGTTCCCCTGACAATTCTTTTGTTACGAAGTATTGTATCCCTTAAAAAGGATGACAGAAATGCGAATTTTGTTTGAAAACTTGAAAATCAGTCAGATGATGTATTTTGTATTTACATGTCTTTGCTTATATAGGCCGAGCAGGAAACTTCGGTTAACATGAACTTGCTGTCAGTATTGCACTTTACCAAAGTTTTACTATATATATAGCTGCCAGAAGAGGAGTCAGTGCATAGCACGGCCATACTTATGTTGTATTTAAAGAAATGTATTTGCTAGGTGCCTTATTAGACTTATTCTTTGCCATGATACTTTTGTCTATCTTTTAATTTGAGAACCCTTATAACTAGGGGACTATTTGGAAAATACACTAATTTTTTTTCTTGTTACAGAAAGCTGTTTTGTCTGTGTTGTCAGAGGCATGCCGTGTAATAGTGCCACAAAAACCTGAAAACCCAAGAAATGAAAGGAAAACTATTTCCATCTCAGAGGTTATCTTGAAAAAGTGTCGTATTGCTCTGCGCCATGCCATTTCTTCAGATGAATCTAAGCTTTTTGGGAATTTGCTTGGAACTACTCTAATGAACTCTAATGAGAATGAGGATGAGGGCATCCTTGGCTTTTCTGGTATGGTGCCACGCCCTTTGGACTTCCGCACAATTGATACAAGGTTGGCTATGGGCGCTTACTGTGGATCTTGGGAGACTTTTTTTGAGGATGTGCAAGAGGTATGTTTTTCTTTAACACCCTTTTTATATTATGCTATGGTGATACGCATGGGATATTTTCTCAGATTTTCCATGGATTGACTTCATGTTGCATTAGCTTGTGCTAGATGGTGACATGGTGGTACCACCAGATCATGGTGTTGCTTCAGCATCATTCTATCTTTTAACAGAAAATTTCAGAAATGTTGACTAGCTACAATCTGTTTTTGGAGATAGTTTGTCTGGGTTTCTCTAAGGCCTTGTTTGCTTTCGAGGGATTTAATCCACTAGTGGAATCAATCCACCTAGGGATTGGGCTGATCCCTGCTTGTCACCCAATCCAACTGTATACCAATCCATACCAAACCCCCCTCTTCAGATCTCATTTGGTTCTCCCAAACTCAGTTCAGAGTTATAAATGACACAGAGCAACATGTTTGGACATAACATTTGAACAACATACACAATACTATCATATACGAAAATGGTCTGCACCATATAACAAGATGGCAACAAGAATGCAGCAGTAACATGAATAAACTGGTAGACAAACATCTCGAAACGATACGAACACCATCTCCAGTTGCATATCATCCATGATAATTCAGTACAAATTACTCAGAACTTTTGTGATCCACTCAAAAAATAAATAAACAAGAACTTGTGTTCCTCGATTGTGCACTTCTCTTTGATGTAGGTATCATACAAGAACTTGCTGACATCCTTGTTCTTCAGGTGGCATTTCTGGTTCAAGTAAAACAGAATAAGGGTCATGAACTCATCATTAGACAGACCCCATCATTTCTACAGGACGCGTCACAACATCAAACCAATTTTGCAACGCAAGAAACCATGCAAACTTTGAGGATGCACAATAACTTTCAAGTTGATTAGAACAACCATACAAAATAAAAGGAAAGCTTAATCCCCACCATACCAAAACAACCATAATAACTTTGAAGTTGAAGAGGTGCTCAGTTTTGTTCTACGGCTAGACTGGTAGAGCCCAAGTAACCCATGTTTAATCTTACTAGAAGTGTTAGCGGGTCAGAAACCTACCCATCTACTAATAGTATCCATGCATTCCTTACATATTCATTAGGATATATATCCACATATAATTTGGACAGCAACCAAGAAGAGTATAACTGCAAGAAAACGCAGGGGACAAACTACGGAAATTTGCAAAGACAAGTAACTGAGTCAACCTATTCTAGCAGCCATTAATAATGCAAGTCTTGCTCAATGTGTGTGTCCAACTACTAGTCACAATGAACTACAAGGACAGTGGAGAGCAACTGTACTAGAGGCTACAAACATGCACATAGGTGAAAGTCCAGAAATTCCAAGTCCTAACATATCTTTAGACATGAGAACCTAACAAGTCTCCAATCAAAACAGTAGACAAAAGCAAATAGATCTGCACATATTTAATACTGGACTACATGTCAGCTTAGAAAGATGAACCTTCTGTGAGTTTTGGTTACCATCTGACTACGAATAGACGTGTGTGTGTTTGATCTTATGATTGTTCTTGCAACTAGTCACAGCCAGCTCCTACTACACACACAACTATCATCACTTCCTCGTCCAAGAAATGCAAAGACAATTACTAGAGACATGACAGATTTGGAGCCATGTGCGTGTGTTTGATCTACATGGGAACCTAACAAGTCTCCACATGAGAACCTAATTTGGAGCCACACAGATTTGACAAAATAACTACTATTCCATCACAGAAGGAATGAAACGGAAGCCCCACGGCCCCGCCTTGTCCGTCGCTGGCGACGGTGCTGCGGTGCAGCAGGAGGAGAGGGAGGGAAGGATTCAGGCCAGGGCAAGAAAAAAAATGAGATAACTTATGGGAGAGAAGGCTGCCATCGTCACCGTCGTCATCTTCGCTACCAGCAGCACCGATGCCCTGCTCATTGACGATTCTACTACGCAAGATACAGGAGAAAAGGAGATCAAAGGAATAGAGAAGGGAAGGAGGCAGAGGTACATACTTACAGGAGAGAAGGCGACCATCGTCAGAGGCATCGCTGGTGGCTCTGCTCGGTGCTGTTTCTTGCGCCGCCGCCCCTTCGCCTCGGTAGGTTCGCGCGCCACCGCTCCTTCTCTTCTCGTCGTGGATCAGTTCCACGAGGATGAGCTGATCCTTTTGGCCCCTATGGAACAGAGTGGATTGCCGTGGTTTGGGCCGGTATTTTCCATGCCCTGGGCCAAACCAAATATTCAAATTGTGATCCACGTGTAATATTTCCCTGCTGAAACGACCACCGTGGGTCGGGCGCGATCCCGGGCAATCCCGGGCACATCAAAGTTTACTGTGAAGTGTCTCGTCTGGGTTTCCCTAAGTGGGCTTTTGGTTATATGATGCTACACCAGTTTACTGTTGAGTGTGCATTCTACTACAGGTCTAAAGCTGGCATGAGTGCACTAACTGCTTCTCATGCTAAACTAAGCCCATTGACTGCTGCAGTACGAATTTACAATAGACAGAAGCCTAATTTTAAGGCTTATGATATCTATGTATATCATTGCTATTCATGTTGGCAATGTAGTAATGCCTGTTTATCCATGAGCGATTCTTATTCTCGTTTCTATTGACGGCTGTTTCCTTATTGATTGCCAATGTATATATTCATAAACTTTGATGTGCGTTGGTTTATGTCCATTCAAGGGATGTTACACATGCACAAAAAAGGTAAAGTGTTGTGCTGAATTGAACATCCCGAGCTTCTAAGTTGGTACATGAGACACATCTGTTTGGTTCAGAAAAGTTGGGAATGATTCCCGTTCATTCATGATTCATGAGCACAGCTACATTAGCAAATTTGATATTATATTTGGTGAACCTACTAGAACCCATTTGTTTATGTCTCTATAATTGAGCAGTATATATATTTAGTTCCCTGGTCAAATTATGATGCCATTATGTTTACCTGCAGGTAATCCGTAATCTGCACACTGCATTTGCTGATCGAGCTGATGTAGTGGAAATGGTTGCAGAATTGTCTCAGAGTCTTGAATCCTTATATAAGACAGAGGTTTGTTATCCCTTTCTTTATCAATCTATCTCACGTGATTTAGTCAACCTATCTCATGCGATTCCATAATTTCATTTCACATGCGTTTATGATCAAGATGATATTGCAACTAGAAAATAAAATAAATGGGTCACTGAGTAAGCTTTATACAATCTTATTGGGATTACCTATGCTGATTTGAGTATATATTAGCTTACTGTTAATTTTTCTGTTTACTAAGTTATATTACCAGGGATTTTAATAAACCTTTTGGATTTCTCTTCTTTTTACATGGCTGGTGCAGGTGCTCGACCTTGTTCAGAAATTTGATTGTCACCTGTCTAATGAGAATACTGATTCAGAAATCCATGAGGAGCTACATGAAATTCTGACTGCAGCAACCAAATTACCTAAAGCTCCATGGGAGGAGGGTGTTTGCAAAGTATGTGGCATTGATAGAGATGATGAAAGTGTTCTCTTATGTGATGAGTGTGACTCGGAATACCATACTTACTGCTTGAATCCACCACTAGCTCGTATACCACAAGGAGACTGGTTCTGCCCATCGTGCATATTGAAGCCAAAGAAAAAATCACGTCTTGACCAGGGTGCTCAGGATTCAAAACGACAACGAAAAGGAGCAGAGTCTCATGTTCACGACAAACCGTCGTGCATGTCAGGTCAAAAGAAATCACATCCTGACCAGGGTGTTCAGGATCTGAAACGACAACGAAAAGGAGCCTTTCACGACATACTTATTAAGTTAACTGCAGCAATGGAACAAAAGGAGTACTGGGAGCTTAGCACACAAGAGGTATGGGTTTTTTCTTCTATGTTTCAAGTAGATATCTCTATTGTTTAGTGTTTGGAAGTTTAGTTCTTTGTGTATTGCACAGTTCGTTGTGTTCCTTCGTATTAAGAAAAATGAAGTGGAAGCTTGAGAGTTCAGACCAGTAAAACAAAATGGGTCATTTTTCTCATACAAAATTTAAGCTGGTCAGACTTCATTCCTTACTTAGACCAACATTTTCTGATTGGTATGTCCTGCTATGGTGGTAGGGATGTTGGATTCATAGGCACCCTGAAAATCGACATGTTTTAGATTTGCTGGTATTATTACCTGGGGTTTCCTTTACTTGTACGTATGTTTTATAACACTTCCCAATTTCCCGCCCATCATAGTGGTAGATGAAATGTTTTATTTGTGTTAGCTCCGGTGAACTTCTACATGCCACATATATTCTGTGTGTTGGTCTGTTGGATTGTCCCTGTGTTGTCACAACCATCAAAATAAGGTTAATTATTCAAGCATTGTTGGGTATCTTATATATGTGGCACTTTGTGCAAACAGATGAAGTCAACATATGTGTATGGTGCTATGGTGCACCCCATGGTCTCGTAGTTTAAATTATTTGATCCGTTTTTCAACTTCCCTTCCCTCACTCTATCATCTTGTGAACTTCCCTTCCCCTAGTCTATGCTAGGACAAGAAGACAGCTCTTCTGCCATCTTATTACCTGAAAAATGGGACCATGTTTTCAGAAAATTTCAACACAAAATTTGGGCCCCTTCATTCTCAGATTGAACTTATTTAGACATATGCTTTGCCGTGTAAACAGAACAATTTGGCTTGGTGTATTTATGATTTCTGTAGATAATTGTATTTTACCGAAGTAGATAATTGTATTTGGCGCAAGAGGTCTTCAAAGAAAAAGGTAGAAGGGATAAGCGGAATGATTTTCTCTGACGCTTTGTACTGTCGTACTCTAGATAACCACATTGATGGTTTAGTTGGAGCTTGATTTTATAAAGTTAGCTCTTAGCCGATGTCTTGGACGATTTTCCTTAAAAGTCTGCACGGAACTGTGGATGGAGTACGTTGGTATTGTGTATTTACTCATTTGGCCTGATATGATTTTACTTGGCCAGATAATCTTTTCTCTATTAGTATACCTAATAATTTATTTGTGTGCTGATTTTCATAGTGGACAAAGTGACAACCTACAGTGTCTAACATTTATCATCAAAATGCAGAGAATAAATATGCTGAAATTTCTATGTGATGAAATGCTCAACACAGTCCTGGTAAGAGAACATATAGAAAAATGTCCAGATAAGTTGAATGACCTCCAGCAGAAGTTTCGTGCTTTGAATTTTGAATTGAAAGATTTGAAGTATAAGGAGGAAATGAGGACTTCATATGCTAGACAAAGCAGATGGAGCAAGACTGAACAGCACGTTAGCAATTGTTCTGGACTTGCGGAAAATCAACAGAATGAAGTGGCCATAGCATCAGACCATCTTGAAGAGTCTGAACAAGGTAATACTGGAGTTAACCTCAACCAGCCAGCTGAAGGGACACCTCCTGGGCAACTAAATGTTGGCAAACCTTGCAAAAGTGACAATGGCATGTCTATGGTTGAAGAAAATAAGTCTTTGGAACTTTCTGAACAACCATCAGGGACAGGTAGTGACCGGATTGAAGGGAACATTATGAACGAAAGGTCGCGTGATAACTTCAATTTGGTGGACACTCCTATTGCTGAAAGAGAACCAGTAGCTACACCTCTCAGTACACCGGGTGGGGAGTTGCCTGATGAAAATGCCAGCGCATCCCAAGATAATCTGAAAATGTCAACAACTAGATCACTTGAGCAAGCTGCTGATAATGGTGAAATGGATACTTTATCGGATGAGATTTCAAAAGTGCAGGAGTCAATTGGCACAGTAGAGTCACAACTTAATATGTCATCCCTCAGAAGAGATTGTTTGGGAAAGGATTCCTTGGGTCGATTGTACTGGGTTTTAGGACGATCTGGTAAACGTCCTTTGCTGGTCGCTGATGGAAGCATGCTGATATGCAAGGAGAGGGACATTAACATGGTTAATAGCTACCCCCCATCTACTTCTGATTGTAAAGGATGGAATTCTGCATCTGTTGTCATTTATGAATCGGATGACGAAATCCGTAGTCTTGTTGACTGGCTAAGGGAGTACGATCCAAGGGAAAAGGAGCTGAAAGATGCTATCCAGCAGTGGCAGCGGCATCTTTATCACCTGGGTAATTTTGTTCTCAGTGATCCTCCAATATCCAAGGGGTCGAACAGCGAGCAGCAGCTTATGGACCTTCCCAGTACCAAGGCTGGAGCAATTTTGGAGAAAACATGCCGCTGTGACTGCTTAGAGCCTATATGGCCTGCTCAACACCACTGCGTAGCATGTCATGAGACTTACTCCACATCAACGGAGTATGAAGAGCATGCTGGAAAGTGCAATGGAGATGTCAAGGAGAAGGATTCCGTTGATCCGAGCTCCACTGCCGAGTCCAGAAAACTGAAGTCATGCCCATATGACTTTGAAGAGATTTGCAGAAAATTTACCACAAATGATTCAAACAAGGAGATAGTGAAGGATATTGGACTTATTGGATCAAATGGAGTTCCATCTTTTGTCCCTTCACCTGCATCTTATCTTGAGCCTCCAGTTATTCTGAATAAAAACAAAAAAGATGATATCCCAAATGATTGGGTTTCCTCCTTGGAGGAATGCCAGGCAATGTCTGCACAAAAGTTAGGACAGGAGGGGTCCAATTCTGGTCAAAATTGTCCTGGTAGCACGGGTGATGAAAATGTGTCAAAATCTAAGAAGCCCGCCTCTGATAGTACTTCCTGTGAGGAAGCATCTTCTGCAACAGACAAGCCAACAAGATTGCTAGCTGTTAATGGTGGCTTGGTTCCGGAGTCATCATTGAGGCCTGTTAGAGGAAGAAACTCTCATATCCTAAAGCAGCAGAAGATAAATTTGCTTGATATAGATGCAGCGTTGCCTGAGGAAGCTTTGAGAGCCTCAAAGTCTCAACAAATAAGAAGGCGTTCATGGCGTGCTTTTGTGAAGCATGCAGAATCAATATCCGAGGTGACTTGATCTATTTATTCACCTTCATGCCACAGAAAACATATATCTATTTACTAGTGTTTATGATTATTTTTGTGCTGATTATCTAGTATCCATTAAGAGCTCTCTAACATCATCTCCATACAAAATAAATGCTTGAGAGCGCTGATATTATCCATTGTACTGATTAATCGTATCTATGCCTCTTCCAGATGGTACTGGCGACCAGTGTGTTGGAGAGTATGATAAAATCCGAGTTCCTGAAGAATGATTGGTGGTACTGGTCCTCCTTCACAGTAGCTATGAAGACCTCAACTGTATCCTCGCTCGCTCTCAGGATCTACACTCTTGATGACTGTATCATGTACACCAAGGAGCCTAACACCATGGTGGCTGACAGTACAAAGGTTGTAAACAAGGGGGGGAAGAGGAGGAAAGAGCCAGAACCATCAGCGTCTTAATCTGCGCCGCTCTATTGCATACCCCAAACTTAGAAGTTCCGCAGACGGTGCAACAATGTGACGCTGTGGTGATAGAGATGGTATAGACAGAGTCTTTGGTTATGTGGTCCCTTGAGTGGTTGAGCCTTTAGGCTAGCTAGCTTTGATTCTGGTGTTCCTGCAAGGGTGCAACCTTGACCGTTCATTTTAATAAGTCATATTTACCAGACTATAGTTGTGCGCCTTAGATATGTTAGGGCCAGCGAAGAAGGAAAATGCGTTGTTTTGAGGATGGCAGCCGCAATAGCTGTCGTTCAAGTTTTCTGCCGGGAGCGGCTGCATGCGAGCGTAGTTTTTTCCTTTTGGGCTAATCTGTTTTGGCTTTCAGGGATACATATCATTCATGTTAGCTCCCGGTCTGAGAACCCGAGGATATTGTGCCTCCTTTTGTACCCACCTTCACATGATTGACAGCATGTGGCGGGTAGTGGCCGTTAGCCTTTCTGTTCAACGATGCATGTTTGTTAGCCTTTCTGTTCAACGATACAATTTTGAACGTACGCAAGCCACTGCATACATGGATGTACTACTCTCAGTGTCCCCAAATACATAACGGTTTAGATATTGGCATACAAACAATTCTCCTTTTACCCTCTTTCTTGAGAGTGGAATCTATTAACCTGATCTCAAACCCCTTCTCGCCTAAAAATGTCACAAGGTATGTGAGTGGGGTGATCGAGTTTTCAAAACTGGGAGGTGTCTTACATAGACCAACTCACTAAGAGGACCGTTAAGAAATACATGCTTAACATCCATTTGATATAATTTGAAATTGTGATGATATGCATATGCAAACAAGATACGTATGGACTCAAGACATGTAGCGCCGGCAAGGTTTTATCAAAATCCAAGCCTTCGATTTGGCTGAACCCTCGGGCCACTAACCTTGCCTTGTTTTTAGCAACTTGTCCATGTTCATCTTGTTTGTTCTTGAAAACCCATTTGGTCCTAGTGACTTTATGATCTCTTTCTTTGGGCCTCTTCACAAGAGACCAAACTTTGTTGCGGGTGAAATGGTTTAGTCCCTCATGCATAGCATCAACCAAATCCAGGCCATCTAGAGCATATTATACCTTAAGAGTCTCAAAACATGAGACAAAAGAGTGATGTTCACAAAAATTTGCCAAACGTTTACAAGTAGTTACTCCTTTTGTGATGCTCCAAAGGATGTTATGAGGAGTAGCTTGAACTTGCACTTGAGCTCAATGTTTGGTCCATTACCACTAGGTTGAGATTCCCTTGATCTTGCTCGGGAACCTGAGGGGCTTGATCTTGTTCTTGGGTAGGTACATGGTCTCACATAGCATTATGCACTTCTGTTGGGGGTGATAACTTCCCTTGTAAAGAATCCACAAGAGGGGTTCTTACTCCTACTTGAACTTGGGGGTATTTCTTATGGACGAATGTGCATATCCCCATAGTACTTATAACTTGTGAACGAGCCTCATCACTTACAACAATAGGAAAAATTTGCTCCATACGAGAGCCACTATATTCGTCAAACTTCACATTTATCGTTTCCTCAATACACCTGGTAGATTTATTAAGAACATGGTAATCATGAGAATTTGATGCATATCCAACAAACTAGTTTTAGGCTCAAATTTATCTAGTCGATTTTTCTTGTTGAGAACAAAACACTTACCACTGAATGCTCGAAAGCATTTGACGATAGGCCTTTTCCCATTAGGAGTTCATAAGGGGTCGCATTCTTGAGCTTGTGGGGATAAAAATGGGTATGAAGAATGACACGCAATGTTGATGGCTTCGGCCCAAAGCCTGTATGGAGATTTATACTCATCAAACATGGTCCTAGCCAACTCTATAAGAGTCTGGTTCTTCCTCCTCGTAACACCATTTTGTCGAGTGTAGGTCACGACATACTAATGCTTGATTCCCTCATCACTAAAGAAATCATCTGTAGTGTAATTCTCGAACTCAGTGTCATTGTCATTTCGAATTTCCATGATCTCGTTATTGTATTGGCGTCAACTTGACAAGTTTTGGTTAATTCGATGAAGGTGTCTTGTGTTTCATCTTAAGTACTGAGAAAGAACACCTATCTATATCTTGTATAATCATCAACAATGACAAGACAATACCTCCTCCCACCCAAGCTATCATAAGATGGAGGTCCAAAGAGATCCAAAGGGGCGTCGGCATTGAGATGATAGTCTTCAACTTATGCTTTTTCATGTAGTTTTCCAGCAATGCAAGCACTACAAGGACGATCTTTGGCAATAGACACATCGGTTAGTCCAAGGATGTGCTCCACCTTTAATAGACCTTGTAAATTTTCATACCCACATGGGCTAGCCTAAGATTTCATAGCCACCCCAAATCGGCCTTGGCCATTAGGCATGTTACAAAATGAGTGCTCTCTTTCAAGAAATCAACAACGTAATGGTTGTCCTCAACATGCCCATAAAATACCACTTTGAGATTTCTTCTCTTAAAGACGATCACATGAAATTCACCGAAATGAGAATCATAACCTGCACGCTGCTTCCTCTCAACTAGATTGAAGCACCAAGTGCAAAGGTTGCTGAAAGTGCAACTAATCACCGGGTGGTTTTGGAAATTCATAACAACATATATGTCATTGAACTAATGCCTATTCAAAGATAATTTCAGGAAAATTCAATGTTGTCATGGGAAGGACATGTGATTGTGGACCCCTCAAAATGCCAAGGAGATACATTGGCAAAAGCTTCAAGACTCTACATTTTTGGTTAAGTGATCAAATATCACATTGAGTCCATAGGAAAGCTAATACTATTAAAAGGGGATGAGGTTTTGATCATGAATCATTTGCTCAAGTGCTTGAAGATATTGCTCCAAAACCATCAACCACTTTCTCCATATCTAATCTGTCCAAAACCCTAAGTCCAATCTCTATCCTACCAAAACACTCTTATCCGGACCCACCGAGATACACAAGACATAGCCATAAGCCAAACCCTAGAAACTCGGTTATACCAAGATGATATTCGGTCTCACCGAACTGCAATGACCAAGTTTCTGTAACTCGTCGTGTTCATTTTGAAATTACCGAGTTAAACTGATCAGAATTACCGAGATGAGAAATCTGCTTAGGTCATCACATATCGGTCTCACCGCATGGATTCATCTGGTCTCACCGAAATGTCTAACATTCGAATCTTTTACACTGTTCGGTCTCACCGAGATTTACTTTTGGTGTCACCGAGTTGTGCATAAAGTTTGCAACGGCTAGATCTTTAGTGATGGCTATATATACCCCTCCACCACCACCTACTCTTAGACAGAGCAACCATGACGAAATTACACTTCCCAGATTTATTTTTTGAGAGAGAACCACCTACACTTGTGTTGAGATCAAGGGATTTCAGTCCAACCATTTGAACCTTGATTTGTAGCCTCCCCAAGTTGCTTTCCACTCCAATCCTTCTCCTACCCCAAGCCAAATATGTGAGAGATTGATTGAGTGTTGAGGAGGCCACCTTTTGAAGCACAAGAGCAAGGATTTCATCATCAATAACAACATCTATTACCTTTTGGAGAGTGGTGTCTCCTAGATTGGTTAGGTATCACTTGGGAGCCTCCAAGATCATGTGGAGTTGAACCAAGGAATTTGTAAGGGCAAGGAGATCGCCTACTTCATGAAGATCTATCCTGAGCGAGGCTAGTCCTTCGTGGGTGTAAACCATGGTGGAATAGACAAGGTTGCTTCTTCGTGGATCCTTCGTGGGTGGAGCCCTCCATGGACTCATGCAACCGTTACCCTCTATGGGTTGAAGTCTCCATCAACGTGGATGTACGATAGCACCACCTATCGGAACCAAGCTGAAAACAACGTGTCTTCATTGCATTTGATATCTCCAATCCCCCCCTTTAAATTCATATGCAAAGTCATTACTTTCCGCTTCACAACTCTTAGACTTGCATTTGTAGGGTGTTGCTTGACTTGGTAGAATTGCTAAAACTTGCCTACAACTGAAATTGGGATAAGGCTAGGTTTTTATTTGGTCAAGTAGTCTAATCACCCCCCCTCTAGACCTACTTTCAATCCTACACTTGCAAGCATCGATTTCTCTTAAGGAAGATGCTCATAGCCAGAGGAATATGTATAAGTCATGAAGAAAGCAATAGCAATAAAACTAAACGATTATAATTCTAAGCTAATTGATGGGTCTTGTCCATCACATCATTCTCTAATGATGTGACCCCGTTCATCAAATGACAACACATGTCTATGGTCAGGAAACTTAACCATCTTTGATTAACAAGCTAGTCAAGTAGAGGCATACTAGGGACACTCTGTTCTGTCTATGTATTCACACATGTACTAAGTTTCTGTTTAATACAATTCTAGCATGAATAATAAACATTTATCATGACACAAGGAAATATAAATAACAACTTTATTATTGTATCTAGGGCATATTTCCTTCAGTCTCCCACTTGCACTAGAGTCAATAATCTAGATTACATAGTAATGATTCTAACACCCATGGAGTCTTGGTGCTGATCATGTTTTGATCATGGAAGAGGCTTAGTTAACGGGTCTACAACATTCAAATCCGTATGTATTTTGCAAATCTCTATGTCTCCCTCCTTGACTTGATCGCGGATGGAATTGAAGCGTCTCTTGATGTGTTTGGTTCTCTTGTGAAATCTGGATTCCTTCGCCAAGGCAATTGCTCTAGTATTGTCACAAAAGATTTTCATTGGACCCGATGCACTAGGTATTACACCTAGATCGGATATGAACTCCTTCATCTAGACTCCTTCATTTGCTGCTTACGAAGCATCTATGTACTCCGCTTCACACGTAGATCCCGCCATGACGCTCTGCTTGGAACTGCATCAACTTACAGCTCCACCATTCAATATAAATACGTATCCGGTTTGTGACTTAGAGTCATCCGGATCAGTGTCAAAGCTTGCATCGACGTAACCATTTACGACAAGATCTTTGTCACCTCCATAAACAAGAAACATATCCTTAGTCCTTTTCAGGTATTTCAGGATGTTCTTGACCGCTGGCTAGTGATCCACTCCTGGATTACTTTGGTACCTCCCTGTTAAACTTATAGCAAGGCACACATCAGGCCTGGTACATAACATTGCATACATGATAGAACCTATGGCTGAGGCATAGGGAATGACTTTCATTTTCTCTCGATCATCTGCAGTGGTCGGGCATTGAGTCTGACTCAACTTCACACCTTGTAATACAGGCAAGAACCCTTTCTTTGACTGATCCATTTTCAACTTCTTCAAAACTTTATCAAGGTATGTGCTTTGTGAAAGTCCAATTAATCATCTTGATCTATCTCTATAGATCTTGATGCCCAATATATAAGCAGCTTCACCGAGGTCTTTCATTGAAAAATTCTTATTTAAGTATCCTTTTATGCTATCCAGAAATTATGTATTATTTCCAATCTACAATATGTCATCCACATATAATATTAGAAATGCTATAGAGCTCCCACTCACTTTCTTGTTAAATACAGGCTTCTCCAAAAGTCTGTATAAAACCATATGCTTTGATCACACTATAAAAGTGTATATTCCAACTCCGAGAGGCTTGCACCAGTCCATAAATGGATCTTTGGAGCTTGCACACTTTGTTAGCACCTTTAGGATCGACAAAACCTTATGGTTGCATCATATACAACTCTTCTTCAAGATATCCATTAAGGAATGCAATTTTGACATCCATTTGCCAAATTTCATAATCATAAAATGCAGCAATTGCTAACATGATTCGGACAGACTTAAGCATCGCCACGGGTGAGAAGGTGTCATCGTAGTGAAATCCTTGAACTTGTCGAAAACCTTTCGCAACAAGTCGAGCTTTGTATATAGTAACATTACCGTCAGCGTCAGTCTTCTTCTTGAAGATCCATTTACTCTCTATGGCTTGCCGATCATCGGGCAAGTCAACCAAAGTCCACACTTTGTTCTCATACATGGATCCCATCTCAGATTTCATGGCCTCAAGCCATTTCACGGAATCTGGGCTCATCATCGCTTCCTCATAGTTCGTAGGATCGCCATGGTCTAGTAACATGATTTCCAGAACAGGATTACTGTACCACTCTAGTGTGGATCGTACTCTGGTTGACCTACGAGGTTTGGTAGTAACTTGATCTAAAGTTTCATGATCTTCATCATTAGCTTCCTCACTAATTGGTGTAGGAATCACTGGAACTGATTTCTGTGATGAACTACTTTCCAATTCGGGAGAAGGTACAATTACCTCATCAAGTTCTACTTTCCTCCCACTCACTTCTTTTAAGAGAAACTCCTTCTCTAGAAAGGATCCATTCTTAGCAACGAATATCTTGCCTTTGGATCTGTGATAGAAGGTGTACCCAATAGTCTTCTTTGGGTATCCTATGAAGACACATTTCTCCAATTTGGGTTCGAGCTTATCAAGTTGAAGCTTTTTCACATAAGCATCGCAACCCCAAACTTTAAGAAACGACAGCTCAGGTTTCTGGCCAAACCACAGTTCATATGGTGTCATCTCAATAGATTTAGATGGTGCCCTATTTAACGTGAATGCAGCCGTCTCTAAAGCATAACCCCAAAACGATAGCGTTAAATTGGTAAGAGACATCATAGATCACACCATATCTAATAAAGTACGGTTACGACGTTCGGACACATTGATACGTCTCCAATGTATCTATAATTTTTGATTGTTCCATGCTGTTATATTATCAATCTTGGATATTTTATAATCATTTTATAGTCATTTTATATCATTTTTTGGTACTAACCTATTGACATAGTTCCAAGTGCCAGTTGCTGTTTTTTCCATGTTTTTTACATAGCATAAAATCAATATCAAATGGAGTCCAAATGCCACGAAACTTTACGGAGATTTTTTATGAACCAGAAGACACGTAATGGGCCCTAACCGCGCCTAGGGGGTGCTCCGAGGAGAGCACAACTCACCAGGGCGCGCTAGGAGGCCCAGGCGTGCCCTGGTGGGTTGTGCCCACCTCGGGTGCCCCCCGGACCGCCTCTTTGCTCTATAAATACCCCAATATTCCCAAAGCCCTAGGGGAGTCAACGAAATATTCATCCAGCCGCCGCAGAATCCAGAACCACCAGATCCAATCTAGACACCATCTTGGATGGGGTTCACCACCTCCATTGGTGCCTCTCCGATGATGCGTGAGTAGTTCTTTGTAGACCTTCGGGTCCGTAGTTAGTAGCTAGATGGCTTCCTCTCTCTCTCTCTCTCTCTCTCTTGATTCTCAATACAATGGTCTCTTGGAGATCCATATGATGTAACTCTTTTGCGGTGTGTTTGTTGGGATCGATGAACTTTGAGTTTATGATCAAATATATCTTTTTATATCCATGAAAGTATTTGCGTTTCTTTCATCTCTTTTATGCATGATCTATTATAGCCTCGTATTTCTTCTCCGATATTTGGGTTTTGTTTGGCCAACTTGATCTATTTATCTTGCAATGGGAAGAGGTGCTTTGTAGTGGGTTCGATCTTACGGTGCTTGATCACAATGACAGAAGGGGAACCGACACATATGTATCGTTGCTACTAAGGATAAAACGATGGGGTCTATCTCTACATAGTTAGATCTTGTCTACATCATGTCATCATTCTTATTGCATTACTCCGTTTCTCCATGAACTTAATACACTAGATGCATGCTGGATAGCGGTCGATGTGTGGAGTAATAGTAGTAGATGCAGGCAGGAGTCGGTCTACTAATCTTGGAAGGTGATGCCTATGTAATGATCATTGCCTGGATATCGTCATGAGTATTTGAAGTTCTATCAATTACCCAACAGTAATTTGTTCACCCACTGTTTGCTATTTTTCTCGAGAGAAGCCACTAGTGAAACCTATGACCCCCGGATCTCTTTCTCATATTATTTGCCTTTGCGATCTATTTTGCTTTGCTTTTATTTTCAGATCTATTAAACTAAAAACACAAAAATACCTTGCTACAATTTATTCTTATTTATTTTATTTGGCGTTCGATCTATCAATCTACTACAATTTATCTCACATCCGTTTGCCTATCTTGAGGCGCCGTACCCGGAAGGGATTGACAACCCCTTTAACACGTCGGGTTGCAAGGATTTGTTATCTGTGTGTAGGTGCTATTTACGTTGTGTTGCTTGGTTCTCCTACTGGTTCGATAACCTTGGTTTCACATCTGAGGGAAATACCTACCGCTGCTGTGCTGCATCCTCCCTTCCTCTTTGGGGAAATACTGACGTAGCTTGAAGCCGCATCTAAAGGAATTTCTGGCGCCATTGCTGGGGAGGATCTTCAACATATACCAGGTTCCTAATCACAAATCTCATCTCCTCACAATTTACATTATTTGCCATTTGCCTCTCGTTTCCTCTCCCCACTTTACAAAAATTTGCCGTTTTATCCGCCTCTCTTTTTTCGTTCACCATTTTCTTCTTAGATCTATCATTTGCTTCCAATCATGAGTGATTTCGGTATGGCACCAACAGATGATGGCCTAACTCCTAATATTGGACGTATGAGCAATTTGGATGCTAAAACTTTTTATCTTAGGACAAGGGAACGTTATGGGAAAAGAGCGTATCCAAGAATTTTTCAATTGTGTTGGAATCTAAGTCTTGATGATGCTCCTATACTTAAAACTACTAGATCTTATGCGGATGCTATTTCAGCACTAGTTCTGAAACTTGAAAGTAAGTTTATCTGCACTCATCCTACTTTGCCAAGATTGTTTTTTGAGCTCCCCATTATAAAGAACCCTAAGGCTAAAAAGTTGGCCACTCTCGTTCTTATTAATGAGTTTGACTATATCATACGGGAAGCTGGGGGAATCTTTGATTTTTATGGTATGAATCGTGAGAAACCTGTGATAGATGAAATTATTTACAACAGTGACTATGCTTTAAGATATTTGCTTGTGGATAATAAAATCTTTGACGAGAATCTTAAAAAGGAAGTCCCCGTTTTAGATATAATCCAACAGGTTTTCAATAATATTAATCAACATTACTCTTGGATTGTTGTGGGAAATAAAAAAGGTTATGATGAACACCAACTTAGGTATGCTAAGCTTTCTATGGATAATATGTTTTATGTTGTGTTTACAAAACCCCATGATGAAAATACCTCCATGATACGTCTCCAACGTATCTATAATTTTTGATTGCTCCATGCTATATTATCTACTGTTTTGGACATTATTGGGCTTTATTATCCACTTTTATATTATTTTTGGGACTAACCTATTAACCAGAGGCCCAGCCTAGAATTGTTGTTTTTTGCTTGTTTTAGGGTTTCGAAGAAAAGGAATATCAAACGGAGTCCAAACGGAATGAAACCTTCGGGAACGTGATTTTCTCATCGAATACAACTCAGGAGACTTGGACCCTACGTCAAGACACGTAACAGGAGGCCACGAGGTAGGGGGGGCGCGCCTACCCCCCAGGCGTGCCCTCCACCCCCGTGGGCCCCCTTTTGCTCCACCGACGTACTTCTTCCTCCTATATATACCCACGTACCCCCAAACGATCAGATACGGAGCAAAAACCCTAATTCCACCGCCGTAAATTTCTGTATCCATGAGATCCCATCTTGGGGCCTGCTCCGGAGCTCCACCGGAGGAGGCATCGATCACGGAGGGCTTCTTCATCAACACCATAGCCCCTTCAATGAAGTGTGAGTAGTTTACCTCAGACCTACGGGTCCATAGTTAGTAGCTATATGGCTTCTTCTCTCTTTTTGGATCTCAATACAACGTTCTCCCCCTCTCTTGTGGAGATCTATTCAATGTAATCTTCTTTTTGCGGTGTGTTTGTTGAGACCGATGAATTGTGGTTTTATGATCAAGTCTATCTATGAATAATATTTGAATCTTCTCTGAATTCTTTTATGTATGATTGGTTATCTTTGTAAGTCTCTTCGAATTATCAGTTTGGTTTGGCCTACTAGATTGATCTTTCTTGCAATGGGAGAAGTGCTTAGCTTTGGGTTCAATCTTGCGGTGTCCTTTCCCGGTGACAGTAAGGGCAGCAAGGCACGTATTGTATTGTTGCCATCGAGGATAATAAGATGGGGTTTTCTTCATATTGCATGAGTCTATCCCTCTACATCATGTCATCTTGCTTAAGGCGTTACTCTGTTTTTAACTTAATACTCTAGATGCATGCTGGATAGCTGTCGATGAGTGGAGTAATAGTAGTAGATGCAGGCAGGAGTCGGTCTACTTGTCTCGGACGTGATGCCTATATACATGATCATACCTAGATATTCTCATAACTATGCTCAATTCTATCAATTGCTCAACAGTAATTTGTTCACCCACCGTAGAATACTTATGCTCTAGAGAGAAGCCACTAGTGAAACCTATGGCCCCCGGGTCTATCTTTAATTCTTTATCATATCAATCTCCTACTACTTAGTTATTTACTTTGCCTTTATTTTACTTTGCATCTTTATCATAAAAATACCAAAAAAATTATCTTATCATATCTATCAGATCTCACTCTCGTAAATGGCCCTATAGGGATTGACAACCCCTATTTGCGTTGGTTGTTATTTGTTTTGTGCAGGTGCGAGGGACTCGCGCGTAGCCTCCTACTGGATTGATACCTTGGTTCTCAAAAACTGAGGGAAATACTTATGCTACTTTGCTACATCATCCCTTCCTCTTCGGGGAAAACCAACGCAGTGCTAAAAGAGGTAGCACTCCACGAAAATTAAGAAGGATGACAAAACTTAGATCCTTGTTTTATGCCTAGCCAAGGGCATAAAACTATAGCGCTTGTTGGGAGCCAACCCAATGAATAAAATTTATTTTTGCTTTTTTACTTCCTGTTTTTGAGCATTAGCACAATTATGCTATTGTTATGATTGTGTTTTTTAATGTTTAATTAGTGTTTGTGCCAAGTAAAGCCTTTAGGATCTTCTTGGGTGATAGTTGTTTGATCTTGCTGAAAAAATAGAAACTTTTACGCTCATGAAAATAATTCTCATTTTTTATCAGAGAGCGATAAAACACCCATTCCTTTTGCAGTAGATCAATATACAAATTGCTCAGGCCGTCCTAACTTTTTAGAATTTTTGGAGTTACAAAAGTATGCGAAACCTCCAGATTGCTACACATTGTTCTGTTTTGTCTTTGTGTTGTGTGCTTATTTTGATGGCTCTATGGTTTTCTTTGATGATTTTTTTCCATAGAAAAGTTGGAATACAGTAGATATAATGCGAGAAAAAATATGAATTGGTTTAATACAACACTTATAGTAGTGATTTATTTTCTTATACTAACGGATCTCATGAAGGTTTTGTTGAGTTTTGTGTGATTGAAGTTTTCAAGTTTTGGGTTATCTTACGATGGATGAAGGAATAAGGAGTAAGAAGAGACTAATCTTGGGGATGCCCCCGGCATCCCAAGCTATTATCCAAAAGAGAGCAAGCAACTAATCTTGGGGATGCCCCCGAGTGGCATCCCCTCTTTCTTCTAACGACCATCGGTATTTTACTCGAAGCTATATTTTTATTCGTCACATACTATGTGTTTTGCTTGGAGCGTCTTGTATGATATGAGTCTTTGCTTGGTTTATTTTGTGTTTTAAGTCTTGATTCCTTGCTGGACACACCTATTTGAGAGAGCCAAAATTATGTCATGACTTGTTAGAATTGCTCTCTATGCTTCACTTAAATTTTTATGAGCTATGGACTTGCTCTAGTGCTTCACTTATATCTTTTTGAGCATGGTGTGCTTTAGTATTTTTGAATAAATGCTCGCTTACTTCACTTAGATTTATTTGAGAGTTAGTAAAATTTTCAAGAAATTCTCTCTTGCTTCACTTAAATTAATTTGAGAGAAAGAAAGAAATATTATGCTCATAATCTTCACTTATATTTGTTTGAGCTTGTCAAAAGCAACACATAAAAATTAGTCCCAAAGTGATAGATATCCAATAAGGATATAATAAAAACTTTCATGAAGATCATTGGACAAAATAAACTTGATTCTTAGTAATAGTTTTGAGATATGATGATGTGATATGTGATTTATGTTGAGGAGTAATTATGCTTTAGTAAGAATATTGGTGTTAAGGTTTGTGATTCCCTATGCAAGCACGAAAGTCAATAATTATGCAATGAAATTATATCCTACTTGTGGTGCATTATTCGGTGTTAATTATGCTTAATGCTCACTTATGAGATTATCCGTTTCTTGGTTGGTCGCTTCTAAATCTTTTGCTAGCCTTCATTTTGCACTAAGTATGATCTCTACTTGTGCATCCAAAAACCTTTAACCCAGTTTTGCCACATGAGTCAACTATATCTACCTATATGCGGTATTCATTTGCCATTCTAAGCAAATTTGTATGTGCCATCTCTAATTTTCAAAATAAACTTCTCTTTTGTGTGTTCGTTTCGCTCGCGGAGCGGTGACGGGTGGCTAATATTTTCCATGCTAGATGTGTTATTCTCAAGATGAGTGTTTATTCACTTATCATTGCACGAGAGTAAGGCAAAGGTATTAGGGATGCCCAATCCTGAAATGAAAAATGAATTTACTTTATGTTGTCAAATAATAAATTCCTTGGAAAGTGTTGGTATGGAGGGCAACCGTGGATACGGCTAGCCATGGAAAGTGAAAGTATGGTTGAAAAAGGAATAAACTTGATTTTCTGTTTGGGAACTGCCTATGATATATCTAAGCATGGAAAGTGTTGGGAACTCATCGTTTTCGTTGGTGGGAAGGATACACCTCCCAAAATGTTTTTATCTCTATGTTTTTTGCTTTGAGCTCTGGCACCTGTACAAATCCCTACTTCCCTCTGCGAAGGGCCTTTCTTTTACTTTATGCAATTTTTATTTTTGAATTTGAGTCTCCATCTTCTCTTATAAAAGCACCAACTAGGAGGCAATATGATCGTACTTGAGTATTGGGTGTAGTTAATATGCGAGTGTGTTTCATGAATGGATCAATGGTTGAGCATAATGGGCTAGGGATAACTTATTTTAGCATTGATATGTTGAAAGACATGGTTGCTTGTTGATATGCTTGAGTATTTAAATTATCATGTCAAAACTAGACTATTGCTTTGAACAATATAAAAGTCCAAATGTCCATGCTATACAGAAAAGAAATATGATATGACATGATAGGTAGCATTCCACATCAAATATTCTGTTTTTATTACTTACCTACTCGAGGACAAGTAGGAGTTAAGCTTGGGGATGCTGATACGTCTCCAACGTATCTATAATTTTTGATTGTTCCATGCTGTTATATTATCAATCTTGGATGTTTTTATAATCATTTTATAGTCATTTTATATCATTTTTGGTACTAACCTATTGACATAGTGCCAAGTCCCAGCTGCTGTTTTTTTCATGTTTTTTACGTCGCAGAAAATCAATACCAAACAGAGTCCAAATGCCACGAAACTTTACGGAGATTTTTTATGGACTAGAAGACACGTAATGGACCCTGGCTGCGCCTGGGGTTCTCCGAGGAGAGCACAACCCACCAGGGCGCGCTAGGAGGCCCAGGCGCGCCCTGGTGGGTTGTGCCCACCTCGGGTGCCCCCCCGGACCGCCTCTTTGCTCTATAAATACCCCAATATTCCCAAAGCCCTAGGGGAGTCGACGAAATATTCAGCCAGCCGCCGCAGAGTCCAGAACCACCAGATCCAATCTAGACACCATCTTGGATGGGGTTCACCACCTCCATTGGTGCCTCTCCGATGATGCGTGAGTAGTTCTTTGTAGACCTTCGGGTCCGTAGTTAGTAGCTAGATGGCTTCCTCTCTCTCTCTCTCTCTCTCTTGATTCTCAATACAATGGTCTCTTGGAGATCCATATGATGTAACTCTTTTGCGATGTGTTTGTTGGGATCGATGAACTTTGAGTTTATGATCAAATATATCTTTTTATATCCATGAAAGTATTTGAGTTTCTTTCATCTATTTTATGCATGATCTCTTATAGCCTCGTATTTCTTCTTCGATATTTGGGTTTTGTTTGGCCAACTTGATCTATTTATCTTGCAATGGGAAGAGGTGCTTTGTAGTGGGTTCGATCTTACGGTGCTTGATCACAATGACAGAAGGGGAACCAACACGTATATATCGTTGCTACTAAGGATAAAACGATGGGGTCTATCTCTACATAGATAGATCTTGTCTACATCATGTCATCGTTCTTATTGCATTACTCCATTTCTCCATGAACTTAATACACTAGATGCATGCTGGATTGTGGTCGATGTGTGGAGTAATAGTAGTAGATGCAGGCAGGAGTCGGTCTACTAATCTTGGACGTGATGCCTATGTAATGACCATTGCCTGGATATCGTCATGAGTATTTGAAGTTCTATCAATTGCCCAACAGTAATTTGTTCACCCACTGTTTGCTATTTTTCTCGAGAGAAGCCACTAGTGAAACCTACGGCCCCCGTGTCTCTTTCTCATATTATTTGCCTTTGCGATCTATTTTCCTTTGCTTTTATTTTCAGATCTATTAAACTAAAAACACAAAAATACCTTGCTGAAATTTATTCTTATTTATTTTATTTGGCATTCGATCTATCAATCTACTACAATTTATCTCACGTCCGTTTGCTTATCTTGAGGCACCGTGCGCGGAAGGGATTGACAACCCTTTAACACATCGAGTTGCGAGGATTTGTTATCTGTGTGCAGGTGCTGTTTACGATGTGTTGCTTGGTTCTCCTACTAGTTCGATAACCTTGGTTTCACATCTGAGGGAAATACCTACAGCTGCTGTGCTGCATCATCCCTTCCTCTTTGGGGAAATACCGGTGTAGCTTCAAGCCGCATCACACACCATTACGCTGTGGTGTTCCAGGTGGCATGGGTTGCGAAACTATTCCACATTGTTTCAAATGAAGACCAAACTCATAAATCAAATATTCACCTCCACGATTAGATCATAGAAAATTTATTTTCTTATTACGATGATTTTCCACTTCACTCTGAAATTCTTTGAACTTTTCAAATGTTTTAGACTTATGTTTCATTAAGTAGATATACCCATATCTGCTTAAATCATCTATGAAGGTTAGAAAATAACGATACCCACGGCGAGCCTCAACACTCATCGGACCGCATACATCAGTATGTATTATTTCCAACAAGTCAGTTGCTTGCTCGATTGTTCTGGAGAACGGAGTCTTAGTCATCTTGCCCATGAGGCATGGTTCGCAAGCATCAAGTGATTCATAATCAAGTGATTCCAAAAGCACATCAACATGGAGTTTCTTCACGCGCTTTACACCAATATGAACTACCATTATTAACTTTGCATCTTTTGGCTTCAATATTATGAATATGTGTATCACTACAATCGAGATTCAACAAAAATAGACCACTCATCAAGGGTGCATGACCATAAAAGATATTACTCATACAAATAGAACAACCATTATTCTCTGATTTAAATGAATAACCGTCTCGCATCAAACAAGATCCAGATATAATGTTCATGCTCAGCGCCGGCACCAAATAACAATTATTTAGGTCTAAACTAATCCCGATGGTAGATGTAGAGGTAGCGTGCTGACGGCGATCACATCGACTTTGGAACCATTTCCCACGCGCATCGTCTCCTCGTTCTTAGCAAATCTTCATTTAATCCGTAGCCCATGTTTCGAGTTGCAAATATGAGCAACAGAACTAGTATCAAATACCCAGGTGCTATTATGAGCATTAATAAGGTACACATCAATAACATGTATATCAAATATACCTTTCACTGTGCCATCCTTCTTATCTGCCAAATACTTGGGGCAGTTCCGCTTCCAGTGACCAGTCCCTTTGCAGTAGAAGCACTCAGTTTCAGGCTTAGGTCCAGACTTGGGCTTCTTCACTTGAGCAGCAACTTGCTTGCTATTCTTCTTGAAGTTCCCCTTCTTCCCTTTGCCCTTTTTCTCGAAACTAGTGTTCTTGTTAACCAGCAATACTTGATGCTCCTTCTTGATTTCTACCTCCGTAGCTTTTAGCATTGCGAAGAGCTCGGGAATTATCTTTTCCATCCCTTGCATATTATAGTTCATCACGAAGCCTTTATAGCTTGGTGGCAGTGATTGAAGAACTCTGTCAATGACACTATCATCAGGAATATTAAATCCCAGATGAGTCAAGTGGTTATGGTACCCAGACAATCTGAGTATGTGTTCACTGACAGAACTATTCTCCTCCATCTTGCAGCTATCGAACTTGTTGGATACTTCATATCTCTCAACTCGGGCATTTGTTTGAAATATTAACTTCAACTCCTAGAACATCTCATATGCTCCATAATGTTCAAAACGTCTTTGAAGTCCCGATTCTAAGCCGTAAAGCATGGCACACTGAACTATCGAGTAGTCATCAGCTTTGCTCTGCCACACGTTCATAACGTCCGGAGTTGCTCCTGCAACGGGTCTTGCACCTTGTGGTGCTTCCAGGACGTAATTCTTCTGTGCAACAATGAGGATAATCCTCAAGTTATGGACCCAGTCCGTGTAGTTGCTACCATCATCTTTCAACTTAGCTTTCTCTAGGAACACATTAAAATTCAAGGGAACGGTAGCACAAACCATTGATCTATAACAACATAGATATGCAAAAACTATCAGGTACTAAGTTCATGATAAATTAAAGTTTAATTAATCATATTATTAAAGAACTCCCACTTAGATAGACATCACTCTAGTCATCTAAATGATCACGTGATCCATATCAACTAAACCATGTCCGATCATCACGTGAGATGGAGTAGTTTTCAATGGTGAACATCACTATGTTGATCATATCTACTATATGATTCACGTTTGACCTTTTGGTCTCAGTGTTCCGAGGCCATATCTGCATATGCTAGGCTCGTCAAGTTTAACCCGAGCATTCTGCACGTGCAAAACTGGCTTGCACCCGTTGTATGTGAACGTAGAGCTTATCACACCCGATCATCACGTGGTGTCTCGGCACGACGAACTGTAGCAACGGTGCATACTCAGGGAGAACACTTGTACCTTGAAATTTAGTGAGGGATCATCTTATAATGCTACCGCCGTACTAAGCAAAATAAGATGCATAAAAGATAAACATCACATGCAATCAAAATATGTGACATGATATGTCCATCATCATCTTGTGCCTTTGATCTCCATCTCCAAAGCACCGTCATGATCTCCATCGTCACCGGCTTGACACCTTGATCTCCATCGTAGCATCGTTGACGTCTCGCCAACTATTGCTTCTACGACTACCGCTACCGCTTAGTGATAAAGTAAAGCAATTACATGGCGATTGCATTTCATACAATAAAGCGACAACCATAAGGCTCCTGCCAGTTGCCAATAACTTATACAAAACATGATCATCTCATACAACAATTTATATCTCATCACGTCTTGACCATATCACATCACAACATGCCCTGCAAAAACAAGTTAGACGTCCTCTACTTTGTTGTTGCAAGTTTTACGTGGTTGCTACGGGATACTAGCAAGAACCGTTCTTACCTACGCATCAAAACCACAACGATTTTTCGTCAAGTGTGCTATTTTAACCTTCAACAAGGACCGGTCGTAGTCAAACTCGATTCAACTAAAGTTGGAGAAACAGACACCCGCCAGCCACCTGTGTGCAAAGCACGTCGGTAGAACCAGTCTCATGAACACGGTCATGTAATGTCGGTCCGGGCCGCTTCATCCAACAATACCGCCGAATTAAAGTAAGACGTTGGTGGTAAGCAGTATGACTATTATCGCCCACAACTCTTTGTGTTCTACTCGTGCATATCATCTACACATAGACCTGGCTCGGATGCCACAGTTGGGGAACGTAGCATGCAATTTCAAAAAAATCCTATGATCACACAAGATCTATGTAGGAGATGCATAGCAACGAGAGGGAAGAGTGTATACACGTGTCCTTGTAGACCGAAAGCAGAAGCGTTATGTTAACGCGGTTGATGTAGTCGAATGTCTTCACAATCCAACCGATCCAAGTATCGAATGTACGGAACCTCCATGTTCAACACATGTTCAGCTTGATAACGTCCCTCGAACTCTTGATCTAGCAGAGGGTCGAGGGAGAGTTTCGATAGCAGGATGGCATGGTGACGTTGATGGTGATGTGATCCGCGCAGGGCTTCGCCTAAGCACTATGACACTATGACCGGAGGAGTAAACTATGGAGGGGGGCACCGCACATGGCTAAGAGAATTCTTGGTGTGCCTTTGGGGTGCCCCCCGCCGCCGTATATAAGGGAGGGGGGAGGAGAAGGCCAGCGGCCAGGAGGGGCACGCCAAGGGGGTGTCCTACTTGGATTCCTAGTCCAAGTAGGATTCGCCCCCCTTTTTCCTTTCTCCACCGAAGGGAATAGGAAGGAGAGGGAGAGGGAAAGGGAGGGGGGGGGGCGTCCCCTCCTCCTTGTCCTATTCGGACTCCCTAGGAGGGGGGTGCGCGCCACCCCTCGCAGGCTTCCCTCTCTCTCCTTTTAGGCCCATGTAGGCCCAACACTTCCCCTGGGGGTTCCGGTAACCCCTCGGTACTCCGGAAGAATACCTGAATCACTCGGAACAATTCCGATGTCCGAATACTACCTTCCAATATATGAATCTTTACCTCTCGACCATTTAGAGACTCCTCGTCATGTCCGCGATCTCATCCGGGACTCCAAACAAACTTTGGTTACCAAAACACATAACTCATAACACATATCGTCATCGAACGTTAAGTGTGCGGACACTACGGGTTCGAGAACTATGTAGACATGACCGAGACACATCTCCGGTCAATAACCAATAGCGGAACCTGGATGCTCATATTGGTTCCTACATATTCTACAAAGATCTTTATCGATCAAATCGCATACCGAAAAAGGCTTTCGCCCCACTTTATATATAAAGCAAAGATCAACGGCACCCGATACAAACACATGCTCCCACAACACACTCACACACGCACCCAAGGCAAGATACATAGGTGCTGAGTGCAACAACACCATCCCTAGCACTACAAGAGCAGCCGGGGGATATCGATGTGAACATGCCACCGCGTAGAAGTGAAGCCACATATGACGAAACATGGGCTTCAAGGCAGCGCCTTCAGGAAGGACACGAAACCGGAGCACCACCACCTCCCGATCCGAGGATCATATTTTCCCCTGAAGCACCACGACGGGCAATGAGAGCCGCGACAACACCTTCAAGAAGGGAACGAGCTTCACCGCCGCCGTTCCATCCAAAGATAGATCAGGTTTTCACCCCAGCCACACTCATCGCCACCGCACGCCACACCCCGGATACCACGCCGCCGACATGATAACCCACAAGTATAAGGGATCGCAACAGTTTTCGAGGGTAGAGTATTCAACCCAAATTTATTGACTCGACACAAGGGGAGCCAAAGAATATTCTCAAGTATTAGCAGCTGAGTTGTCAATTCAACCACACCTGGAAACTTAATATCTGCAACAAAGTATTTAGTAGCAAGGTAATATGAAAGTAACGGTAACAGTGGCAATGGTAATAGTAATAGTTTTTTAGTGATTGTAACAGCGGCAACGGAAAAGTAAATAAGCGAAGATCAATATTTGAAAAGCTCATAGGCAATTGATCAGTGATGGATAATTATGTCGGATGCGATTCCTCATGCAATAGTTATAACATAGGGTGACACAGAATTAGCTCCAGTTCATCAATGTAATGTAGGCATGTATTCCAAATATAGTCATACATTCTTATGGAAAAGAACTTGCATGACATCTTTTGTCCTACCCTCCCGTGGCAGCAGGGTCCTATTGGAAACTGAGGGATATTAAGGCCTCCTTTTAATAGAGTACTGGACCAAAGCATTAACACATAGTGAATACATGAACTCCTCAAACTACGGTCATCACCGGTAAGTATCCCGATTATTGTCACTTCGGGGTCAACGGATCATAACACATAATAGGTGACTATAGACTTGCAAGATAGGATCAAGAACTCACATATATTCATGAAAACATAATAGGTTCAGATCTGAAATCATGGCACTCGGGCCCTAGTGACAAGCATTAAGCATAGCAAAGTCATAACGACATCAATCTCAGAACATAATGGATACTAGGGATCAAACCCTAACAAAACTAACTCAATTACATGATAAATCTCATCCAACCCATCACCGTCCAGCAAGCCTACGATGGAATTACTCACGCACAGCAGTGAGCATCATGAAATTGGTGATGGAGGAAGGTTGATGATGACGATGGCGATGTATTCCCCTCTCCGGAGCCCCGAACGGACTCCAGATCAGCCCTCTCGAGAGAGATTAGGGCTTGGCGGCGGCTCCGTATCGTAAAACATGATGAATCCTTCTCTCTGATTTTTTTCTCCCCGAACATGAATATATAGAGTTGGAGTTGAGGTCGGTGGAGCACCAGGGGGCCCACGAGGCAGGGGGCACGCCTAGGAGGGTAGGCGCACCCCCACCCTCGTGGATAGGGTGTGGGCCCCCTGGCCCTTATTCTTTCGCCAGTATTTTTTATATATTCCAAAAATATTCTTTGTTGATTTTCAGGTCATTCCGAGAACTTTTATTTTTGCACAAAAATAACACCATGGCAATTCTGCTGAAAACAGTGTTAGTCCGGGTTAGTTCCATTCAAATCATGCAAGTTAGAGTCCAAAACAAGGGCAAAAGTGTTTGGAAAATTAGATACGATGGAGACGTATCAACTCCCCCAAGCTTAAACCTTTGCTTTTCCTCAAGCAATTCAGTTGACAAACTGAAAGTGATAAAGAAAAACTTTTACAAACTCTGTTTGCTCTTGTTGTTGTAAATATGTTAAGCCTGCATTCAAGTTTTCAGCAAAGATTATGAACTAACCATATTCACAATAATATGTAGATCTCATGTTTACTCATATCAATGGCATAATCAACTAGCGAGCAATAATAGTAAATATCGGATGACAACACTTTCTCAAAACAATCATAATATGATATAACAAGATGGTATCTCACTAGCCCTTTCTGAGACCGCAAAACATAAATGCAGAGCACCCTTGAAGATCAAGGACTAACTGGACATTGTAATTCATGGTAAAATAGTTCCAGTCATAGTCATACTCAATGTAAACTAACAGTAATACATGCAAATGACAGCGGTGCTCTCCAATTGGTGCCTTTTAATAAGAGGATGATGACTCAACATAAAAGTAATAGATAGGCCCTTCGCAGAGGGAAGTAGGGATTTGTAGAGGTGCCAAAGCTCGGTTTTGAAATAGAGATAAATAATATTTTGAGTGGTATACTTTCATTGTCAACATAACAACCGAGGGATCTCGATATCTTCCATGCTACACACATTATAGGCGGTTCCCAAGCAGAATGGTAAAGTTTATACTCCCCCACCACCAACAAGCATCAATCCATGGTTTGCCCGAAACAACGGATGCCTCCAACTAACAACAATCCTGGGGGAGTTTTGTTTGCAATTATTTTAATTTGATTTGAGCATGGGACTGGGCATTCCAGTGACCAGCCGTTTTCTCGTGAGTGAGGAGCGGAGTCCACTCCTCTTGAGAATAACCCGCCTAGCATGGAAGATACAGACATCCCTAGTTGATACATGAGCTATTTGAGCATACAAAACAGAATTTCATTTGAAGGTTTAAAGTTTGGCACATACAAATTTACTTGGAACGGCAGGTAGATACCGCATATAGGAAGGTATGGTGGACTCATATGGAATAACTTTTGGGGTTTATGGAGTTGGATGCCCAAGCAGTATTCCTGCTTAGTACAAGTGCAGGCTAGAAAGAGACTGGGAAGCGATCAGCTAGAGAGCGACAACAGTCATGAACATGCATTAAAATTAATCAACATTGAGTGCAAGCATGAGTAGGATATAATTCACCATGAACCTAAATATCATGGAGGCCATGTTGATTTTGTTTCAACTACATGCATGAACATATGCCAAGTCAAGCCACTCGAATCATTGAAAGGATGATACCACCCTATCATACCACATCACAACCATTTTAATAGCATGTCGCAAGGTAAACCATTATAAACTCCTAGCTACTTAAGCATGGCATGAGCAACTATAATCTCTAATTGTCATTGCAAACATGTTTCATTCATAATAGGATGAACCAGGAACGATGAACTAATCATATTTACAAAAACAAGGGAGGTCGAGTTCATACCAGCTTTTCCCATCTCAATCAGTTCATCATATATCATCATTATTGCCTTTCACTTGCACAACCGAATAGTGTGGATAATAAAAATAGTGCACGTGCATTGGACTAAGCTAGAATCTGCAAGCATTCAATACAAGGGAGAAGACAAGGTAATATGGGCTCTTGGTTAGATCAACAATAATGCATATGAGAGCCACTCAACATTTTCATCATGGTCTTCTCCTCTCGACCCCCAAAGAACAAGGAAAGAAATAAAACTATTTACACGGGAAAGCTCCCGACAAGCAAAAGAAGAACGAGAAATCTTTTTGGGTTTTATTTTTAATTACTACTACTACAGGCATGGAAAGTAAACTAGCTAAAAGCTACAACTAATTTTTTTGGTTTTGTTATTAAGGTTTTTCAAACACACAAGAAGAAAGCTTAAAACAGAAAATAAACTAGCATGGATGATACAATGAAAAAGTATGAGCACCGACAACTGGCATGAGTGTGTGAACATGAATGTAATGTCGGTGAGAAATACGTACTCCCCCAAGCTTAGGCTTTTGGCCTAATTTGGTCTATGCCCATGGATCAAAATGGTCCCTTCTAGTGTACCGAGGAGGATCCTTAGGGTGCCACTGGTTGGCGATCTCCTCCGGATCCCACTGATAAACAGACTGACGGTGAGGGTCAAGTGGTGGCTCCGGCTCAGGTCCTGGAGCTGATGTCAGGCTCCGGTATGCATGAACGGCCTCCGGCAAAACAAGGTACGTGCCTGAAAATATGTTGAACAAAGAGGGAGCAGGCAAGGTAATAGTCTCAAAGTAATTCTTATCAAATATCAGTCTATAGTTAAGCATCTTCTTCTTATTCTTAACAATAAAATCATGTGCTACCATACTCTTATAATCTAGAAAAATAGGAGGCAACAACTTTTCCTCTTTCTCATAATGCCTAATAGGTATGTTGAAGTGTGCAGCAAGGCATGAGGCAAAGATGCCTCCAAAGACGGGGCCCTTTGTACGGTTCAGATTTAACCGTTTAGCAACAATGGCGCCTAAGCTGAAAGTGGTATCACGAAACAAAGCATGGCACACAATAACAATATCAGGGGCACTAAGGTTTCCACAGTTCCCGCGACCAATTAAGCATCTACTAGCAAATATTGCAAAGTAACGTAGAACAGGAAAATGGATGCTAGTAATTGTTGCATCAGAAACCTTCCTCGTTTCCCCTACAGCAATCATATCAATAGACCCTTCCACATCATTACGATGTGGTTCCTCTATGCTGCCCTCAAAGGGTATCCTACAAACCCTGCAAAAATCATAAAGTGACATATCCTTAACCTCATCATATAAATGAAATTCCATTGAAGGTGGCGATCTCCTAGCATGGAAATGAAATTTTTGCACAAAAATATTAGTGAGTAGGAGATACTGTTCGCGCTGGTCGTGGAGGAAGTCGACGAGGCCTGCAGTCTCAGCCAAATAATAAAAATCTTCATAAATACCGGCTGCTCTCAAGAACTCATCACAAGGCCATTCGCACGGCCGAACCTCCGCAGTACAAGGGAAATTATATTTGGGCTTCTTATTCTCTTCACTTTGCTTATCCTTCGAGCTTTGGCTCGAAGAGCCCCTCAAAAATCTCTTCATCTTTTTCTGAAAATTTCTAATATTTTTAGTTACTCGAAATAAAAGTAAACCAAACTCAACAAAATTGATAGCAACTACTCCTACAAGTGCCTAGATGCTATATCATGCATTAAAAACTACTTTTGACCACATAAATTTGACACGCAAGGTCAAGAACAGGGTCACCTAAGCAGCAAAAAATTGCAATAAATAAGGCACTAGAACAAAAACTAATTGGACCATTAGAGGAGTCACATACCGAAGAACAATCGCCCGAAGCAGTTTTGTGAATGGAGCTTTGAGCAAGGAGATTGAAAATGGTAGCAAGATGAGCTAGAACTCGGGTTTGAGCTGGTGGATGATTTTTTTATGGAGGAAGACGAAGTGTGTGGGTGCAAGAATAAGTGGAGGGGGCCCACATGGGGTCCACGAGGCAGGGGTGCATGCCCAGGGGGGTGGGTGCGCCCTCCACCCTCATGGGCACATGGTGAGGCCCCCTGGTGTATTCTTAGTGCGAATAATTCTTAAATATTCTAGAAAAAAAATCATATTTCATTTTCAGGACATTTGGAGAACTTTTATTTTTGGGGTATTTTTTTATTGCAAGGATAATTCAGAAAACAGACAGAAAATACTATTTTTTAATTTATTTACTCTAAATAAAATAAAATAAAAAGAGGGTACAAAGAGTTGTGCTTTCTAACTTCATCCATCTCATGCTCATCAAAAGGAATCCACTAATAAGGTTGATCAAGTCTTGTTAACAAACTCATTCCGAATCGCATGAAACCAGAGAAATTTTGAATAACACTAGGTTACCTCAATGGGGATATGCACATCCCAAACAATAAGAATATCATATTTCTTCTTGACAGTAGGAAGAGGAAATTCAAAACCTCCAATAGTAATTGTTGGAATTTTTCCAATAGAATTGATACTGTGGACTTGAGGCTGTTTCCTCGGAAAGTGTAACGTATGCTCATTACCATTAACATGAAAAGCGACATTGCCTTTGTGGCAATCAATAACAGCCCCTGCAGTATTCAAAAAGGGTCTACCAAGGATAATCGACATACTATCGTCCTCGGGAATATGAAGAATAACAAAGTCCGTTAAAATAGTAACGTTTGCAACCACAACAGGCACATCCTCACAAATACCAACATGTATAGCAGTTGATTTATCAGCCATTTGCAAAGATATTTAAGTAGGTATCAACTTATTCAAATCAAGTCTACGATATAAGGAGAGAGGCATAACACTAACACCGGCTCCAAGATCACATAAAGCAATTTTAACATAGTTTCTTTTAATGGAGCATGGTATAGTTGGTACTCCGGGATCTCCAAGTTTCTTTGGTATCCCATCCTTAAAAGTATAATTAGCAAGCATGGTGGAAATTTCAGCTTCCAGTATCTTTCTTCTATTTGTAACAATATCCTTCATGTACTTAGCATAAGGATTCATTTTAAGCATATCAGTCAAACACATACGCAAAAAGATAGGTCTGATCATTTCAGCAAAGCGCTGAAAATCCTCATCATCCTTTTTCTTGGATGGTTTAGGAGGAAAAGGCATGGGTTTATGAACCCATGGTTCTCTTTCTTTACCGTGCTTCCTAGCAACAAAGTCTCTCTTATCATAACGTTGATTCTTTGATTGTGGGTTATCAAGATCAACAACAGGTTCAATCTCTACATCATTGTCATTGCTAGGTTGAGCATCAACATGAACATCATCATTAACATTATCACTAGGTTCATGTTCATTACCAGATTGTGTTTCAGCATCAGAAATAGAAATATCATTGGGATTCTCAGGTGTGTCAACAACAGGTTCACTAGAAGCATGCAAAGTCCTATCATTTTTCTTTTTCTTATTTTTAGAAGGACTAGGTGCATCAACATTAGTTCTCTGAGAATCTTGCTCAATTCTCTTAGGGCGGCCTTCAGGATACAAAGGTTCCCGAGTCATTTTACCCCCTCTAGTCACAACTCTAACAAAATTACCATTTTTCTTATTATTTAATTCATTGAGCAAATCATTCTGAGCTTTAAGTACTTGTTCTACTTGAGTGGTAACCATAGAAGCATGTTTACTAATAAGTTTAAGTTCACCTTTAACTCTAGACATATAATCACTCAAGTGTTCAATCATATAGGCAATGCGTTTCAATTGTCTACCAACATAAGCATTGATGTTTTCTTGTTTAACAATAAAACTATCAAAATCATCCAAGCATTGGCTCACCTTCATCAAATCTATAAAGATAATTTACCTTTACTACCTGTGTCGGGTTATCAAGACCATGTATTTCTTCAATAGGTGGTAAATTCTTAACATCTTCAGCTTTAATACCTTTTTCTTTCATAGATTTCTTTGCCTCTTGCATATCTTCAGGACTGAGAAATAGGATACCCCTTTTCTTTGGAGTTGGCTTAGGAGTTGGTTCAGGAAGTGTCCAATCATTTTCATTACTCAACATATTATTCAATAGCAATTCAGCTTGATCAACAGTTCTTTCCCTGGAAACACAACCTGCACAACTATCCAGGTGGTCTCTGGAAGCATCGGTTAGTCCATTATAAAAGATATCAAGTATTTCATTTTTCTTGAGAGGATGATCAGGCAAAGCATTAAGTAATTGGAGAAGCCTCCCCCAAGCTTGTGGGAGACTCTCTTCTTCAATTTGCACAAAATTATATATTTCCCTTAAGGCAGTTTGTTTCTTATGAGCGGGGAAATATTTAGCAGAGAAGTAATAAATCATATCCTGGGGACTACGCACACAACCAGGATCAAGAGAATTAAACCATGTTTTAGCATCACCCTTTAATGAGAACGGGAACAACTTAAGGATAAACTAATAGCGAGTTTTCTCTTCATTAGTGAACAGGGTGGCTATATCATTTAATTTAGTAAGATGTGCCACAACAGTTTCAGATTCATAGCCATAAAAGGGATCAGATTCAACCAAAGTAATTAACTTAGGGTCGACAGAGAAATCATAATCCTTATCAGAAATAAAGATAGGTGAAGTAGAAAAAGCAGGGTCATATTTCATTCTAGCATTCAAAGACTTTTCTTTTAGCTTAACTAATAATTTCTTAAGATCATATCTATCATTGCAAGCTAAAAAGTCTCTAGCAGTTTCTTCATCCATAACATAACCCTCAGGCACAACAGGCAATTCATATCTAGGGGGAGAATCTTCATCATCACTTTCATCAATATTATCAGTTTCAATTCATTCTCTCTAGCCCTAGCAAGTTGTTCATCAAGAAATTCACCTAGTGGCACAGTATTATCAAGCATAGAAGTAGTTTCATCATAAGTATCATGCAAAGCAGAAGTGGCATCATCAATAACATGCGACATATCAGAATGAATAGCATGAGTCGGTGTCGCAAGTTTACTCAAAACAGAAGGTGAATCAAGTGCAGAGCTAGATGGCAGTTCCTTACCTCCCCTCGTAGTTGAGGGAAAAATCTTGGTTCTTTTATCTTTCAAGTTCTTCATAGTGATCAGCAGATATAAATCCCAAGTGACTCAAAGAATAGAGCTATGCTCCCCGGCAACGACGCCAGAAAATAGTCTTGATAACCCACAAGTATAGGGGATCACAATAGTTTTTGAGGGTAGAGAATTCAACCCAAATTTATTGATTCGACACAAGGGGAGCCAAAGAATATTCTCAAGTATTAGTAGCTGAGTTGTCAATTCAACCACACCTGGAAACTTAATATCTGCAGCAAAGTATTTAGTAGCAAGGTAATATGAAAGTAACGGTAACAGGAGCAATTGTAATAGTAATAGTTTTTGTAGTGATTGTAACAGCGGCAATGGAAAAGTAAATAAGCGAAGATCAATATGTGAAAAGCTCGTAGGAAATGGATCAGTGATGGATAATTATGTCGGATGCGATTCCTCATGCAATAGTTATAACATAGGGTGACACAGAACTAACTCCAGTTCGTCAATGTAATGTAGGCATGTATTCTGAATATAGTCATACATGCTTATGGAAAAGAACTTGCATGACATATTTTGTACTACCCTCCCGTGGCAACGGGGTCCTATTGGAAACTAAGGGATATTAAGGCCTCCTTTTAATAGAGTACTGGATCAAAGCATTAACACATAGTGAATACATGAACTCCTCAAACTACGGTCATCACCGGTAAGTATCCCGATTATTGTCACTTCGGGGTTAATGGATCATAACACATAATAGGTGACTATAGACTTGCATGATAGGATCAAGAACTCACATACATTCATGAAAACATAATAGGTTCAGATCTGAAATCATGGCACTCGGGCCCTAGTGACAAGCATTAAGCATAGCAAAGTCATAGCAACATCAATCTCAGAACATAATGGATACTAGGGATCAAACCCTAACAAAACTAACTCGATTACATGATAAATCTCATCCAACCCATCACCGTTCAACAAGCCTATGATGGAAATACTCACGCACAATGCTTAGCATCATGAAATTGGTGATGGAGGATGGTTGATGATGACGATGGCGATGAATTCCCCTCTCCAGAGCCCTGAACGGACTCCAGATCAGCCCTCCCAAGAGAGATTAGGGCTTGGCGGTGGCTCCGTATCGTAAAACACGATGAATCCTTCTCTATGATTTTTTTCTCCCTGAACGTGAATATATAGAGTTGGAGTTGAGGTCGGTGGAGCACCAGGGGGCCCACGAGGCAGGGGGCGCGCCCCACCCTCGTGGACAAGTTGTGGGCCCCCTGGCCTTGATTCTTTCGCCAGTATTTTTTATATAGTCCAAAAATATTCTCCGTTGATTTTCTGGTCATTCCGAGAACTTTTATTTCTGCACAAAAATAACACCATGGCAATTCTGCTGAAAACAATGTTAGTCCAGGTTAGTTCCATTCAAATCATGCAAGTTAGAGACCAAAACAAGGGCAAATGTGTTTGGAAAAGTAGATACGATGGAGACGTATCACCACACGGCCGTGGCACCGGGCAGCACCATGCCACGAGCTCTGCCCATGAGCACCGTGGATCCACCACCAGGGACGCCACCCTGACATCCAAGACCATGACACCACCTCACCCGAGCCCTGCCGCTGCCCCAACCAAAGATACGAGCGAAAAGGACCCGCCTTTTGCACCCCTGGGCAGCCTCCAGTGTCGAGACCCAAAAGGCCGGCCAAAACTGGCCTCCATCAACCCGTCCGCGGCACCGGGTGCGAGACGAGCATGGTCCTGCTGCCGGGCGCGAGATGAGCTCGGTCCTTCTGCCGGGCGCTAGACGAGCTCGGTCCTGCTACCGGGCGCGAGACGAGGTCAGTCCTGCTGCCGGGCGCGAGACGAGCTCGTCCTGCTGCCAGGTGCGGGACGAGTGATGAACCGCAACTGGGGGAGAGCCCACCCTTCGATGAAAGTAGCGCCCGAACGCCGAGGAGAGGGGTCAAAGGCCGAAACAGTCCACCTGCAAACGAGCCGACAACGGCGGAGAAGCCAACCGTCGCTGCAGCTGGAACCACCGAGCTGCCATGTAGACACCAAGCAGCAGGGAGGCCACCATACCTCCCGCCGCCATCGTAGCCCACGACCAGAGCAGCCACCATGCCGGGCCGCTGCCCAAACCCGCGCCGCTTGCCAGGACCAAGACGTAGGTCCGCTGGAACATGCAACCACCGGCCACACCTCCGCCCGCCAACCCCACCACCACACGGATTAACGCCACCACCGGGAGACCGTCGGGGGCCCCATCCACCACCGCCACACCGCCATGAGCAGCGGGTGCTGCACCACCTGCGGCGAGGATGAGCACGACAACATCCCGAAGTCTCGCGGCACCTAGACCTGGCACGCTAGCCCCGACCGATACCGCCTCCTCCCCACCGCACGCCTGGGCATCCACGCCTGTGGACTCAATTGTGGGCCTGAGCCAGCGTAGTGAACCCTAACTCAGTTCACTCACTCCCTCTTGCACAACCCTAGCCATCATCTATTGTTCCTCTCTTTGTGCTGCTTCCTGTGATCCCATCCCGACGACTGCGTGCACGTTTGGTCGGGAGAGTAGGTGCCTCCAAAACCCTGTCGTTCGAGATCCCACCCTGGAGAACAACAATAAGGTTTTGGGGAGCGTCTCGATGCGACTGCTCCCGACTTGTCCCCGTCTCCGTCCGCCTCTTCTTCCACTACTTTCCCTGCATCAACTCCATGGCTGACGACGAAGCCACCAAGAAGAAGGCCTCGGCCGATGCCGAGGCTACCGCTGTCGCCGCCATGTTGGCCTGGCCAACCAGAGGGTATGATTCATTCATCCCCTATTTGCTCGTTCATGTGTTGGCCGTATATATGCTATTCTAGATGTTTTCAGTTCTATGTACTGTATGTGCTCACATGCTTAGGTATTGGTATGAGATGCATATCGTATTTCCCATGCTTATCATTTACTCGTGGATTAGATTAGTCGAAATGTGCTAATATTTCCAACAATCCAAAAACCTTATTATAGGCACTTTTTGACTCATGGCCTCGCCGCTACACTGAAACCAGAAAAGTTTACTGGGACGCATTTTAAGCATTGGCAGATGAGGACCACATTGTGGCTCACATCAATGAACATGTTCTAGGTTGGTGGTATGTCTCCCACGGTAACAATTGCTCCTGTATAGGAGAATGCGTTTAGGGAGGCAACCACCATCTTTGTGGCAGTCGCTCTTACTGTGATCGGAGACAAGTTGGTTGACGCGTATCTCCATATGTGTGTTGCCAAAAACTTGTGGGATGCGCTCGAAGCTAAGTTCGGCGCTACCGATGCTGGTAGTGAACTGTATGCCATGGAGCAGTTCCATGATTACAAGATAGTTGATAACCGTTCTGGATTGGACCAGGCTCATGAGATACAAGTTTGCCACAGGTTGCATTATTGCAAAACTCCCTACTAGGTGGAGGAACTTTTCTACTTCTCTCAAGTACTTGAGACATGACTTCTCTATTGAGGATGTCATCGGTCATCTAAGAGTTGAGCAAAACTCGAGAGCAAAGGACTGAGATGTGACATGAATTCTCTATTGAGGATGTCATCGGTCAACTAAGAGTTGAGCAGAACTCGAGAGCAAAGGACTGAGACATGAAAGGGGCAGAGGGTTCTTCTAGCGCCAATGTAGTGCAGAAGTTCCATAAGTTCAAGGGAAAGAACACTGTTCAGCAGAATACTAATTTCAAGAAGAAGGGTAAGAAGAAAGACAAAAGGAGAGATGGCTGCTTTACTTGTGTTTCAGAGGAATACTAGGAAAACAAGTGCCCAAACAAGTACAAGAAGCCATGATAGGAATCCAAGTCTGTTAATGTTACTCTGAGCAACAATGATGGGGCATCTGGGTATGGTAATCTGCTTACCATACTTTCAGTTTGTCAGACCACCGATTGACGGGTTGACACCGGGGCCAATATTCATGTGTGTGCTGATGTGTCTTTGTTTTCTTCCTACTAGGTCACACGGGATTGTTCCGTCCTGATGTGGAATGGCTCACATGCTTCTGTTCATGGTGTTGGCATGGTAGATCTGAAGTTTACTTCAGGAAAGATCATGCAACTGAAGAACATGCAGCATGTCCCCGGCATCAAGAAGAATCTCGTTAGTGGCTCCCTTCTATGTAAAGAAGGGTTTAAGTCAGTATTTAAGTCCAGTAAAGTAGTCGTATCTCGATATGGACTGCTTTTTGGAAAAGGATATGATTGTGGTGGTTTGTTCCACCTTTCCCTGGAGGGTTTCTGTAATAAAGTCGTGAACCAAATTCATTCCAATGTGAACAAATATGAGGTTTGTCATTCATGCCTTTGTCACATTAATTTCAGTTGTATGACATGGCTTGTCACATCCCTAGTCTGGTAATGACCTAGGCTAGTTCTCTTTGCTGGATCATGTTTAAATTTCCTTTAAATCTGAAATGGGGATTGATCCAAACTATAGCACCAAATTAAACCAAATAGGTCCAACAAAATCTTTTTCAATGAACCCAAAATGCCCCCAATGTTCATAATTTATGGCACAAGGTGAAAATCCAAACCAAAAATAGTGCACATTTTTGCAGGACATAAATGGGCTTTAAATTAACCTAATTTGTATTTGAGTTGGGGCTATAAAATCCTATAAATAGTTTTACAGCTCCAAATATTTTGAAACTTGGTGAGGGTCTCTGAAATAATTCAGTGAGTGCCCATAAAAAGTTTCAGAATTTTGTAAAATGGTTTAGTGCTAAAACTAAATAAAAAAATGACAGAAAAAGAAAAATAGAAAACAAAACGAAAATAGGCAGAGAGAGGGTACCCGGGCCACTTACCTGGGAAGCCCAGCTGGCCCAGCTTAGCCCCCACCGTCTTCAACCTCCTGCTAGTAGGCAGGAGGGCGTGTGCCCGCTCGACCACCTCCTGCTTGCTGCTGCTGCTGGAGGCCGCCAAGAGCGCCACTGTCGGATTACGGGTTCCAGCGAAACCCTTGAGGTTCGAACTCTGGGGTGCGCATGAAGATCTCTCTCCCCTAGCTCACACTCTCACCACGATCTGAAAGCCTAGCTCGCCGAACCCACGGAACAAGGGACACAAGAGTTTATACTGGTTCGGGCCACCGATGTGGTGTAATACTCTACTCCAGTTTGGTGTGATGGATTGCCTTGTAGGCTGGGGATGAACAAGTACAAGGGAAGAACAACCTCCTGAGGAGAGGCGTTCTCGAGCTCAAAGAGCTTGTGTGGTTGGGGATGATGTGAATGATCCGTCCAAGATCAGTCCTCTCCCCCATGGTGGTGGCTAGTCCTCTTTATAGAGGCCCGGGATCCTCTTCCCAAATATTAGGCGGGAAGGGATCCTAGAACGGCCAATTTGAAGGGGGACAACTAGTACAAGTTATCCTGAAAAAAGGTGGTCTTTGCCTGCCAAAGGCTGTGGTGGTGACGCCGTCTTGGGCTCCGTGATGACCTCCGTCCTGCCGTCCTGCTGGTCTTGGTCTCTTTGCACCAATATGGAAACCTTTGCCTGATGCCTCGGGACTCCTCGTCTGCACCTTCCCCTTTAGCACCAAAGAGGCAACCAGTACTCTGCGCGTGCTGGTGCCCCCTAGCCTTGGTCGTCATGGCTCACGTCACGGAAACCTCACGAGGTGCCCCTTGCCTTGATCTCTCCGCTCCTCGTGAGCCAGCCTAGTGAGGCAGCCCCTGAGGAGGTCTTGTGTCGTCTGCCTCGTGAGGCTTGGCCCCTTGAGAGGGTCTTGAGTGTTTGCTGGTGAAGATGAGCCGTACCACGCCGTTGGATGAGCCATGCCCTGGGCCGCAGCATGCAAGTCTGGGCACCCCCGTTCCCAGAACGCCGACAGTAGCCCCTAGGTCCAAGGTGCGCTCATGCTTGGCTTCGAGGCAAAGCCAAGGGCCAAGTGCAAAGCACTGCGGGCCCCAATAGCCCGCGGCCTTGATTGACGCATGGCAGTTGATGAGACATGGGCACCTCCACTTCCCCACACGGCCTCGATCTCCGTCTGGCTAGGCAGCCACTGCCGCCTACACAGCTCCGCTTCCATTACAGGCAACGCGCTTCGTAGCTCCCTCATCTTAGATAGCAGGTCCCCTCCCCTGGTCCAATCTTGGCACCAACTCTCTCCGTTGCCATGGCACCAAGCTGAAAGAAGAAGGGAAAGAAGGAGTCTCGTGCCTCAGCCCCTACGCCGCCGGTCTTCGAGCCCGTTGTCGAGCGATTGGTGGTGCTCAACCAGGAAGCGATGGGCAAGGTGCGCCCAACGCTCGCCGCCGACTCCAATGAGTGGGGGGCGATGGTGGCCTGGCCTTCTTCCCGCGCTAAGATCGACATGATGGCCATCGAGACCCCCTCCATCTTCATGCTCTCTGGGCCGGTCTGATCCCTCCCTTCTCCGACTTCTTCAATGCGGTGCTTTTGCATTATCAGATCAACGCGCTACACCTTCATCCCCAATCCATCATCCTCCTTGCCGTCTTCGCCTTCGTCTGTGATGCCATGGTGGGCATTACCCCTTCCGTGGCCTTGCTCCACCACTTCTTCTCTCAGCATCTGACAGATGCTCGCCAGCGCTCGGGGTGTGTATCTTTCCAGGCTATGGCCGCGACGGCCGGCTCGGGGATCGATTTTGAGCTCTCGCCGGTCGTCGGAGGCTTTCGAAAGCGATGGGTGTATGTGGATGTTGGTGCGCGCAATCCCCTACTGCTGCTTCCACGGATTTCGACCGCCCCAAGCTTCGGCTGGGGGCACGCAAGGCTCGTCGACCAGCGACTCACTCATGTCTGGCTCCGGCTGGTGAGGCCGAAGGGCCTCGGGGTGACGGTGCCCATGGTGGTGAAGGAGTTCATCCGGTGTCGCATTGCTCTGCTTCAGCGCCACTCCCGGTAGATGTGGACCTTCTCTGGCTACGAGGACCGCATGAGGCTTCAGGCGCCGGCCCTTCCTCCTGAGGCGCGGTGCACGGTTCTTGAGCTCCTGACTGGCGACCCAACGCTAGCTGACCTGCCGAAGGAGGGCTGCCTCCTGTACTGCTACTCAAACAAGGTGGAGTTTGTGGAGCAGATGCCCCTCTTCGATGAATGGGGGCTGCGCCCAGCTGGCTTTGAAGGGCCCCGTGAGAGCCCTGTCCTCGTGGCTCCCTTGCCCGCCGCCGGCGCGGTGATCTCCCCGGAAGTGGGCGTAGGGGGGCGACCACCATCGGCCGCTGGCGGCGCGGCTGCTGAGGAACCGGCGCCGCTCGGGGCTCCTGAAAGGTCGTTCCACGAGCCCCTGAAGAGCCGTCTTGAGGAATCGGCCGGAGGGACAATGCAGCTCGATGCTCCTGAGGCTGAAGCCTCCGAGGCCCCGACGAGCCGCTATGAGGCGGGGGCTAAGGTCTCCGCGCGGTCCAGCACCCCTGAGGTCGCCTCCTCAGGAGTCACACCAGCCGCGCCCGGCGCTGGTGACCGCACTCAGGGCCTCGGCCGGCTCCGACCAAACTTTGACGCGCTTCGGAAGAGGAAGGGATCTCCAAGCTGCAGTGGCAATGCCTTCCGGCCATTGAAACAGAGGAAGTACATTGCCATATACGAGTGAGTACCTTGTCTTTGTAATTTCTTGAGTGCCGCTTCCCCTCATGACTGTGGTTCCTCAGGGTCCCTTCTGCTAAGGCGACGAAGTCTCCCGAGAAGCAACCTCCTCCTACCTCGAGTCCTCTGCCGACCTTGAGCGCCCCAGGCTAGCCTGCCGCACTTGGCGCGAGGTCGGCCGGAGAGGCAAGCACGCCGGCTTGGCATCTCGACCCCGCATTCTTGCCGTCTCTCCTTCCTGGCCTTGCCTGGGATGCAGAAGGTGTGCCAAGGGCTCCTCCTCTGGTTATTGATCGCGGCTGGGTGGTCTCGGCTCCGGCCTCTCCTTCAGGTAACGAGCCTCCGCCCCTTCAGGCCCTCGACGGGGCCCGAAGGGTGACTGGAAAGGCACCGACTTCCAGCCCCCTGCTGGGAGGAGGTGAGCCACCTCGAACCTCTTCAACGACTCCCGACGTGGAGGACGAACCCGGTCATGCATTCGAGTTTGTGCCCAAGCGGGGTGTTGTCCGTCATGAGCTCTTCCGGGAAGCGATGGGTGCACTGAGCCGGCTTGGGGAAGAGCTCATGGACGTCGATGCCCGCCTTGAAACTGAGGGCTTCGGCTAGTGGATGAATGGCTTCAATTGAAGGTGGCCATCAACCTCGGGCATCTCCAGTGCGAGCATGCCAACATGAAGGCCGAGGCATCCCTTGCAACCTCGCGCAAGGCCAGCGCCCGAGCCTTGGAGGAGGCTAGCGAAGCTGACCACCGCCGCGAGGTCGCAGAGAAGCGTAGGCAGGAGTTCCAAGCCCTGAACGCCTCTTTGGAGCAGCAAGTTGAGGCACGCAGGGCTGCCCTGGCGTTGATGAAGGGGGTGCCTTCCGAAGAGGGGGAGATCCTGAGGTGCGAGGAAGCGCTGGCGCTAGAGGCCAAATGTCGTATTACGGGTTCTGGCGAAACCCTTGAGGTTCAAACTCTGGGGTGCGCACGAAGATCTCTCTCCCACCTAGCTCACACTCTCACCACGATCTCAAAGCCTAGCTCACCGAACCCACGGAACAAGGGACACAAGAGTTTATACTGGTTCGGGCCACCGATGTGGTGTAATACCCTACTCTAGTTTGCTGTGGTGGATTGCCTTGTAGGCTGGGGATGAACAAGTACAAGGGAAGAACAACCTCCTGAGGAGAGGCATTCTCGAGCTCGATGGGCTTGTGTGGTTGGGGATGATCTGAATGATCCGTTCAAGATCAGTCCTCCCCCCATGGTGGTGGCTAGTCCTCTTTATAGAGGCCCGGGTCCTCTTCCCAAATATTAGGCGAGAAAGGATCCCACAACGACCAATTTGAAGGGAGACAACTATTACAAGTTATCCTAACAACAGGTGGTCTTTGCCTGCCAAAGGCTCTGGTGGTGATGCCGTCGTGGGCTCCGTGATGACCTCCGTCCCGCCGTCCTGCTTGTCTTGGTCTCGTTGCACCGATATGGAAACCTTTGCCTGATGCCTCGGGACTCCTCGCCTGCACCTGCCCCTTTAGCACCAAAGAGGCAACCAGTACTCTTCGCGCGCTGGCGCCCGCCTGGCCTTGGCCGTCACGGTTCACGTCCCGGAAACCTCACGAGGTGCCCCTCGCCTTGATCTCTCCGCTCCTCGCGAGCCAGCCTAGTGAGGATGCCCCTGAGGAGGTCTTGTGTCGTCCGCCTCGCGAGGCTTGGCCCCTCGCGGGGGTCTTGAGTGTTTGCTGATGAAGATGAGCCATACCAGGTCGCTGGATGAGCCACACCCTGGGCCGCAGGCAGGCAAGTCTGGGCACCCCTGTTCCTAGAATGCCGACAGCCACGCTGGTCCCCAGAGCCTTCCTGTTCGATTCCCCCCTCTACTCGTCCTCTCCCTCGCTCCTCTGCTCTCATCCGAGAGCTCCATGGCCCTGCTGTCGCCGCCCGTGTAGCCACAGCCGACCCTACACCTCGCCGCCATATCCCCAAGCTCCGTCTCTTCGTGCTGAAGCTCTCCGCCAATGAACGGGATGCAGTAAGCCCCGTATCGTCGTCCCGGGCCTTGTCTTCAAGCACTGGCCGCCGAGATCGGCATCTCCATTCTGGCCGCACTAGACCTCCCCCGAGCTCGCTGACGCTGCCGCCGAATCCGCTGTGAGCCACCGCATTGACTCCCCCATCTCCCCTGCTCTCCCGTGCCCACATGAGCCGAAGCTCGGCTCCGCCATTGCCACATCACACGCGCTCCCCATGCTCCGTTTACTTCTGTCGTGCAATGGGCGTGCTCCAGAGCACCCTTGGCGCTGACGTGCAGCCATGCCATCTCAGTAGTGAGCCCTTGTGCAGCGCCCGCACACCACCGAGCTCCGCCACCGCTGCCGCTACAAGCCGTCCCCGGCATCCCCACGACCACCGCTGGATGCCCCGCACGATGGGCTCTTAAATGCACCTAACTACGCGACCAGCCATGGCCGAAAACGGCCGGCCGACGATCGCCGCCGCGTTGGGTCATCGCTGGAGTAACCCTGCCGACGTGGAACGGCCATTAGTGGCTAACCCCACTAATTAGCCACCCCACAGCCGCTGACACCGAGCCCTACCGTAGGGTCAAACTCGGTCAGCGCTGGATTTGATCGGGATTACCCAGTGTGTCACTGACCAGTGGGTCCCACTGGTCAGATTTCACCCTGGTCAGCTCGGTTGACCTGCTGACGTGAGGCCGACGCAATGCTGGCGCAGTTAATGATTTTTTAGATTATTAAATATAATCCAGGAAATTCCAGAAAATTGTTTAAACTTCAAAAATGCATAGAAATCCAACCGTAGCTCAGATTGAAATAATCTATATATGAAAAATGATCAAGAAAATTCAATCTATCCATATCTACCATTTTCATGCATGAAAAAACAACTTATACCTACGATAAAAGTTAAAACACATAAAGGGCATTTTAAATGCTGAAGTTTGGAGTTGCATTTGAGTCCTTGATTCAAATGAGCTTCATATAACTTGTTGCTAGTTGCATTAGCACATTTCATAGCATATTGCCATGTCATGATCATGCATCATATTGGTGCATTTATCGTGTATTGATTGTCTTCAGTACTGTCCTTCTCGACAGGTTCTGCCTCTCCGAGTGGCACCGACTACCTATTCGAGGAGCAGTGCTACTGTGTTGATCTTTCAGGCAAGCAACCCCCCTAAGCATTCCGATACAATCCCACTCTCTCGCTCTTTCTCTCTTTTACTGCATTCAGACAACAATGTTTAAATTGTTACTTGCTGTGGTAGCTGACTCCACTTCCACTGCATGACCTATCTTTGCCACAGTAAATAGTAAAACCTTACTAGCATGGTTAGGATTTGCTTGAGCCCATGTTGTGATCTGCTACTTCTTGATCTTGCATTGGTTTTTTCCCTTGAAGCGGAAAGGGTGATGCAGCAAAGTAGAGATAAGTATTTCCCTCAGTTTGAGAACCATGGTATCAATCCAGTAGGAGACAACGCACAAATCACCTAATACATGCACAAACAATCAAACAACTTGCACCCAACGCGATAAAGGGGTTGTCAATCCCTTCATGGTTACTTGCAAAAGTGAGATCTGATAGAGATAGATGAAACTAAACAAAAATAAAGTAAATATTTTTGGTATTTTTGGTTTATAGATCGGAAAGTAAAAGATTGGAAAATAGTAGATCAGAAGCTTATATTGTAGATCAGAAACTTATATAATGGAAAATAGACCCGGGGGCCATAGGTTTCATTAGAGGCTTCTCTCAAGATAGCAAATAATATGGCGGGTGAACAAATTACTGTCGAGCAATTGATAGAAAAGCGCAAAGTTATGATGTCGATGCACAAAAGTAGGGGCTTTCTGTACCCCTTTACTTGTGCACGGGCAATCGGAGCCGCACCTGCAGCCGGGCTTGGCAGGGCAGAAGAAGGAAAGATACAAGGCTGCCGAGGTAGCACTGAAGCTAGAAGCATAAAGAGAAAATGGAAAAGACGGGCTTCCCCCGGCAAGAGCCTTGCCGGGGCAGCCTACGTAGCCCCGGAAAGAGCCTTGCCCGGGGCAACTTGCCCAACACCAGCAATGCCACTACCCTTGAGCCTGAGAACTCCAACACCATCAACAGCGTCAAGACCAAAACTCAGGGGTGCATTGCATAGTGGCATGCAGATCTTTGTGAAAACCAAAGGCCTGCATGCCTAGATGAGAACCAGAAGATGAAGGCCCCCGGCAAGACCCTTGCCGGGGACGCTCGCAAGCCCCCGACAAGACCCTTGCCGGGGACGCCCACGAGATCCCAGCAAGGCCCTTGCTTGGGCCTCTATGGGGTTGAGGCCAGGCCCGCACTTGCTAGAGTTTCACTGCCCCGCACCCATTCCAACATGGCGGCCAGCCCGCCAACTAGGCGAGTGCGTGCGTGGCAGCATGCAGCTTCTAGGCCAACTAGCCAAGCACCGGCGTGGTGGCATGTCGATCTTCGTGAAGACCCTGCCACCGCACCAGCTCAGCAGCTAGCCAGCCAGCATGGTGTTGCATGCCTCATCAGCTTGGACGCACGTTAGAGCGAGGCGAGGCAGCGACGGACGGGATGATCTTATTTGCTGTCCCCGATAAAGCAAGAGGGCACGTCGGCAGTGCATTAAATGCGTTTTTCCTACGGTGCCATGCGATAGACTTGTACACTCTATATACTTTCCACCTCCTATGTGCCACTGTGGCAACCCCTTTTGACATATAAAAGGAGGCCCGAGATGTACTGAGGAAGGATTCAGACTTTTTGGACTGGGCATGCACCGCAGCTAGTTCAAGAGCTCAAGATAACTTAATACATACAAAGCAGGACTAGGGTTTTATGCATCGTTTGCGGCCCGAACCTGGGTAAAACTCCCCCCGCGTTGATCTTCTAGACCCTCTCTTTGCGCAGCCCCACGCCCCACCAACCGTAGAAGGGACTCCCCGATGGATCCCATGGGTGTCATTCCTGAGCCCGGACATCTTTGGCGTGTTAGGGAACATAATAATTTCAAAATATTTCCTACACATACGCAAGATCATGGTGATGCATAGCAACGAGAGGGGAGAGTGTTGTCCACGCTCCCTTGTAGACCGAAAGCGGAAGCGTTTGCACAACGCGGTTGATGTAGTCGTACGTCTTCACAATCCGACCGATCAAGTACCGAACGTACGACACCTCCGAGTTCATCACACGTTCAGCCCGATGACGTCCCTCGAACTCCGATCCAGCCGAGTGTTGAGGGAGAGTTTCGTCAGCACGATGGCGTGGTGACGATGTTGATGTTCTACCGATGCAGGGCTTCACCTAAGCACCGCTACAGTATTATCGAGGTGGACTATGGTGGAGGGGGGCACTGCACACGGCTAAAAGATCAACTTGATCAATTGTTGTGTCTATGGGGTGCCCCCTGCCCCTGTATATAAAGGAGCAAGGGGGGGGGGGGTTCAACCGGCCAGGGAGAGGGCGCGCCAGGAGGAGTCCTACTCCCACCGGGAGTAGGACTCCCCCATTTCCTAGTTGGGATAGGATTCGGGAGAAGGAAAGAGAGAGGGGAAGAAGGAAAGAGGGGGGCGACCTCCCTTGCCCTAAACCAATATGGTTTGGGCCTTGGGGGGGGGCGCCCCACACTCCCCTTGCTTCCCTCTATTTCCACTAAGGCCCATGTAGGCCCATTAAGCCCCCCCGGGGGTTCCGGTAACTCCCGGTACTCCGATAAAATCCCGATTTCACCCGGAACACTTCCGACATCCGAACATAGGCTTCCAATATATCAATATTCATGTCTCGACCATTTCGAGACTCCTCATCATGTCCTTGATCACATCTGGGACTCCGAACAATCTTCGGTACATCAAAACATATAAACTCATAATATAACTGTCATCGTAACGTTAAGCGTGCAGACCCTACGGGTTCGAGAACTATGTAGACATGACCGAGACACGTCTCCGGTCAATAACCGATAGCGGAACCTGGATGCTCATATTGGCTCCCAATATTCTACGAAGATCTTTATCGGTCAAACCGCACAACAACATACGTTGTTCCCTTTGTCATCGGTATGTTACTTGCCCGAGTTTCGATCGTCGGTATCTCAATACCTAGTTCAATCTCGTTACCGGCAAGTCTCTTTACTCGTTCTGTAATACATCCTCCCACAACTAACTCATTAGTTGCAATGCTTGCAAGGCTTAAGTGATGTGCATTACCGAGAGGGCTCAGAGATACCTCTCCGACAATCGGAGTGACAAATCCTAATCTCAAAATACGCCAACCCAACAAGTACCTTTGGAGACACCTATAGAGCACCTTTATAATCACCTAGTTACGTTGTGACGTTTGGTAGCACACAAAGTGTTCCTCCGGTAAATGGGAGTTGCATAATCTCATAGTCATAGGAACATGTATAAGTCATGAAGAAAGCAACAGCAACATACTAAACGATCGGGTGCTAAGCTAACGGAATGGGTCATGTCAATCACATCATTCTCCTAATGATGTGACCCCATTAATCAAATGACAACTCATGTCTATGGCTAGGAAACTTAACCATCTTTGATTCAACAAGCTAGTCAAGTAGAGGCATACTAGTGACATACTGTTTGTCTATGTGTTCACACATGTATTATGTTTCCGGTTAATACAATTCTAGCATGAATAATAAACATTTATCATGATATAAGGAAATAAATAATAACTTTATTATTGCCTCTAGGGCATATTTCCTGCAGTCTCCCACTTGCACTAGAGTCAATAATCTAGTTCACATCGCCATGTGATTTAACATCAATAGTTCACATTACCATGTGATTAACACCCATAGTTCACATCTCATGTGACCAACACCCAAAGGGTTTACTAGAGTCAATAATCTAGTTCACATCGCTATGTGATTAATACCCAAAGAGTACTAAGGTGTGATCATGTTTTGCTTGTGAGGGAAGTTTAGTCAATGGGTCTGCCACATTCAGATCCGTATGTATTTTGCAAATTTCTATGTCAACAATGCCCTGCACGGAGCGACTCTAGCTAATTGCTCCCACTTTCAATATGTATCCAGATTGAGACTTTGAGTCATCTGGATCAGTGTCAAAACTTGCATCAAAGTAACCCTTTACGACGAACCTTTTGTCACCTCCATAATCGAGAAACATATCCTTATTCTACTAAGGATAATTTTGACCAATGTCCAGTGATCTACTCCTAGATCACTATTGTACTCCCTTGCCAAACTCAGGGCATGGTATACACTAGATCCGGTACACAGCATGGCATACTTTATAGAACCTATGGCTGAGGCATAGGGAATGACTTTCATTCTCTCTCTATCTTCTGCCGTGGTCGGGTTTTGAGTCTTACTCAACTTCACACCTTGTAACACATGCAAGAACTCGTTCTTTGACTGTTCCATTTTGAACTACTTCAAAATCTTGTCAAGGTATGTACTCATTGAAAAACTTATCAAGCGTCTTGATCTATCTCTATAGATCTTGATGCTCAATATGTAAGCAGCTTCACCGAGGTCTTTCTTTGAAAAACTCCTTTCAAACATTCCTTTATGCTTTGCAGAATAATTCTACATTATCTTCGATCAACAATATGTCATTCACATATACTTATCAGAAATGCTGTAGTGCTCCCACTCACTTTCTTGTAAATACAGGCTTCACCGCAAGTCTGTATAAAACTATATGCTTTGATCAACTTATCAAAGCGTATATTCCAACTCCGAGATGCTTGCACCAGTCCATAGATGGATCGCTGGAGCTTGCATATTTTGTTAGCACCTTTAGGATTGACAAAAACCTTCTGGTTGCACCATATACAACTCTTCTTTAATAAATCCATTAAGGAATGCAGTTTTGTTTATCCATTTGCTAGATTTCATAAAATGCGGCAATTTCTAACATGATTCGGACAGACTTAAGCATATATACGAGTGAGAAACTCTCATCGTAGTCAACACCTTGAACTTGTCGAAAACCTTTTTGCGACAATTCTAGCTTTGTAGATAGTAACACTGCTATCAGCGTCCCTCTTCCTCTTGAAGATCCATTTAATCTCAATGGCTCGCCGATCAATCGACAAGTCAATCAAAGTCCATACTTTGTTCTCATACATGGATCTCATCTCAGATTTTATGGCCTCAAGCCATTTCGCGGAATCTAGGCTCATCATCTCTTCCTCATAGTTCGTAGGCTCGTCATGGTCAAGTAACATGACCTCCAGAACAGGATTATCGTACCACTCTGGTGCGGATCTCACTCTAGTTTACCTACGAGGTTCGGTAGTAATTTGATCTGAAGTTACATGATCATCATCATTAGCTTCCTCACTAATTGGTGTAGTAGTCACAGGAACAGATTTCTGTGATGAACTACTTTCCAATAAGGGAGAAGGTACAGTTACCTCATCAAGTTCTACTTTCCTCCCACTCACTTCTTTCGAGAGAAACTCCTTCTCTAGAAAGGATCCATTCTTAGCAATGAATATCTTGCCTTCGGATCTGTGATAGAAGGTGTACCCAACATTTTCTTTTGGGTATCCTATGAAGATGCACTTCTCCGATTTGGGTTTGAGCTTATCATGTTGAAACTTTTTCACATAGGCATTGCAATCTCAAACTTTAAGAAACGATAGCTTAGATTTCTTGCCAAACCATAGTTCATATGGTGTCGTCTCAACGGATTTAGATGGTGCCCTATTTAATGTGAATGTAGCTGTCTCTAATGCATAACCCCAAAACGATAGTGGTAAATCGGTAAGAGACATCATAGATCGCACCATATCTAATAAAGTACGTTTATGACGTTCGGACACACCATTACACTGTGGTGTTCTAGGTGGCGTGAGTAGTGAAACTATTTCACATTGTTTTAACTGAAGGCCAAACTCGTAACTCAAATATTTTACTTCTGCGATCATATCGTAGAAACTTTTATTTTTGTTACGATGATTCTCCACTTCACTCTGAAATTCTTTGAACTTTTCAAATGTTTCAGACTTGTGTTTCATCAAGTAGATATACTCATATCTTCTCAAATCATCCGTGAAGATCAGAAAATAATGATACCTGCCACGAGCCTCAATATTCATCGGACCACATACATCAGTATGTATGATTTCCAACAAATCTGTTGCTCGCTCCATTGTTCCGAAGAATGGAGTCTTAGTCATCTTGCCCATGAGGCATGGTTCGCAAGCATCAACTGATTCATAATCAAGTGATTACAAAATCCCATCAGCATGGATTTTCTTCATGCGCTTTACACCAATATGACCTAAATGGCAGTGCCACAAATAAGTTGCACTATCATTATTAACTTTGCATCTTTTGGCTTCAATATTATAAAAATCTATATCACCACGATCGAGATCCAACAAACCATTTTCATTGGGTGTATGACCATAGAAGGTTTTATTCATGTAAACAGAACAACAATTATTCTCTAACTTACATGAATAACCGTATTGGAATAAACATGATCCATTCATATTCATGCTCAACGCAAACACTAAATAACATTTATTTTAGGTTTAACACTAATCCCAAAAGTATAGGGAGTGTGCGATGATGATCATATCAATCTTGGAACCATTTCCAATACACATCGTCACTTCACCCTTAACTAGTCTCTGTTCATTCTGCAACTCCCGTTTCGAGTTACTATTCTTAGCAACTAAACTAGTATCAAATACTAAGGGGTTGCTATAAACATTAGTAAAGTACACATCAATAACATGTATATCAAATATACCTATGTTCATTTTGCCATCCTTCTTATCCGCCAATTACTTGGGGCAGTTCCGCTTCCAATGACCAGTCCCTTTGCAGTAGAAGCACTCAGTTTCAGGCTTAGGTCCAGACTTGGGTTTTTTTCACTTGAGCAGCAACTTATTTGCCATTGTTCTTGAAGTTCCCCTTTCTTCCCTTTGTCCCTTTACTTGAAACTAGTGGTTTTGTTTACCATCAACACTTTGATGCTTTTCTTGATTTCTACCTTCGTCGATTTCAGCATCACAAAGAGCTTGGGAATCGTTTCCGTTATCCCTTTATAGTTCATCACGAAGTTCTACTAACTTGGTGATGGTGACTAGAGAATTCTGTCAATCACTATTTTATCTGGAAGATTAACTCCCACTTGATTCAAGCGATTGTAGTACCCAGACAATCTGAGGACATGCTCACTGCTTGAGCTATTCTCCTCCATTTTTAGCTATAGAACTTGTTGGAGACTTCATATCTCTCAACTCGGGTATTTACTTGAAATATTAACTTCAACTCCTGGAACATCTCATATGGTCCATGACGTTCAAAACGTCTTTGAAGTCCCGATTCTAAGCCGTTTAAGCATGGTGCACTAAACTATCAAGTAGTCATCATATTGAGCTAGCCAAACGTTCATAACATCTGCATCTACTCCTGCAATAGGTTTGTCACCTAGCGGTGCATCAAGGACATAATTCTTCTGTGCAGCAATGAGGATAAACCTCAGATCACGGATCCAATACGCACCATTGCTACTAACATCTTTCAACTTAGATTTCTCCAGGAACATATCAAAAATAAAAACAGGGGAGCTAAACGCGAGCTATTGATCTACAACATAGATATGCTAATACTACCAGGACTAAGTTCATGATAAATTTAAGTTCAATTAATCATATTACTTAAGAACTCCCACTTATAAAGACATCCCTCTAATCTTCTAAGTGATCACGTGATCTAAATCAACTAAAACCATAACCAATCATCACGTGAAATGGAGTAGTTTTCAATGGTGAACATCACTATGTTGATCATATCTACTATATGATTCACGCTCGACCTTTCGGTCTTAGTGTTCCGAGGCCATATCTGCATATGCTAGGCTCGTCAAGTTTAACCTGAGTATTTTGCGTGTGCAAAACTGGCTTGCACCCGTTGTAGATGGACATAGAGCTTATCACACCCGATCATCACGTGGTGTCTGGGCACGACGAACTTTGGCAACGGTGCATACTCAGGGAGAACACTTTTTTTCTTGAAATTTAGTGAGAGATCATCTTATAATGCTATCGTCAATCAAAGCAAGATAAGATGCATAAAAGATAAACATCACATGCAATCAAAATGTGTGACATGATATGGCCATCATCATCTTGTGGCTTTGATCTCCATCTCCAAAGCATCATCATGATTTCCATCGTCACCGGCATGACACCATGATCTCCATCATCTTGATCTATATCAATGTGTCGTCACATGGTCGTCTCGCCAAATATTGCTCTTGCTACTATTGCTATCACATAGCGATAAAGTAAAGCAATTATTTGGCGCTTGCATCTTTATGCAATAAAGAGACAACCATAAGGCTTCTGCCAGTTGCCGATAACTTCAAAAAAACATGATCATCTTATACAACAACTCTCATCACGTCTTGACCATATCACATCACAACATGCCCTGCAAAAACAAGTTAGACGTCCTCTACTTTGTTGTTGCAAGTTTTACGTGGCTGCTATGGGCTTAGCAAGAACCGTTCTTACCTATGCATCAAAACCACAACGATAGTTTGTCAAGTTGGTGCTGTTTTAACCTTCGCAAGGACCGGGCATAGCCACACTTGGTTCAACTAAAGTTGGAGAAACTGACACCCGCTAGTCACCTATGTGCATAGCACGGCGGTAAAACTAGTCTCGCGTAAGCATACGCGTAATGTCGGTCTGGGCCGCTTCATCCAACAATACCGCCGAACCAAAGTGTGACATGATGGTAAGCAGTATGACTTATATCGCCCACAACTCACTTGTATTCTACTCGTGCATATTACATCAATGCATAAAACCTGGCTCGGATGCCACTATTAGGGAACGTAGTAATTTCAAAAAAATTCCTACGCATACGCAAGATCATGGTGATGCATAGCAACAAGAGGGGAGAGTGTTGTCCATGTACCCTCGTAGACCGAAAGCGGAAGCATTTGCACAACGCGGTTATGTAGTCATACGTCTTCATGATCTGATCGATCAAGTATCGAACGTACGACACCTCCGAGTTCAGCACACGTTCAGCCCGATGACGTCCCTCGAACTCTGATCCAGCCAAGTGTTTAGGGAGAGTTTCATCCTCACGACGGCGTGGTGACGATGTTGATATTCTACCGACGCAGGGCTTCACCTAAGCACCGCTACAGTATTATCGAGGTGGACTATGGTGGAGGGGGGCACCGCACACGGCTAAAAGATCAACTTGATCAATTGTTGTGTCTATGGGGTGCCCCCTGCCCCCGTATATAAAGGAGCAAGGGGGGGTGCGGCCGGCCAGGGAGAGGGCGCGCCAGGAGGAGTCCTACTCCCACCGGGAGTAGGACTCCCCCCTTTCCTAGTTGGAATAGGATTCGGGAGAAGGAAAGAGAGAGGGGAAGAAGGAAAGAGGGGGCCGACCCCCCTTGCCCTAAACCAATACGGTTTCGGCCTGGGGGGGGGGGCGCCCCACACTCCCCTTGCTTCCCTCTATTTCCACTAAGGCCCATGTAGGCCCATTAAGCCCCCCGGGGGGTTCAGGTAACCTCCCGGTACTCCGGTAAAATCCTGATTTCACCCGAAACACTTCCGACATCCGAACATAGGCTTCCAATATATCAATCTTCATGTCTCAACCATTTCGAGACTCCTCATCATGTCCTTGATCACATCCAGGACTCCGAACAATCTTCGGTACATCAAAACATATAAACTCATAATATAACTGCCATCGTAACGTTAAGCGTGCGGACCCTACGGGTTCGAGAACTATGTAGACATGACCGAGACACGTCTCCGGTCAATAACTAATAGAGGAACCTGGATGCTCATATTGGCTCCCACATATTCTACGAAGATCTTTATCGGTCAAACCGCACAACAACATACGTTGTTCCCTTTGTCATCGGTATGTTACTTGCTCGAGATTCGATCGTCGGTATCTCAATACCTAGTTCAATCTCGTTACCGGCAAGTCTCTTTACTCGTTCTGTAATACATCATCTCGCAACTAACTCATTAGTTGCAATGCTTGCAAGGCTTAAGTGATGTGCATTACCGAGAGGGCCCAGAGATACCTCTCCGAAAATCGGAGTGACAAATCCTAATCTCGAAATAAGCCAACCCAACAAGTTCTTTGGAGACACCTGTAGAGCACCTTTATAATCACGCAGTTACGTTGTGACGTTTGGTAGCACACAAAGTGTTCCTCCGATAAACGGGAGTTGCATAATCTCATAGTCATAGGAACATGTATAAGTCATGAAGAAAGCAATAGCAACATACTAAACGATCGGGTGCTAAGCTAACGGAATGGGTCGTGTCAATCACATCATTCTCCTAATGATGTGAGCCCGTTAGTCAAATGACAACTCATGTCTATGGCTAGGAAACTTAACCATCTTTGATTCAACAAGCTAGTCAAGTTGAGGCATACTAGTGACATACTGTTTGTCTATGTATTCACACATGTATTATGTTTCTGGTTAATACAATTCTAGCATGAATAATAAACATTTATCATGATATAAGGAAATAAATAATTACTTTATTATTTCCTAGGGCATATTTCCTTCATGGCGCGCCAGGTAGGGGCGCTGAGGCAGTGAAAATCTGGTTTTGAAGTCAACTCATTGACTCCTTCGTCGCGATGGCTCCCAAGAAGAAGGCAATCATGGCGATCGGCTCGTCTGGGGCCGAACCACCCGTCCCAGCGCGGGTGGGCGACAAAGCGGGCGCGGATGGTGGCAGAGACGTGGCCCGCGAGCATCCACGACACTCTGGGAATCGGAGCCAGGCGAGCGGCGTCGTGCGTGCCCGAGACGATGAGCCACGTGCCACTGGGCCCGGGGGCGGGGCCGTGCTGCCCACGGGCAGCGTGGCGACCTCCTGGATGCCCCAGCCAGCGCCCGCGTCACAACCTTCCCAGGTCGTGTGTGACGAGCAACGCCACGACGTCGGTGCCTCCGGGCACTGCCGCGGGAAGAGCCCTTTGCGTCACTCTCAAGACGCACCGAGCTGGCATGCACGCCCAGACACTGGCGGAAACGGCGCGCGACAGCGAGACCATGATAGATCTCCTTCTAACGTGGTTAGCAGTCGGAGCATGTCACGGTCCACGCAGCTTTCGCCACCACCCACGCCAGCAGAAGCGTTGGCACGCGCACAACTACTCCTCGACTTCCGTCCAGCAATGGAGAAGCTCGACGAGTGGAGGGCCACCATTCGAGGCCTCATCAGCTTCGCCAACAAAGATGAGCCACGCCCAGCGGTCATGCCGGCGTTCTGTCGAGCGGTGCATGCCGGCGGTGGGAGAACCGAGGATGCTGCGACCACGGTGCACTCTCCTCCCCCACGGCTGCGACAGCAGCCACCGGGTCGCCGGGCCGACGCCCGCGCCAACATTTCTACGGCATCGTCCGACCCACGAGCCCGCTGCGACCAACGTCAAGTCCTTCGGGAGTAAGCTCAGGAAGACACTCAGACCACTATCGAGCGGTGGCGGGACGCGCGCCATCAGTCAGATAGGCGCGCGTGACCCACTATGGACCGCCCAACGTCGGGGGGTGCCGGTGACCTATCTTATGAGGTGGGTTGTCCAGCCTTTACCCGTGAGCTGCGGCAGTTCCAGTGGCCCACCCACCGCACGTTCAAGCCTGAGGTCGGAGAAAAATACAACGACAAGACTCACCCATCGGAGTTCCTCAGCATCTACACCATCGCGATGCAAGCTGCCGGGGCTCGCGATGATAAGGTGCTTGCCAATTATTTCCTGTTGGCACTTAAGCCCAACGTCATGTCATGGTTGATGCACCTGCTAGTGGATCCATCTCTTCTTGGTTGGATGTGTGCCATGAGTTTGTTGGCGCCTTTACCGGAGGCCACCAAGCTCCTGGCTAGGCGAGTGATTTGCATGTCATGCCCCAGAAGGACGGCGAGTCCCTGCGCAAGTACATACAAAGGTTCAGCTGTGTGCAGTACAACATCCCAGATGTTCATCCCGCCACTGTCATCAGTGCATTCCATCAGAATGTGCGCAACCGCAAGATGCGCGAAGAGCTGGCGATGAACAAGGTTCAGGAGAGCCGATATGTATGTTCTGGCCGATAGGTGTGCTCGGGCTAAAGAAGGAAGGAAGTACCCCGGTGAAGATGCCGGCGCGGAAACCGACTCCACAGACGAAGACGCCGTCACCCCGGCAAAGAAGGGCCGACACCGCAACAGGAAGTGTAAGGGCAAGACCGTGCCTGCAGTCGAGGGATCCGGCGACCCCGGCGCTGCCAAGAAGGCCAAGGTTGACGACCCCGTCTAGGAAGTTGCCAGGTGCGCCGCCTACCGGGCCTTGGCGGCTGCCGACAGGCCAGGAGGCTCCGACAAGCAGTATTGCAAGATCCATCGCACCAAAGGCCATGACCTCCAGAACTGCCGGCAGGTTGAGCTGCTTGCAGAGAAGCAGAAAGCTGAATATGAGAGGCGCAACAAGGAGAAGAGCCAGGATGGTGCTGAGGGGTCCGGCAAGAAGCATGGCAGTCGAGGAGGCCGCTGCGACAAGGATAATCAACAAGAGAGGCCCGCTCGGGGCCATGATAAGGAGGAAGATGATGATTATGGTGAGCACGAGTTCCAGAAAGCTACGGAGGCCATGTGCGTCGATGGTGGTGCCTCGTTGCATACCGCTCACCGCCAACTGAAGCAGTGGGCACGTGAAGTCATTGCGGCGGAGCCATCATTCGACGCCCAAAGGCCACTGAAGTGTTCCAGCACACCTATCATTTTTGACACCTAGGATCACCCTGACCGCGCAACTGTGGTTGGGTATTTGCCGTTGTTGGTTACCCCAACAATACGCAACCTCAAGGTAACAAAAATACTAGTTGACGGTGGGGCCGGTCTGAACTTGATCTCGCCCGCTGTGATCGAAAGGCTGCAAATCCCTGATGGAGATCTCAAGGAGACGGGCACATTTCAAGGGGTCAACCCGGGGAGGAGTCAGCCGAAGGGCAAAGTCACATTGCCCGTCACATTTGGGGGCAAACTGAACTATCGGACAAAGAATATCGTTTTTGATGTTGCCAAGATCCCCTTGCCCTATAATGGGATCCTCAGCCGCCCAGCGCTGGCCAAGTTTATGGCGGCATTACATTACGCTTACAATACGTTCAAGATGCCCGGACCAATGAGCATCATCACTATCCCCTCCGACACGAAGGACGCGCTCATCTGTGCTAACCAAGTCTACCGGGAGGCAGTTGTAGCAGCTGCCGCCAAGGAACTTGTTCCTGCCGCTGAGGCCCGGGGAGGGAAGAAAACCGGCAAGGCCTCTAGCTCTGTCGGCAAGGCCCCTTCCGGCAAGACTCCTGACCCCGGCAAGGACTCCTGCACCTCCTCCAGCAAACGCGCCTCTTCGGAGCGCCGCGTTACCGTTGAGGACGTGCCAGATGTTGGGATCTATGGTAGGGTGCGTCGACTGCAAATTAAAATTTCCTACGCGCAGAACAACCAAGAACATGCTACGGGAGATGGATCACAGTTCGTTACCACTAGACGCGCAGTGCCGTGCAGCGGAAGAAGAGTTAGGGCAGCGCGTCCGCGTGGATCGTCTCCTCCTCGTCCGATCTCCCTCGTACAACCGGTGGTCGGTTCCCACGTACAGGTTTGCCGGAGCAGCGCAAGTGTACCGCCTCCGGTATCCGCACGTGCAGGAGGAACGTCGTGCGCGGACTGCTAGGTCTGATCACACAACCGGCGGCGAGTGGAGGTGTCTATTCGCAACAGATGCAAACCCTAGTGATAGCGCCAAAGCGATCAACCGCGTGAGTGTGCGACACCTCCACTATATATATAGGCGTCCGTCACGGGCTCAACACTTGGGCCTTGCATGGACCCTAAAGCCCATAAGTCTACTCGGCCACAATCCGAATACAGTTCGGATCACATCCGACCAGTGTCCTTGGATCCGACCTCGTAGGTTCCTTCCCTTAAGCGCGTGACCCCTTAGGTTCAAGTTGGCTTGGTCGCAGTTCGGATCACCTCCGAACTACACGGTTGGTAGCGGCCTCTAGCAAGGCATGCCGAACACCAGGCAAACTATGAAGCTGGTTAGCGAACCTGTACATGACACTTCCATTTCTTTTGCCACACGATATATGTTGTCGATCTCAAGGCGAGTCTGCCATCCTTGTGCTAGCCCGACCTCTTTCTCGTTCCAGTGATGCCGACCACAAACCGGATTATCTCATAATCCTTGTCGCATGGCCATGCTTATCCTGGTCAGATCACACGAGGGGCCCAGAGTATATCTCTCCTGATCGAAGGGGCAAATCCCATCTTGCTCGACCACGTCTCGCAACATGGTTCTGGACAAACCCGAAACCTACCTTTATAACTACCCAGTTACGGAGTAGCATTTGGTCGTCCCAAAGCAAGTCTGTCACCATCCCGAGTACATGCGTCAGCTCAGGTCTTAGGACATAGAACATATGTTGTACTAGAGACTCACAGATGACATATCGCCGCGTCTCATAGTTGGGTCTGTCCGACTCGAACCTTATCTCGACTCGGATCCGACTACGTCGAATCTGACCAGATCCTTCCAAGTCCATATTATCCGGTTAGCATCCAATGCTCCATGGCTAGTGAGACCACACCATCGACCGTGTCATATGCTAGTCTAGTTGGCTACGTGTCCACACAGCCCTTTCGACTAGGGACCTTTTAGGACAGTCATCATACAATGCATAGTCCCACAAACAAGTCACGTACTTGCTGATACACATCATTGATAATGTCCAAGGACTATCTTTATTCATAAACACATAGGAAATATCATCATACATGATTGCCTCTAGGGCATATCTCCAACACCAGAGACCTCCGCTAGCGGAAGCAAGAGGTCCAAGGTAGCCCCGCCAGAAACCAAGAAGGTGCCCGTCAAGGAGGATGGCATGGGTGGAGCTTTTACCATAAGCTCCACCCTTTACAGCAAATAGGAAAACACGCTCGTCACCTTCCTCCGGGCGAATGTCGACGTGTTTGCATGGCAAGCATCCGACATCCCCGGCGTTCCCAGGGAGGTGATTGAGCACCACCTTGTTGTCTGTCCTCATGCGCGACCCGTCAAGCAGAAGGTCAGAAAGCAAGCTATGGAGCGACAAGATTTCATCATCGAAGAGATCAGGAAGTTGGAGGCGGCAGGCTTGGTTAGAGGAGTGCTCCACCCCACATGGTTGGCCAATCCAGTGGTAGTGCGTAAGGCAAATGGGAAGTGGATGTTGTGTATTGACTACACAGATATCAATAAGGCCTATCTAAAGGATCCATTCCCTTTGCCACGCATTGACCAGATAGTGGACTCCACTACCGGGTGTGACCTGCAGTCATTCCTCGACGCCTACTCAGGATACCACCAGATCTTCATGATGAAGGAAGACGAAGAGAAAACTGCGTTCATCACCCCATGTGGTACGTACTGTTTCGTATGGATGCCTTTCGGGTTGAAAAGCGCTGGTTCGACATTTGCCCGAGCGGTCCAAATTGGTTTCGAACCCCAGCTGCGTAGAAATATGGAAGCCTATATGGATGATATAGTAGTTAAAACCAAGGACAAGGCCTCGCTTGTGCAGGATCTGGAGGAAACATTTGCCAACCTGCGCAAGATCAACCTCAAGCTCAACCTAGAGAAGTGCGTGTTCAATGTCCCATATGGCAAACTTCTTGGTTTCTTTGTGTCTCAACATGGAATCGAAGCAAATCCTGACAAGATCAAAGGAATTGAGCAGATTGAGGCGCCAAGACGAGTCAAAGACGTCCGTAGGCTTGCCGGCTGTGTTGCTTCTCTAAGTAGGTTCATCTCCAAATCTGCTGAACGCGCCCTCCCCTTCTTCAAAGTTCTGAAGAAGGCAGGTCCAATGAAATGGAATCTGAAGGCAGATGCAACGCTGCAAGATTTGAAGAAGTACCTCTTCTCCACACCAATATTAGTCGCACCTAAACCGCAAGAGCCATTGCTGCTATATCTAGCGGCAATGAATCAAGTGGTTAGTGTTGCGCTAGTGGCACAGAGAGAATTTGAGGGAGAAGCAGCGGTAGCGGCAGAGCCATCGGATGATGAATCGGAGCTCTCCTTGGCAGGGCCTGATGCCGGCAAGGCAGAACCCCCGGCAGATCCTGGTCCCGACAAGACGGAGTCCTAGCAAGCGGGCAAAGTCGAACCAAAGAAGAAGGTGGTGCAACACCCGATTTATTTTGTTAGTTCCCTCTTGCTGGGGCTAGATCAAGATATTCTGGCATATAGAAGCTACTTTTCGGCCTTCTTATGGCCTCAAGAAAGCTGCATCACTATTTTCAAGCGCATGAGATCACCGTCGTCACCTGCCTCCCTTTGCAACGAATCTTGCACAATCTGGATGCCACTGGGAGGATTGTGGAGTGGGTGTTGTAACTGTCAAGCTTCGGCCTCAGATTTGAGATCACTTCAACGATCAAGAGCCGAGCCTTGGCAGAGTTCATAGCAGAATGGACCCCAACGCTAGACGAAGAGGTTCGAGAGACCGCCCTTCCCGGCAAGGAGACGAGCCGTGATTGGATCATGTACTTTGACGGGGCTTTCTCGCTGCAAGGTGCTGGTGCCGGCGTGCTACTCGTCGCACCCATCGAAGAGCGCCTCAAGTATGTAGTCCAGATGCACTTTCCCCAGGAAAAATCAACAAACAACACGATGGAGTACGAGGGATTGCTTGTCGGTCTCAGGATCGTGGCAGACCTCGGAATCAGGAAGCTCATCATCAGAGGTGATTCGCAGCTCGTCGTCAAGCAAGTCAACAAGGATTACTAGAGGCTGTTGATGGAGGCTTATGTGGATGAGGTGAGGAAGCTGGAAGAGCGTTTTGACGGTCTACAAGCAGAGCATGTTCCCCGAGGGGAGAACAGCATTGCCGATGACTTGTCAAAACGCGCTGCCCTCAAGTTGCCTGTGGAACCAGGTACCTTTGTGCTTCAATTAACCCAGCCATCCATTGATCCATCAGCAGGACAGAACAAGCGAAGGAAGGCAGGCCCCGACAAGTACTTTCCTACTGGGCTCCCAGGAGACGTCGGCAAGGACGTTGCCGGGTGCCCCAAGCTTTCCGGGGAGCAGCAACCCCCGGCAGGGCTCCAAGCCCTAACCGTAGGAGCAGCTGCCCCTACGGCCGAAGATGAGCCTTTAGTCCTTGCCATTGAGCCCCAGGCTCCGGCATGGGCGCAGCACACCATCCATTTCCTCCAAATAGGGGAGCTCCCCGAGGAACAGGAACATGCAGAGAAAGTAGCCCGCTGGTCTAGCATGTACCAGTTTGTGGATGATGCCCTATACTGAAGAGACCGAACGACATGAAACTGAAGTGCATTCCTTAGGAGGATGGACTAAAGTTGTTGGCAGAGATACATGGAGGCATGTGTGGCTCTCACATAGGGTCAAGATCCCTTGCCGGCAAAGCGTTTCGGCAAGGTTTCTTGTGGCCCACTGCTCTCCAGGATGTGACAACCCTAGTAACCAAATGTGAAGCGTGCCAGTTCCATTCAAAGAAGCATCATCAGCCAGCCCAAGCCCCTCAAAAAATCCCTCTTTCCTGGCCCTTTTCGGTCTGGGGGCTCGACATACTGGGCCCCTTTCCCCGTGCCGTCGGGGGCTTTGAGTACTTGTACGTTGCAATCGACAAGTTCACAAAGTGGCCGGAAGTGGAACCGATGAGAAAGGTAACAACACAATCAGCCGTCAAGTTCTTCAAGGGACTAGTTTGCCATTTTGGTGTGCCAAATAGAGTCATCACCGACAACGGCATGCAGTTCACGAGCCGCACCTTCATGCAGTACATTCAAGATGATGTAGGGTAGAGACCCTAATCGCCCGATCTTTCATGAAAGGAGCGGATCCCGGGGAAAACACGAAGAACACGAGGATGAATGGAAGGAAAACACAAGAGGAAATCACTAAACCGACACGAATAAGTCACACATGGGCTAGATCCTCGAGTACATAGAACGATACATGAATCCACGGACAACTAGGGACGATACACGGTAACCGGTTCTTCTCCGTGAGGAGGTCTTGAATCCACAAAGGGGATCTTCCCTTGAAAAGGGGTCTTGAATCCAAGGTGGATCTTCTCCGAAGAGGGGCCGCGGTCTCTCTCGTGGAGTAGATCCGATATGGATGAGCAATGCTCTATCTCTCAAATGAGCTAAACCAATGCTAACCCTAGCTAGGATGAATGGGGGGGGTCTATTTATAGTCTAAGTGCAAATGGGGGCGAAGTGAAGGGGTACATGGGCCTCAGGCCCGAACACTGTGCGCAGACAGGTACCGGACGTCCGCCGGGGACCGGTCGTCCGGTGTCTTAGGAGCTGCCAGACGTCCGGTGTCCTCCGGTCGTCCGTTGGTTCTGTTCTGTGATGGGGGTGCCAGACGTCCGGAGGCGTCGGTCTTCCGCTGACTTTGGTTCGGGTGCAGGTGCGCCGGTCGTCCGGTCCGGACCGGACGTCCGCTCGTTTGCTTCGGGTGTCGGGGCACCGGTCGTCCGGTCTGGACCGGACGTCCGCTGGCTGGGACTCGGCTGATGCTTCAGGCGCCGGATGTCCGGTCCCGTCCGGTCGTCCGGTGGCTGGGACTTTTCTGGCAGCCCTTCTTCTTCTCCTTCTTCTTGTCCATCTTCCTCGTCTTCTTGTCCTTGCTCTTTAGCTTCTCCATTGTACCTGAGTATGCGCAAAGTATCCATATGAGGTAGTAGCCATGCTTCATGGGCATCAAAGTGGAATTGTGAGAGGAGAGATGTCACCTCGGTTTCAAGGGCTCTTGCACGTGATCGAGTCATGGGTCCGGTAGGCACTTGATGAGACGATGGTAGGTCCATGGGGATGACCTTGGGATGCTCCGCATCATCTCCCCTCCCTTGGGGAAGATCCGTCCTTGGATCGAAATCCTCATCACCATGGTACGGGGAGAGATCTTTGACGTTGAAGATGTCGCTCACGGAGTACTTGTGACGTGGGATGTCGATCTTGTATGCGTTGTTGTTTTATAAATATAATCATAACTACTTTGTATAGCATAAGTGTCATCGCAATAGTCATCATAAATAGGAGGCATGCTATCATCATTATAAATTTGCATATCGAAACTTGGGAGACTAAAAATATCATCTTCATTAAACGTAGCATCCCTAAGCTTGGGAAAACCATTAATTGCAGCAAATATATTCTCAAAAACATCATATTCATCAAACATAGCATCCCCAAGCTTGGGCCTTTTCATATTATAAGCACAATCACTCTCATCATTAATAGTATGGATAACACCAATAGTATAGCAATTATCATATTCTTCCAAGCAAGTGCCAAAAATATTTTCAAGATCATAAGAAGTATCATTATCTTCCACAACTATATTTTCATGAGTCACAATAGTAATAGGAGCAGCATTATTTGGGAGAGATATCTTTTTACCTCTCTTCCTTTTTCTTTTCTTCTTCTTCACCACATCATGTGTGGGTTCAATCCTCTTTTTGGAGCTCCTTATTAATGAGACTGGTTGAATAGGAGGCTCCTCCTCGTTACTTGATTCATCATAAGAAATAATAGGAGAATATTGGGAAGTCTCTTCCCTTTCATTAGCGTTCTCTTCATCTTCTATTTGCTTTCTTTTCTTTATGTAATTGGCAATATAAGGATTTTCAATGCAATTCACCGCACAATACATATAAATTTCCTCTAGATCAAAACCAAGAAGTTTATAACGGGAAAATTTTGGAAGATGCCCAGTTTTATGTTTCATTTCTTTGCAACCCATAAGCAAGCTAAGTTCATTATAATGTGCAAGGGAAATCAACTCAGCACAATTTTTGGACACGATTAGATCATGAAACAATTTGCATCGGATAGCTAAATGACCACTTTCATTTTAAAGTCCACAAGTACGGCAAAGAAAATTTAAATTTTCAGCACAATCATCTAGCCTTTCTTGCAACAATTTAGTTTCTAAGTGCTTATGCCTCTTGCAATATCTATCTTCCCTATTTGGTGTGTACTTGCAAACCCAATGCACTCCACAAAAATTGACATGTTTACAGGAGACATTTTCATCATAACTAGTGCAATCATCATTAGTAACATGGATATTCAAGGAGTTCATACTAACAACATTGCAATCATGCTCATCATTCAAATATTTAGTGCCAGATATTTTAATGCATTCTTCTTCTAACACTTTGGCACAATTTTCCTTTCCATCATACTCACAAAAGATATTAAAAAGATGAAGCATATGAGACAAACTCAATTCCATTTTTTTATAGTTTTCTTTTATAAACTAAACTAGTTATAAAACAATAAACTAGAAGACTCGATTGCAAGATCTAAAGATATACCTTCAAGTGCTAACCTCCCCGGCAACGGCGCCAGAAAAGAGCTTGATGTCTATTACACAACCTTCTTCTTGTAGACGTTGTTGGGCCTCCAAGTGCAGAGGTTTGTAGGACATTAGAAAATTTCCCTCAAGTGGATGACCTAAGGTTTATCAATCTGCAGGAGGCGTAGGATGAACATGGTCTCTCTCAAGAAACCCCGCAACTAAATAACAAAGAGTCTCTTGTGTCCCCAACACACCCAATACAATGGTAAATTGTATAGGTGCACTAGTTCGGCGAAGAGATGGTGATACAAGTGGTATATGGATGGTAGATAAAGGTTTTTGTAATATGAAAAATATAAAAACAGCAAGGTAACTAATGATAAAAGTGAACACAAACGGTATTGCAATGCATTGAAACAAGGCCTAGGGTTCATACTTTCACTAGTGCAAGTTCTCTCAACAATAATAACATAGTTGGATCACATAAATATCCCTCAAGATGCAACAAAGAGTCACTCCAAATGTCACATCCTAGCTAGTCATGCATTAGAGTGTTGCATCATGTCTACCTTTTATCAGAAACTTGAATGGGGGAAGACAGAACCCCCAGCACCCTCTCTGGAATCAACTAAGGTTTACTAAAAATATTTTCAATGAACCTGAAATGCCCTTCTAAAAAGTTCACTCTCTTTGTCTTGGGTTAGAACCTCTGGCAAAATTGGCGCACAATTTTCTAGGTCAACAGAAAGTCATTGAATTAAATCATATGTAATTTGCATTTGGGCATTTGAATGCTAGTAAATATTTTAAATGCTCAAATAATTCTGAAGATAACTGTGGGCTGTTGGAAATATTCTAAACAAAGCCTCTGATTATTTTCAGGATTTTTAGAAGTGCCTAGCTATTTTTTAATAAATCCACAAACCTACAGAAAAATAGAAAACAGAAATTAAAAGAGAGGGAGAAAACTTACCTGGCCGCAGCCCATTAGCCGGCCCACCTGGCGGCCCAGCGCTGTGCTGGCCCATGCCAGCCAGCTGCTTCGTCCTCGCCAGGCAGGCAAAGAGCTGACGCCGGCGAGCACGAGCTCACCACGGCGCCAGCAGCTTGCCGCTTCGCGCGCCTGGACACCGGATAGGCTCCACGTCGCCGCCCTGACCCCGTGGACACCTCACTCGCCCCCTTCCTCTCTCCCTCGCTCTCCCGCACCATGGCCGACGCACCTGCCGCCGCACCGCTGCCGTAGTCGCGCCCTCCGTCGTCCCCGCGCAGAGCCACCGTGTCCAGAAGCTCCTCCGCCCTCCATTCCTTCGAGCAAGCCGAGCCCCGAGTGCTCGCTTGCCCCGCAGCCTCTGCAACAACCTCGCCCGACTCCGCCATCGCCGAAGATCCTCTTCGTTGTCGCCACCGCATCAGCTCGTCCCCGACCGCGCAGTCCATTTCTACGTGACCGCCATGAGCTCAGCTACCTCCCCATCCTCTCCCTTTGCTTTCTCGTGCACCGTAGCAACTGCGCGAAGCTTCACCGCACGCGTCACCGCCGAGCTCGTCGCCGACGTGTCTCCGACCAACCACCGGCCACACCACCGTGTCCAACACACTCACTGCACCCCCAGGAGGCCGTAGCACCCCTCTGCGCCCCCTACCGTTCCTCCTAACGCCGTTTCCGTGCACGCCCGAACTCCGGCCGCCGCCTGGCTCGACACTGGCGTCATCTCCGGCCACCCCCGCACACACCGCTTGCTCCACTCGGCGCGCGAGCTCACCAGCGGCACGTAGATGCCCTCCGCCGGCCATTTGGTTGCCGGAGGAGGAATCCCGACGCCCTCCGCCGCGTCCGTCCTTGCCGGCTGCTTAACGCCCGCGGGTTTGACCCGTTGAACTTGACTGGGTGGGCCCAGGTTGACTCCCCTGAGTCTATGACAAGTGCCCCCGCTCTACTAATTAACCCAGATTAGTTTTAACTAAATTTAGTTAGTTTAAATAACTGCTGACACGCGGGACCCACTGGTCAGGTTGACCTGGACGTCCCCGTTGACCAGTGATGTCACCCTGACGCACTGCTGACGCAATAACTAATTTCTGGATTTATTTTTATATAGAGAATTCTAGAAATTGTTGCAAACTTTATAAAATCATAGAAATTAAACTATAACTCCAAATGAAAAGATTTATATATGAATTTTGATCAGAAAAATTCAATCTATCCATTGGTAATGGTTTCATGCATGACAAAACAAGTTAACCTTGCTGTTTAAGCAAAATAAGATAATGCACTAATATGGCTATGTTAAATGAACTAACATTTGAATCTTTGATTCAAATGGGTTCATTCCTTTCCGTTTTAGCTTGCATTAGGCCAAGAACATTCATTTTGCCATGTCATAACATGCATCATATTGTTGCATATTGTCACGTGTTGATTATGTTCGGTGTGTCTTTCGTGGTAGGTTCTGCCTCCGAGGATAACCCGAATATCCGTCTGAAGGGCAATACCCTACTACCACTACATCAGGCAAGCAGCCCCATTGATCATATCGATACAATCCCATGTTCTCGCCCCTTCTCTCATTTACTGCATTAAGACAACAACGTTTCAAACTGCTGTGTGCTACGGTAGTTGAACCCTTATCCTCTGCATGACCTGTCATTGCCACAGTGACTAGATGAAACCCACTAGCATGTGTAGGAGTTGATTGAGCCATGTATGTGTTTCCTACCTTGATATGCCTGCTATGCTTAGACTTGTGTCAGGTCTGGTTCATCTCGGTGATGGGCTAGAGTGAAATGATTATGTCGGTAATGTGAGGGGTGTGTTGAACATGTTTTGGTAAAGGTATCGATGAGAGGCCATGTAGGAGTACATGGTGGGTTGTTTCATTGAGGCCGTCCATAAGAACTGAGATCCGTATGCGTGATTTGAGATTCAGCTACTACCACACATTGGGCCCTCAAATATGACCCCGCTCGACTTACTGACCCCTCTCGTTTTCTGTCCAGGAGTTGCAACTAGTTTCTGGTGTTTGTAGATTATGTGTTGGCGGCTGTGCGTAGTGCTGACCCTAGGGGCAGGCTATGATGCGGTAGATACACCGTGGCACGGTGTACCGAGTCGCCCGTTTGGTGTCTCGGGAACCCTGCACACATCGTTTGGGGCCATTGAGGACACCCCGGCCGGATTTCCTTGCGGATGGAACCAGAATAGGCGATAAACCTGGACTAGAGACTTGTGCGGTTAGTCAGGTCGTGGTCTACACCCACGTCGGTTTTCGCTTGAAGTCTGCCGAGCACATGTCATGTGCAGACGCTAAGTGGTGGAAACATGTGTGACGAAGTACACCCCTGCAGGGTATAAAACTATTCGAATAGCCGCGTCCACGGTAAAGGACTACTTGGTTGCCTATATAGTTCATAGACAAGTTAATGGATACTACTAAAAGACTCAAGATAAGTGTGAGTACCGAGGATGGCCCTCTCGTGGGATGACGAGGGAGGATCCCCGGTGGAGTATTGTGTTGGTGAGTAGTGGACTCGTGTGCGAAAACTATTTTACTAGTGAAGTTCCGTAGGATAGCTTAGCCAAGAGTCAAAGCTGGCTTGCTGCAATAACCCCACCACCTTCTTGAGAATGAGCATGTATATTAGGTTCTGATGTAAGACTTGCTGAGTACCTTTGTACTCATGTTTGCTTAATTACTTTTTTCAGACGACAACACCGCCCCCTCCGATGGGTTCTACGTAGACCTTGACGTCGACGAGTGACTCGCCACCCAGGTGGTGATCCTGGCCATGGAGGGCCCTATGTAGATAGACAGGCTTCGAGAAGCCTTCTTTCTTTCTAGAGTCTGTACTCAGACTAGTTGCTTCCGCATGTGCTTGTATGATTGTATGACTTGAGTGTCGGGTCATGTGACCCCTATCTGTATGAACATGTTATGTATGGCTCTCTGGAGCCTTTAAATAAAGTACTTGAGTTGTAGAGTTTTGTTGTGATGCCATGTTGTATGTACTCATATCGGGCATATTGTGTGTATGATTGAAATGCTTGGTATGGGTGGGATCCGACAATCTAGTTGTTTATCCTTGGCAGCCTTTCTTATGGGGAAATGTAGTCTAGTGTTCCTTGAGCCATATTAGTCCGCTACAGCCCGGTTCACCGGAGTCCTGCTAGCCCAGCACTACTGCTCAGGACACTTGACTGGCTGGCATGTGTTTCACTTCATTCCTATGTCTGTCCCTTCGGGGAAATGTCACGCGGTGATATCCGGAGTCCTGCCTAGCCTGCTACAGCCCGGGTTCCCCGAAGTCCTGTTAGCCCAGTGCTACAGCCCGGAATCACTCGCTGATGACCGACATGCTCGATGTGATTCATGTATGCCTGTCCCCATAGGTCTGTGCCGCTTTGGGTTCACGACTAGCCATGTCGGCCCGGGTTCTCTGTCATATGGATGCTAGCGACACTATCATATACGTGAGCCAAAAGGCGCAAACGGTCCCGGGCCATGGTACGGCGACACCCGTGGGATACCATGCGTGAGGCCGCAAAGTGATATGAGGAGTTACCGGCTAGATCGATGTGGCTTGGAATCGGGGTCCTGACAAAACCGTAGACAACCTCGAAGGGGGACTTGCCGGTAGTCGAATGTCTTGCGCGGTTGTAGGCGTACTTGGCGATGGATAAGCACTCCTCCCACTCCTTGATGTTCTTCTTGATTAAGACTCGTAGTAGAGTGGAGAGTGTACGGTTCGTCACCTTCATTTTGCCGTCGGTTCGAGGGTGGTACGCCGTGGAGAAGAGTAACTTGAGTCCGAGCTTGGCGCATAAGGTCTTCCAAAAGTAACGCAAGAACTTGACGCGGTAGGGAGCATTGTTCAGAGGCCGTGCTCCGGGGATGAGGTCGATGCGGTGCTCAATGCCTCGTGGTGGAGGTAGTCCCGGAGGGATGTCATCGGGGAAAACATCTTGAAATTCGTGCAAAAGAGAAGAAAATACTAGAGGAAGAGTGTGAGAAGTGTTAGTTTGTTGTGCATTGTCCTTGCACACGAGGGCGTAGTGTAGGACACTAGATGGGTTCTCACACACTTCTCTCATCTCACGTTTGGTGGCAAATAGAACTAGGTTCTTGTTTTCGCTCATCGTGGAGGCACTTGATTTTGGCTTGTGGCGCTCACTCTCTTTTTGGTTGCTCGCTCTCTCACTATGATCTCCATGATGGGTGGCGTGCTTGTTGGTGATCACTTGACTTGGCGACATTGGACGGAGAACGTACTCCATGCCCTTCATCTTGAAGATGTAGTGGTTCGTTAGGCCGTTGTGTACGACTCCTTTATCGAATTGCCATGGCTGTCCAAGGAGAAGATGACAAACGGTCATTGGAATGACGTCGCACTCCAAGGTGTCTTCGTAGGTGCCGATCTTGAAGGAGACTTGTACTCGGTGCTCGACTTGGATAGTGCCGGAGTCACTAAGCCATTGCACTTTGTATGGATGTGTATGCTTCGTCTTGGGAAATTGGATCTTCGAGCAAAGTTCTTCACCTGCGAGATTATGACAACTTCCTCCATCGATGATGACCTTGACGGATCGTCCATTGATGCCGGCCTTGGTGTGGAATATGTTGCATCTTTGGTCTTCTTCTTGGTGATGTTGGAGGGTCAAGACTTTGGAGACAACAAGTGCGGGACTTGAGTCTTCATCACAAAAGACTTGTTCTTCTTTATTGTTCACTTGGCGGTGCATGGCGACTTGCTCGAGGGCTTCCATTTCGCCTTCGCTCATGGAGTCATAAGTGCCATCGTCGTTGAAGACCATGGTTCGCTTGTTGGTGCACTCGTAGGACTTGTGGCCTCGGCCTCTGCAAGTGAAACACTCGAAGGAACTTGTCTTGACGGTCTCATCGGTTGGGGTAGATGATGATGAAGCTCTCGGCTTGAAGTTGCTCGTAGGAGGATGGCTTGTAGTTGACGAAGCTTTCTTGGAACTTGACTTGTCGCCGGTACTTGGTGATTCTCTAGTTGAGGTAGGAGTTGCCGAAGTCGCGGGATCTTGATAAGAGGAGCCGTAGGTCTTGGACGAGAACTTGGCATACTTAAAATCATCTTGCACTTGGCATTCCGCTTTGGTGGCTTGGTGCACTAGCTCGATGAGGTTTGAGTATGGTTGGAAGTTGGCGATCTTCTTGATAGGGTGATTGAGTCCATTCATGAAGCGTGCCATTCTTTGTTCATCGTCTTCCGTGACATTGGCTCTTATCATTGCAATCTCCATATCCTTGTAGTATTCTTCAATGCTCTTGGTTCCTTGCTTGAGTTTTTGGAGTTTCTTGAAGAGGTCGCTGTTGTAGTAGGTAGGCATGAAGCGTGCTCTCATGACATCCTTCATTTGTGCCCAAGTAGTGATGGGTGGTTCACCTCTTGCCTCGCGGCGCTCTATGATTTGTTCCCACCAAATGAGGACATACTCTTGGAACTCAAGGGATGCCATCGCGATCTTCTTCTCTTCTTCATAATTGTGCAAACGGAAGATTTTGTCAACTTTCAATGCCCATGAAAGGTATTATTCGGGATCGTTGCTTCTGTTGAACTTGGGCATGGTGAACTTGAGCTTGCCGTAGCGTTGCTCTTCATTGTGTTGGGGTCGGGGATGATGACGCCCATGTTGTAGATGATTGTTCAACTCGTGGTGCTCTTGATGCGGAGGGTTGTCAACCTCGTGTTGCTCTTGTCGTGGAGGATTCCCATTGTCTTCATGCTCTTGATGAACTTGATGGTCTTGGCGAGCTTGTGGAGGAACGCGTCGGGCTTGAGGAGGAACTAGACGATGCAGGCGAGCTTGAAATCGTCGTTCATGAAGTTCTTCGCGAAGTGCTTCCTCTTCTTCACGGGCTTGCCGGCCTCGGTCGGCAATGGCTCGACTCACATTGCGTAGAGCTTGTTGCGCCTCAAGTGCTTGAGCGTCACGGAGTTGTTGTTCTTGACGTTGAGCCTCGGCATCTTCTGCATTTTGGTGTAGACGGACGCGTTCTTCCTCTTCATGTTGGCGTTGTTGTTGTTGCCGTTCTCGAGCTAGCGCAAAGGCTTCTTCGGCTTGACGTCATCGGCGCTCTTGAGATTCGGTGTCTCGAAGCGGTTTGAGGTTTGCTTGACGGTCGGTGCGCGCGGCTCGACGAAGAGTGTTTGATGTCGGTGTACTTGAGTCGAAATGGCGACTTGAACGGCTCCTTCTTGAAGTGGAAGAAGAGCGATTGAGCAACAAAGCGCGAATCTCGTCCATCCTTGCGTCATTCTCTTGCTTGTGATCGTCGAGCTTGTGGTCTAAGTAGTCCCTTGTACGTTGCTCGGAAAGTCGCAAGTCGGCGGCAAGGTTGTCGATGCGTTCACTCATAGCTTGTTTCTCTTGAGGCAAAGCACGTTGTGCACCAAAGAGGTGACTCTTGGTGATGAAGGAGTTCATGTCGTCATCTTGCTCCATGAAGAGTGGGTTGGTAGAATTACTTGGCCTATCCATCATTCCAAGACAAGTGTGAGTGGTAGAAAGAGAAGAACGAATACCAAATGTACCTTGACCTAAGTTGAAAGTGAATCGATGATCACTCCAATGTAGGTCAAGGAAATAGCCCAATTGGTATGAATTCTCGTCAGTTTCTCACACCTACACAAGTAAAGCTTATGGTGGAGCTTGGTTAGGATGGTGGCACAATTTTTAATGTGAATGTAAGCAAGATTCAATAATGTTGGAGAAGATTCGCAAGATGCAATGTAACAAGTAGACCAAGCATATACGGTACACGGAAACACACATGCAAAAAGATAAGTGGGGTTGTGCAATCAAGGGTGAGCCAAAATGTGGAATCCACAAAAATGCTCTTGTTGCACAACACTAGAGAGACGCTAGCACGATTGCATGATAGGCGGATACAAGAACTTGTGCACAACCTACTTAGCAAAAATGCAACGACTTCTATCCCAAATATGTTTTATGCAAGGTGTTGCTATGATATGATCCAAGATGATCGAGTATGACAATCTTAATGTTGTATGATGCTATGGTTCTTGCTTAAAAGCTCTTTGCTTATCTTTCCTCTTTGCTTAAAAGCTTGGTTGGCTCTTTGATGTTTGAGCTCTTTTCTCATGCAATGCTTGACGAACCAAGATAGCAAGTGAGTATGCGATGACAACTTTGTGACACAAGAGATGATACCAATATAGGCAACAATGATGCATGTATGTATGCTATGGGAAGTATGATCACTAATGTGCACAAGTCTCGTTGCCAGCAATACTCAATGGCTAGTCTCGATGGGTAAGCAGTGCAAAGGAGTAAGGCGATGATGGCTAACAATGTGATGGCAAGAGTGATATGTCCAATACCAAGATGAGGTTACCGGCCTTGCTTCCGGTATGGTGTCAAAATGGTGGCACGAATACCAAGTCATAGTCGGGGTGGTCGTTGTTGATGACGCGTCCGTGGCGAAGATGAGCGGTGGTGATGTCGATGTCGAACCGTACCTAGATAGCCGAAACACAAAAGGATACGGTACCGCAACTCAAATTCTCAAAACCAAAGGCGACCAAAATCGTCGGAGTATTTAGCGGGTAAGTGGTGGTTTGGGTTGGGATATTGGAACGGTTTGCGGAAGTTGGAGGTGGTGTACCGGATGATGTGGTGGAAGTAGCAGCCATACGGAAGTGGACGGATGTCCGGTCGCCGGTCGTCCGGTAAGGTTGGACGTCCAGTGCTTCCTGGCTCGCCGGACGTCCGGTGGTCGGGGTCAACGCGAAATTTCAGATCCAGGAGGTGATTTTGGGGATTTTGGGAGGGATTTCGAGGTGGAAATGGTGGGGGAAGGTGAGATCCACTTGCAACACAACAAATTCATGGATCAAATCCAACAAAACATCATCAAAACTCACAAAACACACAAAAAAATTGGGCTATTTTTGTGGGGATTTTCGGATTGGGATGAAAAACAACAAAATCAAGCTAGAAAAACGAAGAGGGGGGCTCCGAAATCGTGATCAACCTTGCTCATGATACCAAGATGATGTAGGGTGGAGACCCTAATCGCCCGATCTTTCATGAAAGGAGTGGATCCCGGGGAAAACACGAAGAACACGAGGATGAACGGAAGGAAAACACAAGAGGAAATCACTAAACCGACACGAATAAGTCACACATGGGCTAGATCCTCGAGTACATAGAACGATACACGAATCCACGGACAACTAGGGACGATACACGGTAACCGGTTCTTCTCCGTGAGGAGGTCTTGAATCCACAAAGGGGATCTTCCCTTGAAAAGGGGTCTTGAATCCAAGGTGGATCTTCTCCGAAGAGGGGCCGCGGTCTCTCTCGTGGAGTAGATCCTATATGGATGAGCAATGCTCTATCTCTCAAATGAGCTAAACCAATGCCAACCCTAGCTAGGATGAATGGGGGGTCTATTTATAGTCTAAGTGCAAATGGGGGCGAAGTGAAGGGGTACATGGGCCTCGGGCCCAAACACTGTGGGCAAACAGGTACCGGACGTCCGCCGGGGACCGGTCGTCCGGTGTCTCAGGAGCTGCCGGACGTCCGGTGTCCTCCGGTCGTCCGCTGGTTCTGTTCTGTGATGGGGGTGCCGGACGTCCGGAGGCGTCCATCTTCCTCTGACTTTGGTTCGGGTGCAGGTGCGCCGGTCATCCGGTCCGGACCAGACGTCCGCTCGTTTGCTTCGGGTGTCGGGGCACCGGTCGTCCGGTCTGGACTGGACGTCCGCTGGCTGGGACTCGGCTGATGCTTCAGGCGCCGGACGTCCGGTCCCGGCCGGTCGTCCGGTGGCTGGGATTTTTCCGGCAGCCCTTCTTCTTCTCCGTCTTCCCGTCCATCGTCCTATTCTTCTTGTCCTTGCTCCTTAGCTTCTCTATTGTACCTGAGTATGCACAAAGTATCCATATGAGGTAGTAGCCATGCTTCATGTGCATCGAAGTGGAATTGTGAGAGGAGAGATGTCACCTCGGTTTCAAGGGCTCTTGCACGTGATCGAGTCATGGGTCCGGTAGGCACTTGATCAGACGATGGTAGGTCCATGGGGATGACCTTGGGATGCTCTGCATCACAAGACCTCGGCGGCAAGGTTTGTTTTGCTTCTGTTGCTCATCCTAGAAGCAACAGCCAGGCTGAGAAGGCGAATGCGGAAGTACTGCGAGGCCTCAAGAGCAGAACTTTTGACAGGCTGCACAAGTGCGGAAGGTGCTGGATTGATGAGTTGCCAACGGTTCTTTGGTCGATCAGAACGACACCAAATTCAGCCACTGGCCAGACACCCTTTGCCCTGGTATACGGGGCAGAAGCAGTTCTCCCCATGGAACTCATATACGTGTCACCTCAAGTGCTCGGTTATGATGAGCTTGAGCAAGAGCAGTTGCGCCAAGATGATGCGACGCTCCTTGAGGAAGATCGTCTTCAGGCTGCTGTGCGAGCCGCTCGTTACCAGCAAGCCTTGCGCCGCTACCATAGCCGCAAGGTTCATGCCCGAAGCCTTGAGGAAGGTGACCTTGTTCTTCGGTGAATCCAATCCGACAATAATTCAAACAATTTGACGCCAAAGTGGGAAGGCCCTTATCGGGTAATACGAGTCACCAGGCCTGGTGCAGTCCGCCTGGAGACCGAGGATGACATTCCGGTGAGCAATTCCTGGAATATCGAGCATCTTCGCAAGTTTTACCCCTAAGGAATGTTTGTTGGGAGCCCCGGCAACCTCCCTTTTTTTACTTAGCCTTGCCGACAAGGCATGTAACCCTATGTACAAAGCCAAGCGTAGACCCGGTGCGCAGTCAGGGAAAGAAACCCTTAGTATGTACAATTTCCTGTTTATTTCCATGATTATGTGTATAAGTATATGCATGCTTATCAAGGGTATTGTACTACTTTTTGATTCCAACAAATATTAACGGACTCCCAAGGGGCCATGCTCTTACCCTCTCTTCCTTCCAGCCACGGCAAGGACGCTCGATCCCACCAAGGACCTGGCTCCGGCAAGAAGTTGAGAAGATCGCCCGACACGGCAATCCCTGGCAAACCAAATAGATAAAGTTTACCTCTTGGCCATCCATGTTCGTACCCTGTAACTTGTGCATTGATCTCTACTACACAACCTTCTTCTTGTAGACGTTGTTGGGCCTCCAAGTGCAGAGGTTTGTAGGATAGTAGCAAATTTCCCTCAAGTGGATGACCTAAGGTTTATCAATCCGTAGGAGGCGTAGGATGAAGATGGTCTCTCTCGAAGAACCCTGCAACCAAATAACAAAGAATCTCTTGTGTCCCCAACACACCCAATACAATGGTAAATTGTATAGGTGCACTAGTTCAGCGAAGAGATAGTGATACAAGTGGTATATGGATGGTAGATAAATGTTTCTGTAATCTGAAAATATAAAAACAGCAAGGTAACTAATGATAAAAGTGAGCGTAAACGGTATTGCAATGCATTGAAACAAGGCCTAGGGTTCATACTTTCACTAGTCCAAGTTCTCTCAACAATAATAACATAATTGGATCACATAACTATCCCTCAACATGCAACAAAGAGTCACTCCAAAGTCACTAATAGCGGAGAACAAACGAAGAGATTATGGTAGGGTACGAAACCACCTCAAAGTTATTCTTTCCAATCAATCCGTTGGGCTATTCCTATAAGTGTCACAAACAGCCCTAGAGTTTGTACTAGAATAACACCTTAAGACACAAATCAACCAAAACCCTAATGTCACCTAGATACTCCAATGTCACCTCAAGTATCCGTGGGTATGATTATACGATATGCATCACACAATCTCAGATTCATCTATTCAACCAACAGATAGGACCTCAAAGAGTGCCCCAAAGTTTCTACCAGAGAATCACGACAAAAACGTGTGCCAACCCCTATGCATAGGTTCATGGGCGGAACCCGCAAGTTGATCACCAAAACATACATCAAGTGAATCACGTGATATCCCATTGTCACCACAAATACGCACGGCAAGACATACATCAAGTGTTCTCAAATCTTTAAAGACTCAATCTAATAAGATAACTTCAAAGGGGAAACTCAATCCATTACAAGAGAGTAGAGGGGGAGAAACATCATAAGATCCAACTATAATAGCAAAGCTCGCGATACGTCAAGATCGTATCACCTCAAGAACACGAGAGAGAGAGAGATCAAACAGATAGCTACTGGTACATACCCTCAGCCCCGAGGGAGAACTACTCCCTCCTCGTCATGGAGATCACCGAGATGATGAAGATGGCCACCGGAGAAGGATTCCCCCTCCGGCAGGGTGCCGGAACGGGTCTAGATTGGTTTTCGGTGGCTACGAAGGCTTCTGGCAGCCGAACTCGCGATCTATTGTGCTCCCCAATCATTTTAGGGTTTATGGAGATATATAGGCGGAAGAAGTACGTCAGGGGGTCCACGAGGGGCCCACGAGGGTGGAGGGCGCGCTCCCCTGCCTCGTGGCTTCCTCGTTGCTTCCGTTACGTGGACTCCAAGTCTCCCGGGTTGCTTTCCTTCCAAAAATAAGTTTCGTGAAGTTTCACGTCAATTGGACTCCGTTTGATTTTCCTTTTCTGCGATACTCTAAAACAAGGAAAAAACAGAAACTGGCACTGGGATCTGGGTTAATAGGTTAGTCCCAAAAACAATATAAAAGTGCATAATAAGGCCCGTAAACATCCAAAACAGAAGATAATATAGCATGGAGCAATCAAAAATTATAGATACGTTGGAGACATATCAGCATCCCCAAGCTTAATTCCTGCTCGTCCTCGAGTAGGTAAATGATAAAAACAGAATTTTTGATGCGGAGTGCTACTTGGCATAATTTCAATGTAATTCTTCTTAATTGTGGTATGAATATTCAGATCTGATAGATTCAATACAAAAGTTCATATTGACATAAAAATAATAATACTTCAAGCATACTAACTAAGCAATTATGTCCTCTCAAAATAACATGGCCAAAGAAAGTTCATCCCTACAAAATCATATAGTTTAGCCATGCTCCATTTTCGTCACACAAGAATGCTCTCATCATGCACAACCCTGATGACAAGCCAAGCAATTGTTTCACACTTTAGTAATCTCAAACTTTATAAACCTTCACGCAATACATGAGCGCGAGCCATGGATATAGCACTATGGGTGGAATAGAATATGGTGATGGGGGTTATGTGGAGAAGACAAAAAGGAGAAAGTATCACATCAACGAGGCTAATCTATGGGCTATGGAGATGCCCATCGATTGATGTTAATGCAAGGAGTAGGGATTGCCATGCAACGGATGCACTAGAGCTATAAATGTATGAAAGCTCAACAAAAGAAACTAAGTGGGTGTTGTCGGTGTCAAAACCGGCGGATCTCGGGTAGGGGGTCCCGAACTGTGCGTCTAGGCCAGATGGTAATAGGAGGCAGGGGACACAATGTTTTACCCAGGTTCAGGCCCTCTTGATGGAGGTAAAACCCTACGTCCTGCTTGATTGATATTGATGATATGGGTAGTACAAGAGTAGATCTACCACGAGATCAGAGAGGCTAACCCTAGAAGCTAGCCTATGGTATGATTGTATGTTATGGTTGTTGTCCTACGGACTAAAACCCTTCGGTTTATGTAGACACCGGAGAGGGTTAGGGTTACACAAGGTCGGTTACAAAGGAGGAAATATGCATATCCGTATTGCCTAGCTTGCCTTCCACGCCAAGTAGAGTCCCATCCGGACACGAGACGAAGTCTTCAATCTTGTATCTTCATAGTCTAACAGTCCGGCCAATGGAGATAGTCCGGCTGTCCGGAGACCCCCTAATCCAGGACTCCCTCAGTAGCCCCCGAACCAGGCTTCAATGACGATGAGTCCGGCACGCAGTATTGTCTTCGACATTGCAAGGCGGGTTCCTTCTCCGAATACATCACAGAAGAACTTGAAAACGAGGATAGTGTCCGACCCTGCAAAATAAGTTCCACATACCACCGTAGAGAGAATAATATTTTCACAATTCTAATTTGCTGACTTGTCTTGACAGTATGACGTTATGTCATGGCCCAGTGATTATTCGAACCATTTTAACTAGCCCCGCACATAATGCGAGGCAGTTTTTCGACACGTCTTGTCAAAGTAGAGATCGTGTCCCCTTATTACGGGATTCTCATCAATACGATCGTGGGTAACCCAACCGTGTCTAGGACTCCTAGATTATAGGCAAGTCCCAAACGGCTACAGAGAGGACGCTTGATATTCTCCCTCTTTATAAAGGGACAAGGTTTTCGCTTTTCCCCTCTCATGCTCAATCGAACCCTTCCTCCGCCTTGAGTTCTAGCACCCAAAGCCCATGTCAAGTGCTCCGGATCCAGCCTTCAAGGCTGGTGGATGCCCTCCTCCGTCACGGAAGAGGATATCAAGAAGTTGAGGGAGGCCAGATACCTGACCGCCGAGGTTTCGCATCGGCTGCCTGCTCGAGGGCAGGTTGTCCCTACTCCCGAACCCGACGAGAACGTCGTGTTCATCTCCCACTTCCTCCGAGGCCTAGGCCTCACTCTAGATTCCATTGTTAGGGGTTTGACGTTTTATTACGGGCTAGATTTCCACGATCTAGCTCCGGACTCCTTTCTCCACATCTCGACATTTATTATCGTGTGTGAGGCCTTCCTCCGCATTACCCCTCACTTCGACCTGTGGCTCAAGACCTTTGAAGTGAAGCCGAAGATGATCGAGGGGCAACGTGCAGCATGCGGAGGTGCGTCAATAGGCAAGATGGCAGAAGCCCCGTGACCGAAAGGTTCCTTTCCAGAGGTGTCCGAATTATGGCAACGGGAGTGGTTTTACGTCACGGCTCCCAGAAGTGCCAAGTGGGCGGCTGCCCCCGCTTTCCGTTCGGCCCCCCACCACAACTGATGTCATGGATTAGCAGAGGTCTGAGCTGGGGCGCAGCCAAGGACGTGCCCATACTGCAAAGCCGCATTCAAGATCTCTTCGAGGGAGATTTTAATTTGGTTGTGGTAATGCAAGTTATGTTGGTTCGGCGAGTCCAGCCTTGCAAATGCCGGCCGCTTCACTTATGGGAGTTCAACCCAGAAGGGCCGTGTGCCATTCAAAGTTTCCTTGGCCTGACGCACGAGGAGATGTACAAGTCATTCTTCGGACCTCAAATAGAGTGTCCGGATACTACCGAGGACGTGGGCCTGAGCAGTAACTGCGCTGCCGAACAAGTAAGAAATCCTCTAGCCGAACACACCGTCTTTTATTCATGAAGTTATTTCTGAGAGATCGCTCTTTGACCAAGATTGGCTAATGAAGGCAAAGATGATTCGGTGTCCGGCCCCCCTCCCTGAGGGTTTGGAAAATCCGGTTTTGGAGAAGATGCTCGAGCTCGCACCTTGCCCGGAGCCCTCGAGGGAAGATACAGGGGGGAATAATATGGGCGGAAGCGGGCCCCCATCGCTGCCAGTTCCAACCGAGGGAATGAGCGCCTCCATAAAGGAGGATAATCGGGGGAGGAAGATGACTGCTTCTGAGGATCCGGAAGCCGAGGCCTCCAAACGGGAGAAGTCTCCAATAGAGGGTCCTGCCTCGGGGGGTGCTCTTACCGCACAAAGTCCGCGGGGGGATCAGCCCTCCAACGAGTCATGAGTGATCCAAAATACTTTAATAGTGAAGGTATACTATCTTTTTTCTGAGAAAATAACCGCCGCATATATCTTGTAGTTCGGGCCTTAGCCCCTCTCAGCTGAGCTCGTCTTCGAGGGATCTTCTTACAGAGATGATGAAGAGCGAAACGCCTCCCCCGGACTCCTCCGCTCAAGAAGCGGGCGACCCTGAAGTGTCATCACAGAGGGCATCTCCGGATCCGGTGAGGCCAGAAGATAATCCCATAGACCCCCGAAGTCCCCAGCGTCCGGCTCCCGAAGAGAGCAAACAAAAGAGTCCGGCACCGTCTGGTATGCGGTCGGACATTCTGAGGGAGCTGGTGGGGCGAGTGGCCATCTTAGAAGAACGCCGTACGCTGATGGGTACGTTGATGGAGAGAATTTCGTCCGCCGAAAGCGGATTACATGAAGCCTTTATGAGTCTACTGACAGGCTTTGTGGTACGTGAGATAATATGTGATAGTACCGCACATGTTAGGTGTGCCCTATGTAGATAGTAGCCCCTGAGACTCTGGTTGTCGTTGAGAACGGTGGCGAACATAGGATCATGGTCCCAGGCAATAACCAGACTGCCCTTATGTGCAGGTGGTGGAAGCTTCGGTGGCTAGCCGGACTAGTGAGTTTGCCAAAATTAAAATGGCAACTGGATGCGGCAGACGCCGACATCGAGCTTGTTAACAAGAGTCTTGACGAGGCACAGGGTAAGTGTTATTATCTGGTGAATGCCACATAGTAAGAGCAGCATGATGCCAGTATCTTTAATATGCTGTGACTGTAGATGGAGCTGCCACTGTGGGAACCTTGCGGGCAGAACTTGCCCGAGCCAAGGAACAAGCGAGGATTAGTAATGCGGCTGCTTTGAAGGCGGCCGGAGAGTTGAAAGCCGAGAAGGCCTCACATTGCGAGAACCAAGAGAAGATTGCCAAGATGGCCGTAGAATTAAAAGAAACTTCCGACCGTTGCCGGCTCCTTGAAAAAGGAAATCGAGCGAAGGCGACGGACCTTGAGAAGGCCACGATGGCAGACAAAGACACCCGCTCTGCTATGAGAGCGAAGAAGGAGGAGCTGCGGGAAGCCGGGGATATTGCGGCTGGGAAGCCCTTCATGCTATGGAGGAATTTCGGAGATCCATGGTATGCCCCTCTGGATCGGCTGTGGAGTTCAGAAGATGCGTATATGGACTTGGTGGCGAGCGCTGTCGATGCGGCCAAATACTTCCAAGGTCAAACAGATCGTGAAGTGGACTAGCTGTTCTGGTCGCAATTCAACGTTCTAGAGCGTCCGCTTCCATTGACTGATCAGCTAGCCGAATGGGCTGAACTAAATAGGTTGTCTGGACTCGCCATGAGGTCTGTCGTGGATCAGCTATGGCCGGAAAAGCCAAAGCCGAACAACTATTTCAGTTTAGTGCAGCGGTTCCTTGGTGCGGTGCCGCGCATTAGTGCGATGAAGAGGTCGGCGTGCATAGAAGGCTCGCGGATGGCCCTTGCCCGTGTTAAAGCATACTGGGCGGAGATGGACGCTACCACTGTTGCGGCACAGGGTTCGGCCATAGGCCGAGTGGCTGCCGAGCACTATTTCGAGGAGGTTCTCGAGGGTGCTCGTTTGATAGAGGCCCAGTGCTCGAAGAATATTATGTTTGAGTCATATGTATTCTCATTGTAAACACAATGTTTTTATGAAATTTTATAAGGCTATGTTTATACTTTTTCCTGAAAGTAGTATGATGCCTCCTGTGCGGCCGTTTATGTATACATGTGTATAACCTGAAAGATTGCAGTCGTCGGCTTCAACCCCCACGCATATAATGCGGAGGTGCTCGTGAAAAACCCGTGTTCACACTTAACCCAATGTCTTGGTCCTATTAAGGAGGTGATAGCGTAGCGAACGAGGCAACCGGACTATAGTGCTTTAACACTTTCACTTAGCCATAGGAGTTTGACAGTGGGGCTACTAGATAGCCCCTGGTGGCTCCGCACTCTCCCGATCTCGGGGTGCGTACATGCCTGGCCGAGAAACGGCCCTTCGTTAAGGCGGAGGAATTCTAACATTCCGATAGGTCATTGAGTGGTTGACCAGTCTCACGCTATATCATGATAGTCAGTTTTTGGCTTTCTCTACTGAGGTGCTCGTCCGGATGAACCAGGGCACAATCGCAGTAGTTCTCTTGGTGCTGCCTTAGCCGATAAAGCGGAACGTAAGGCACCAAAACACAGGAGCCGGGCAAACCCAACATTTGACCAAAGACAATGATTCGAAGCTGATGCATATAAGGCCAAACTCGCGACGCCGAACACTCCCTAAGGTATTCGGTCTTTATGGTATAAACCAGGCCTAAATAGTGCCCTTTGTAAGAAGCCCCTTGTGTCCAGGTACGTGCATTATTCTGACATGGCCACATGCCAAGACGTCAGCATCCTTCTCAATTGTGTTGAGAATTCGGTGGATGTGTATCAACAAGAGACAGTAAAAAAGGTTTACGCAGGGTCTTAATCTAAAAAGAATCCTTGGAACGGGTCCCTGCTGCACGTCTGTGCCTGTGTCTCCGTTGTGCCGTATCCTGGACGGGTGTAGCACGATTTTCATCTGTAAAAGAGAGGAACTTAGGTGAAAAAGTTGTCGTGCAAAAAGTTGGGTTTTTAAAGAAACCATGTATAACTAGAAATGAGTAGAAATTGCCACTTCTCTGCGCGCGTTGAGCCCCTTGTATTTGTAATAGGGGTGTGGCCATCAATCCGGTACAAATTACATATAGCAGCGCCGGACTCGTCTAACCGCATCCGTGGTCATGACGACCTATCAAATGCTTTAGCTGGTGAGGCCGTTTTTAGTGTGCGGCTGCCAAGGCAGTCGCATTCTCTTCGGCGCGCAAAGATCGCTTAATACTTCCGTTCACCGTAATGATACCACGTGGACCGGGCATCTTGAGCATGAGGGAAGCGTAATGCGGTATTGCATTAAAGCGAGCAAAAGCTTCGCGTCCAAGTAGTGCTTGATAACCGCACTGGAACGGAGCAATGTGGAAGGTTAAGTGTTCGCTGCGGGAGTTATTGGGGAAGCCGAATATAACCTTTAGTAGCAGGGAGCCCGCGCAGTGAGCCCCTGGGCCTGACATTACTCCTTTAAAGGTAGTGTTGCTATGACAAATTTTCATTGGGTCTATCCCCATTTCGCGGATTGTATCCTGGTATGTCAGGTTTAAACTGCTACCATCGTCCATCAGGACTCGTGCAAAGTGGTATCCGTCAATTATTGGGTCTAATACCAGGGGAGCCCATCCTTCCCGTCGGATACTTGCTGAGTAATCACGATGGTCGAAAGTGACTGATTGAGACGACCAGTGGCAGGTGAGGGAGTCCTGGATTAGGGGGTGTCCGGATAGCCGGACTATACCTTCGGCCGGACTCCTGGACTATGAAGATACAAGATTGAAGACTTCGTCCCGTGTCCGGAAGGGACTTTCCTTGGTGTGGAAGGCAAGCTTGGCGATACGGATATGTAGATCTCCTACCATTGTAACCGACTCTGTGTAACCCTAGCCCTCTCCGGTGTCTATATAAACTGGAGGGTTTTAGTCCATAGGACGAACAACAATCATACCATAGGCTAGCTTCTAGGGTTTAGCCTCTCTGATCTCGTGGTAGATCTACTCTTGTACTACCCATATCATCAATATTAATCAAGCAGGACGTAGGGTTTTACCTCCATCAAGAGGGCCCGAACCTAGGTAAAACATCATGTCCCCTGCCTCCTGTTACCATCCGGCCTAGACGCACAGTTCGGGACCCCCTACCCGAGATCCGCCGGTTTTGACACCGACATTGGTGCTTTCATTGAGAGTTCCTCTGTGTCGTCACTTTTAGGCCCGATGGCTTCTCCGATCATCAACAGCGATGCGATCCAGGGTGAGACTTTTCTCCCCGGACAGATCTTCGTATTCGGCGGCTTTGCACTGCGGGCCAATTCGCTTGGTCATCTGGAGCAGATCGAAAGCTACGCCCCTGGCCATCAGGTTAGATTTGGAAGTTTGAACTACACGACCGATATCTGCGAAGACTTGGTCTTTGACGGATTCGAGCCACAGCCGAGCGCGCTGCACTGTCACGATGGGCATGATCTAGCTCTGCCGCCGAACGGTGCCCTGGAGGCCGCACTTGTGTTCGCTCTCACCCCTAGCTCGGAGCCGATCACACCAATCGAGGATGGGTGGTTAGACACCGCCTCGGGGGCTGCAATCTCTACGGCGATCGAGCCGAACACCAGCCCTATTCTCTGCGAAGCCCGTGACTCCAAGGAGCCGGACTCCTCTCCAGACTCCGAGCCCTCCGCGCCCCTACCGATCGAACCCGATTGGGCGCCGATCATGGAGTTCACCGCCGCGGACATCTTTCAGCACTCGCCCTTCGTCGATATTCTGAATTCACTAAAGTCTCTCTCTTTATCAGGAGAGCCCTGGCCGGACTATGGTCGGCAAGGTTGGGATGCGGATGATGAAGAAATTCAAAGCCCACCCACCACCCACTTCGTAGCCACTGTCGATGATTTAACCGACATGCTCGACTTCGACTCCGAAGACATCGACGGTATGGATGCCGATGCAGGAGACGATCAAGAACCAGCGCCTATAGGGCACTGGAAAGCCACCTCGTCGTATGATATATACATGGTGGACACCCAAAAGAAGGCAATGGCGATGGAACAATAGAGGATGACCCCTCCAAGAAGCAGCCTAAGCGCCGGCGTCAGCGACGCCGCTCTAAATCCCGCAAAAACAAAAATGGTGATTCTGGCCCGGGAGACAATAACACCCCGGGCAGTGCCGAAGACAACCACCTCCAGCAAGATTCAGCACAGGAGGATGGAGAAGCCAGCCCTCATGAGAGAGCAGCAGACAGAGAGGTCGAGGACGATAATTATATGCCTCCCTCCGAAGACGAGGCAAGCCTCGACGACGACGAATTTGTCGTGCCTGAGGATCCCGTCGAACAAGAGCGTTTCAAACGCAGGCTTATGGCCACGGCGAGCAACCTCAAGAAAAAACAGCAACAGCTTAGAGCTGATCAAGATTTGCTAGCCGACAGATGGACTGAAGTCCTTGCGGCCGAAGAGTATGAACTCGAACGCCCCTCCAAGAGCTACCCAAAGCGCAGGTTGCTACCCCAATTAGAGGAGGAAGCACCTAAACCTACATCACCAGCACATGATGCGGCCGACCGGCCACCCCGTGGCCGCGACAGAGAGGCCTCTTGGCCCTCCACTCAAGCCGCACCCCGGCTCCGCTTAAAAAATACCAAGGCATGGGAAAATGCGCCAGACCTGCAAGATATATTGGAGGACAAGGCAAGGAAAACAAGATCGATCTACGGATCACGTGGGCGCCCCACGGCACGAGACAGTACTCGTCATGCCGGATACAGTAAATCCGGCCGGGCCGAACACAGTAGACAAAGCTCATTTGAGCTGTGTTGTGATATAGCCCAATATAGAGGCACCGCACACCCACTATGCTTCACAGATGAAGTAATGGATCAATCAAATCCCCGAGGGTTTCAAACCCGTGAACATCGAATCATATGATGGCACAACAGATCCTGCGGTATGAATCGAGGACTATCTCCTTCATATTCACATGGCCCACGGTGATGACCTACACGCCATCAAATACCTCCCACTCAAGCTTAAAGGACCAGCTCGGCATTTGCTTAACAGCTTGCCAGTAGAATCAATTGGTTGTTGGGAGGACCTGGAAGCCGCATTCCTCGACAATTTCCAGGGCACTTATGTGCGACCACCAGACGCCGATGACCTAAGCCACATAATTCAGCAGCCAGAGGAATCGGCCAGACAATTCTGGACATGGTTCCTAACCAAGAAAAATCAAATCGTCGACTGTCCGGACGCAGAGGCCCTAGCAGCCTTCAAGCATAACATCCGCGACGAGTGGCTTGCACGGCACCTAGGACAGGAAAAGCCGAAATCTATGGCAGCCCTCACGACACTTATGACCCGCTTTTGCGTGGGAGAAGACAGCTGGCTAGATCGCAGCAATAACATGACCAAGAGTCCTGGTAATTTGGATACCAAGGACAACAGTGGCAGGTCGCGTCGCAACAAGCAAAAGCACCGCATTAACGGTGACAATGCTGAGGATACGGCAGTTAATGCCGGATTCAGAGGCTCTAAACCCGGTCAGCAGAAAAAGCCATTCAAAAGAAATACTCCGGGCCCGTCCAGTTTGGACCAAATACTCGACCGCTCATGCCAGATACATGGCACCCCCGAAAAACCAGCCAATCACACCAACAGGGATTGTTGGGTGTTCAAGCAGGCAGGCAAGTTAAATGCCGAAAGCAGAGACAAGGGGCTGCATAGTGATGACGAGGAGGAGCCCCGGCCGCCGAACAACAGTGGATAGAACGGTTTTCCCCCACAAGTGCGGACGGTGAACATGATATACGCAACCCACGTCACCAAGAGGGAGCGGAAGCGTGTGTAAGGGACGTATACGCGATGGAGCCAGTCGCCCCAAAGTTCAACCCACGGTCTTCCTGCCCGATCACTTTTGATCGAAGGGACCACCCCACTAGCATCCGTCATGGCGGATTCACCGCATTGGTTCTAGACCTAATTATTGATGGATTTCACCTCACTAGAGTCCTTATGGATGGCGGCAGCAGCCTGAACCAGCTTTACCAGGATATAGTGCTGAAAATGGGCATCGATCCCTCGAGGATTAAACCCACTAGAACGACCTTTAAAGGTGTCATACCTGGTGTAGAGGCCAACTGTACCGGCTCAGTTACACTTGAAGTGGTCTTCGGATCTCCGGATAATTTCCAAAGCGAGGAGTTAATCTTCGACATAGTCCCGTTCCGAAGTGGCTATCACGCACTGCTCAGGCGAACCGCATTTGCCAAGTTCAATGCGGTGCCGCACTACGCATACCTCAAGCTCAAGATGCAACGCCCTCGAGGAGTGATCACGGTCAATGGAAACACCGAACGCTCTCTCCGAACGGAGGAGCATACGGCGGCTATTGCAGCGGAAGTACAAATCAGCCTCTCAAGGCAATTCTCCAGTCCGGCCATTAAACGTCTGGACACCGTCAAGCGCGCCCAGAGTAACCTACAAAAAGACCGCCTGGCACGTTCCGAGCAAGTGTAGCAATGCGGCCCCAACCCCAGCCCTTGCAAACTTGCGAAACCAGTGTTGCGCGTACATAACTACGCTCTGGAAATACCATGGGCAAAAGGGGAGGGGCACAATCACGGCACGCCCGAAACCCGGCTTAAACCGCACTAGGGGCTGCAGACTTTTTCATTTTCTCTTACTTTCAGGACTCCACTCTTCGGAAGGCCTGTCCGGCAGTACAATTGCCGCACAAATGACACAACAATCAGGGGAGCAGAAAGCTATGCCGCACTACGGAACTCTAAGGTGGTCTCTATAACGAGCAATATACCTGTTTCGCATAACATTCCGCAGCTCACCCCTGGAAAGGACATATTTGATAGTCCCATTTTTTGCTTATCACACTATTTGTATCGTCCTGCTTTGATCGCAACCTTTTTTAAATAAACAATGCATAGCTTCCGTCTATTATTGCATTACTCTTTCTTACGAATATATGTTCATTAATGACATGTTGCACCCGTACACTTTGGTACGGCCAATACTCCAGGGGCTTAAGTACCCCTCAACACGGTGTGAGAAGTCCGAACACTTTCACAAGTGCGGCACCCCGAACTTATAGCATTATATGCATCGGCTCCGAATCATGTCTTGGGTCAATAGTTGGGTTTGCCCGGCTCCTATGTTTTGGTACCTTACGTTCCGTTATATCGGCTAAGGTAGCACTAGGAGAACTACTGCGATTGTGCCCCAGTTGAGCTGGGCTAAGCACCTCAGTAGAGAAAGCTAAAACTGACTGTCATGATGAGGCAAGAGCTGGTCGCTGTTTGAGAGGTTTTCGAGTCCCTATAGACTTATGCCGCTTAGAGCGAGGAGTCGGCTTTCTCCGGCCTAGGCGTGGATAGAGCCCCGAACTCGGTCTTCCGAACACTAGGGGCTTCGCCGAAATTTAAAATTATAGAATTCTATGGCTAAGTGAGAGTGTTCAAGCATTATAGTCTGATTGCCTTGTTCGTTGTGTTGAGCGCCTCCCTCGAAGGACCCAAGAATGGGAAAAAGAGCACTCATGTTTATCCCGAACACCCCAGTACTCATGCCATGGGGGCAGAAGCCGACGACTCGCCATCTCTCAAATTTGATAAACGGCCGCACAGAAGGTAATATTTTAAATTCAAAAAGCATTGCTTAGCGCACATTAACAAGTTTTCAGCGCACAGGACAAAACGAGCGAGTTTACTAAAAAATTACATCCATGGAACATTCATCCGCCACAAGGCGGGCACCCTTCAGAACGCCCTCATAATACATCTCGGGCTTGCGATGCTCCTTTCCCGGCGGTGGCCCGTCCTTCACAAGCTTCTCAGCATCCAGCTTGCCCCAGTGCACCTTCGCACGGGCAAGCGCCCTACGGGCACCCTCGATGCATAAAGAGCGCTTGATGACTTCGAGCCTTGGACAGGCCTCCACCAGCCGCCTCACCAGCCCGAAGTAGCTCCCAGGCATGGCCTCTCCAGGCCACAGCCGGACTATGAGGCCCTTCATGGCCTGTTCGGCCACCTTATGGAGCTCGACCAGCTGTTTCAGCTGGTCGCTTAAGGGCACCGGGTGTTCGGCCTCAGCATACTGAGACCAGAACACCTTCTCCGTCGAGCTTCCCTCCTCGGCTCGGTAGAAGGCGGTGGCATCCGACACGCTACGGGGCAAGTCTGCGAATTCTCCTGGAGAGCTCCGGATTCGGGTAAGTAACAAGTAATTCACTTTTACGTGCTTGCTTTGCATAAAGAATGCCTTACCCGCCGCTATCTTTTTTATTGCCTCAACCTCCTGGAGGGCCTTCTGGGCTTCGGCCTTAGCATACTTGGCATCTTTAATGGCCGCCGCGAGCTCACTCTCGCGTCTTCGAGTCAAGCTCCAAACTCTCATGTTTTTTCATGAGAGCCTGGAGCTCTTGCCGCACCTCGCGAACCTGCGTCTCATGCTTCTCCCGCTCGGTGCGCTCCATGGCCGCCCTCTTCTCGGCCTCGGACAGCGCTTGCTTAAGGGTCACCACCTCAGTTGTGGCCCCTACAATAGTCGCGTTAATCCTGTCACTTTTTGCAATTGCACCTTTCACATATTTCAATAAGGTATTTCTTACCTTCCTTCTCCTCGAGCCGCTACTTGGCCAGGCCGAGCTCTTGCTCGGACCGCTCGAGGTTCTGCTTCAGCATGCCCACCTCCGCTATCAGTGCGGCGGATGCTAGCAGCGAAGCCTGCATACGCATATCGACTTACTTTTGTTAGACTGCTGCGAATGTTATTAGATCCTCTATTCGGCTTTTCTTTCCAAACGCCGAACAGAGTATCAGGGGCTACTGTCTATGCGGTAATATTTTTACATATTCTTTACTTACCTCAAAGCCTGTTAGAAGGCTGGCACAGGCTTTAGTCAGTCCGCTCTTGGCGGACTGAACCTTCTGGATCACCGCACTCATAATAGTGCGGTGCTCCTCGTCGATGGAGGCGCCGTTAAGCACCTCCAGCAAATTGTCCGGTGCCTCCGGTTGGACGGAGGTCACCGGCTCGGTAGGCTTGCTCCTCTTGGAAGGAGGCTGCCTACCGGAGTCCGGAACCGTTGAAGGTTCCGGCGCGGTGTCCGACTCAAAGCCGGACTTAGAGCCCTTGGGGGTTTTATCCCCTTTGCGCCTGGAGTCCGGGAGGTCGCCTTGCGGCGCCTCCAGGACCACCTCCTCCTGGCTTGGAACCTGTTGGGATAGCACCTCGGCGTTGTCCGTAGGGTGGGGGGAGGTAGCCGTCGGAAGCGAATTCACATCCGACGAATCCAGGGAACCGCTCGACGACACGTCGAGCCGGTCTTTGGGTGGACTGCATAAACATGTTCGACATAAGGAAAAGCTGTGCAATGGAGGAATACTATGAATCACTCTGGTATCCGGACACTTATGATCTCGCCAGGGGCTTGGCCCTGTGCGACCACTCCTCTTTGCCGTCGTCAGCGTTGGTGGAGCCGTCCGGAGGAAGGGTTTTCCCCTTTTTGGACCCTTCGGCCTCCCCGATTGGGGCGGCCTTCCTTTTCTTCTCTCCCCCCGCTGGAGGGGGAGAGGTCTCTTCTTCCTCCTCCTCGTCTTCACGGGAGGAGTGCGTCTTGGAGTTCCCGGATGATGAATCTGACACCCCCAGGCGTCGGGCACTCTTTCGAGTCCCAGTGGCCTTCTTCTTGGCCTTCTTCTCCGGCACCACATAGGGTGCCGAAACCAGCAGCTTCGCCAAGCGAGCGTCCGTTGGGCCTTCGGGCAAAGGAGCCAGACAGTTGATCTGTCCGGACGTCTCCTGCCAATCCTATCAAAGGTAAGGGAGCTTAGATCCCGCATGAAGTCAAACTATGAAAAACTAATACCCTGTAAAAGGTCAAAACAGCTTACCGCACGAGCGCGACGCTGCGTGCTGAATCCGCGATCCTCGGTAGCGGATGCGGGGGCCTCGGCGCCCTTGCAAAGCATCTTCCAGGCATCTTCGTACGTCGTGTCGAAGAGCATGCTCAGAGTTTGGTGCTGCGCCGGGTCGAACTCCCATAGGTTGAAATCCCGTTGTTGACACGGGAGGATCCGGCGGATGAGCATAACCTGGACTACGTTGACAAGTTTGAGCTTCTTGTCCACCAGGGTTTGGATGCATGTTTGGAGTCCGGTCAGCTCTCCTTCTTTACCCCACGACAGGCCCGTCTCTTTCCAGGAGGTGAGCCGCGTAGGGGGTCCGGATCGGAACTCGGGGGCTGCGACCCATTCAGGGTCGCGCGGCTCGGTGATGTAAAACCACCCCGATTGCCACCCCTTTAGGGACTCCACGAAGGAGCCCTTGGGCCATAGGACGTTGGGCATCTTGCCCACCATGGCGCCTCCGCACTCCGCCTGGGTGCCGCGCACCACCTTCGGCTTGACGTTGAAAGTCTTGAGCCATAGGCCGAAATGGGGGCGGATGCAGAAGAAAGCCTCGCACATGACGATAAACGCCGAGATGTTGAGGACAAAGTTCGGGGCCAGATCGTGGAAATCCAGGCCATAGTAGAACATGAGCCCCCGGACAAATGGATGGAGATGGAAGCCCAGTCCACGGAGGAAATGGGGAAGGAACACCACCCTCTCATGGGGCCTAGGGGTGGGGATGAGCTGCCCCTCTTCGAGAAGCCCGTGCGCAATGTCATTAGACAAGTATCCGGCCTTCCTCAGTTTTTTGATGTGTCCCTCCGTGACGGAGGAGTCCATCCACTTGCCTCCCGCTCCGGACATGGCTGGAGAAGGTTGAGGTGGGGTGTGCGGACTTGGGCGCTGGAGCTCGAGTGCGCGGAAATGGATAGGCAAAGGAGGAAGAAGGCGTGGATGAAAAGGTGGATCCTTATCCCCTTATATGGGCGGACGCGACTATGCGCCCCCACCAGCCTGGTAAAACTCGCTTATCTCCCAAGCGCCGTAGTCAATGGTGCGGTTGGGTTACCCACGCCCGTATTGATGAGAATCCCGGAATAAGGGGACACAATCTCTGCTTTAACAAGACGTGCCAAGGAAACCGCCTCGCTAAACACGCTGAGGTAGAACAGTAAAACGATTCGAATAAAGACTTGGCCGTGGTGTGATGTCATGCTACGGAATACGTCAGTAGATTAGATTTGTGTAAATATTATTCTCTCTATGGCAATATGTGGAAACTTATTTTGCAGAGCCGGACACTACCTTTGTGTTCAAAATCTTCTATGAAGTACTTGGAGGAGGAACCCGCCTTGCAATGCCGAAGACAATCTGCGCGCCAGACTCGTCATCATTGAAGCCTAGTTCAGGGGCTACTGAGGGAGTCCTGGATTAGGGGGTGTCCGGATAGCCGGACTATACCTTCGGCCGGACTCCTGGACTATGAAGATATGAGATTGAAGACTTCGTCCCGTGTCCGGAAGGGAATTTCCTTGGCGTGGAAGGCAAGCTTGGCGATACGGATATGTAGATCTCCTACCATTGTAACCGACTCTGTGTAACCCTAGCCCTCTCTGGTGTCTATATAAACCGGAGGGTTTTAGTCCATAGGACAAACAACAATCATACCATAGGCTAGCTTCTAGGGTTTAGCCTCTCTGATCTCGTGGTAGATCTACTCTTGTACTACCCATATCATCAATATTAATCAAGCAGGACGTAGGGTTTTACCTCCATCAAGAGGGCCCGAACCTTGGTAAAACATCGTGTCCCCTGCCTCCTGTTACCATCCGGCCTAGACGCATAGTTCGGGACCCCCTACCCGAGATCCGCCGGTTTTGACACCGACAGCAGGGTTTCGCGGTGATAGGCCCTTGGGCATATTTATCTGGGAGGGCCGCTTTGCTTCCCTTGATCACATGTAATACGTTGACTGTTTTGACTTCTGATGGAAACTTCTTTTGTTCCCTAGTGTCTTGCTTGAGAAGCTCATCCTCATCTTCGCTTGGTGTATCCTCCCCCTTGTGTACGGTGTTGAGCTTGCCGGACTGCTTGAAGACCCAACATTCTCTGTGGGTATGATTAGCGGGTTTTCCAGGGATGCTATGGATCTGACATACTTGGTCCAGAATTTTGTTCAGGTTGGACAGTTCATCTCTGGCACCTTTAAAGGGCGGCTTTTGCTGACCTGGCCGAGAGCTTCGGAATCCGGCGTGTACCGCCGTGCTCTTCGGGCTGTCTTCTTTATTCCGACGCTTATTTTTGCTGCGTCGGGATTTCCCGTTTTCATCTCTAACTTCGGATGTGCTTGGGTTGCTGGTGCTGCATCTGGCTAGCCAGCTGTCCTCACCCATGCAGAAGCGGGTCATGAGGCTTGTTAATGCTGCCATTGTTCTCGGCTTCTCTTGGCCGAGGTGTCTGGCAAGCCATTCGTCGCGGACGCTATGCTTAAAAGCTGCCAAGGCTTCGGCGTCCGGGCAGTCAACTATTTGGTTCTTCTTAATAATAAACCTGTTCCAAAGCTTTCGGGCTGACTCTCCGGGCTGTTGAGTTATATGACTCAGATCATCCGCATCCGGGGGTCGGACATAAGTCCCTTGAAAATTTGCCCGAAAAGCGTCTTCGAGCTCTTCCCAGCTTCTAATGGAGTTTTCGGGGAGGCTTTTAAGCCAGTGCCGAGCTGGCCCTTTGAGCTTGAGCGGTAAGTACTTGATGGCGTGGAGATCATCTCCTCGAGCCATATGGATATGGAGGATGTAGTCCTCAATCCAGACCCCAGGGTCTATTGTTCCGTCATATGCTTCTATGTTTACGGGTTTGAATCCCTCTAGAAATTCATGGTCCAGCACCTTATCGGTGAAACATAGGGGGTGTGTGGCACCCCTATATCTGGGTGTACCGCGTTGTTCGGATGTTTGTTGTGTTACATCATATGCTGGGGCGCGCTTGCGTGGTCCATAGATGGATCCGGTTGCGCCGTCCTTTTGGTGCGAGCCCTCGTGTGGATCGCTTATTGGCTGGCGAGTGAAGTTGTTTGCCGCTCCATGTTGGCCGTGAGGTCGTCTATCCGGCCAGGTGGCCATTTTGATTTTTGGTTGTGGGGGATCTAGGGCCTCCTCATCGAATTCAGGTAGCAACTTCCGCTTCGGGTAGCTCTTGGTGGGGCGATTACCACCACACTTTGCTGCTGTGTTGAGTACTTTACTCCATCTAATTTGGAGTGTGTCCTGCGCAGCCTTGAGCCTTTGCTTCTGCTTTTTCAGAATCCTCGCGGTGGCAACAAGCCTTTGACGGGCATTCTGCTGCTCCGGGTGCCTGTCCGGCGTTATGTCATCCGGACTTTTATCTTTGACAGAATTGGTTTGTTCGGTTTGATTTTCCGTATTGCCGTGGTCCGGCAGTGGTTCGCCCTGCTCCAACGCTGGGTCTGTATGATCATTATTTCTGTCGAGGCGGGATTTGGGGCGGTGCTTACGCCGCCGCTTTGACTGCTTCTCGAGGGGACAAGCCTTCGTTGCGTCCTTCCGTTCCTCGTCGTCGTCTTCTTTTGGTGTGTCCACCATGTATACGTCATATGATGAGGTGGCTTTCCAGTGCCCTATAGGCGCTGGTTCATGTTCGTCTCCTACATCGTCGTCCATACCGTCGATGTCTTCGGAGTCGAAGTCGAGCATGTCGGTTAAATCATTGACAGTGGCTACGAAGTGGGTGGTGGGTGGGTGTCGAATTTCTTCGTCATCCTCATCCCAATCCTGTTGGCCATAGTCCGGCCAGGGCTCTCCTAACAAAGAGAGACCCTTAGTGAATTCAGAATGTCGCCGAAGGGTGAGTGTTGAAAGATATCCGCGGCGGTGAATTCCATGATCGACGCCCAATCGGATTCGATTGGCAGGGGCGTGGGCGGTTCGGAGTCCGGAAACGAGTCCGGCACCTTGGAGTCATGGGCTTCGCGGAGGATTAGGCTGGTGTTCGGCTCGATCACCGTTGAGACTGCAGCCCCTGAGGCGGTGTCTAGCCACATGTCCTTGATTGGCGCAGTTGGCTCCGAGCTAAGGGTCGGAGCTGATGCGGGCGCGACCTCTGGGGTACTGTTCGGCGGCAGAGCTAGGCCATACCCATCGTGACAGTGCGGCGTGCCCGGCTGTGGCTTGAATCCGTCGAAGATCAAGTCTCCGCGGATGTCGGCCGTGTAGTTCAAACTTCCAAATCTGACCTAATGGCCAGGGGCGTAGCTTTCAATCTGCTCCAGATGGCCAAGCGAATTAGCCCGCAGTGCAAAGCCTCCGAATACGAAGATTTGTCCGGGGAGAAAAGTCTCGCCCTAGACCGCATCACTATCAATGATAGTAGGAGCCATCAAGCCTAACGGTGACGACACAGAGGAACTCTCAATGAAAGCACTAATGTCGGTGTCAAAACCGGCGGATCTCGGGTAGGGGGTTCCGAACTGTGCGTCTAGGCCAGATGGTAAAAGGAGGCAGGGGACACAATGTTTTACCCAGGTTCGGGCCCTCTTGATGGAGGTAAAACCCTACGTCCTGCTTGATTGATATTGATGATATGGGTAGTACAAGAGTAGATCTACCACGAGATCAGAGAGGCTAAACCCTAGAAGCTAGCCTATGGTATGATTGTATGTTATGGTTGTTGTCCTACGGACTAAAACCCTTCGGTTTATATAGACACCAGAGAGGGTTAGGGTTACACAAGGTTCGTTACAAAGGAGGAAATATCCATATCCGTATTGCCCAGCTTGCCTTCCACGCCAAGTAGAGTCCCATCCGGACACGAGACGAAGTCTTTAATCTTGTATCTTCATAGTCTAACAGTCCGGCCAATGGAGATAGTCCGGCTGTCCGGAGACCCCCTAATCCAGGACTCCCTCAGGTGTGCATCCAACTTGCTTGCTCACGAAGACCTAGGGCACTTGAGGAGGCCCATTGTTGGAATATACAAGCCAAGTTCTATAATGAAAAATTCCCACTAGTATATGTAAGTGACAAAACGAAAGACTCCCTATCATGAAGATTATGGTGCTACTTTGAAGCACAAGGGTGGAAAAAGAATAGTAGCATTGTCCCTTTTTTTATTTGGCCTTTTTTTATTTGGCCTTTTTAGGACAATGCTCTATGAATAATGGTCATCACACTTCTATTTACTTACAACTCAACAATTACAACTCGATACTTAGAACAAGATATGACTCTATATGAATTCCTCCGGCGGTGTACCGGGATATGCAATGAACCAAGAGTGACATGTATGAAAGAATTATGAACGGTGGCTTTGCCACAAATACTATGTCAACTACATGATCATACTAAGCAATATGACAATGATGAATGTGTCATGATAAACGGAATGGTGGAAAGTTGCATGGCAATATATCTCGGAATGGCTATGGAAATGCCATAATAGGTAGGTATGGTGGCTATTTTGAGGAAGATATAAGGAGGTTTATGTGTAATAGAGCGTATCATATCACGGGGTTTGGATGCACCGGCGAAGTTTGCACCACCTCTCAATGTGAGAAAGGGCAATGCACGGTACCGAAGAGGCTAGCAATGATGGAAGGGTGAGAGTGCGTATAATCCATGGACTCAACATTAGTCATAAAGAACTCACATACTTATTGCAAAAATCTACAAGTCATCAAAAACCAAGCACTACGCGCATGCTCCTAGGGGGATAGATTGGTAGGAAAAGACCATCGCTCATTCCCGACCGCCACTCATAAGGAAGACAATCAAAGAACACCTCATGTTTCAAATTTGTTACACAATGTTTACCATACGTGCTTGCTACGGGACTTGCAAACTTAAACAAAAGTATTCCTCAAATTCACAACTACTCAACTAGCACGACTTTGATATTATTACCTCCATATCTCAAAACAATCATCAAGCATCAAACTTCTCTTAGTATTCAACACACTCATAAGAAAGTTTTTTACTATTCTTGGATGCCTAGCATATTAGGATTATTTAGAAAATTACCATGCTATTTAAGACTCTCAAAATAATATAAGTGAAGCATGAGAGTTCATCTATTTCTATAAAATAAAACCACCACCGTGCTCTAAAAGGATATAAGTGAAGCACTAGAGCAAATGACAAACTACTCCGAAAGATATAAGTGCAGATCAATGAGTAGTCGAATAATTATGCAACTATGTGAAGACTCTCTAACATTTAATAATTTCAGATCTTGGTATTTTATTCAAACAGCAAGCAAAACAAAAGTAAGTAAAATGACGCTCCAAGCAAAACACATATCATGTGGCGAATAAAATATAGCTCTAAGTAAAGTTACCGATGAACGAAGACGAAAGAGGGGATGCCATCCGGGGCATCCCCAAGCTTAGGCTTTTGGTTGTCCTTGAATATTACCTTGGGGTGCCTTGGGAATCCCCAATATTAGGCTCTTGCCACTCCTTATTCCATAGTCCATCGAATCTTTACCCAAAACTTGAAAACTTCACAACACAAAAGTTAACAAAAAACTCGTAAGCTCCGTTAGCGAAAGAAAACAAAACTCCACTTCAAGGTACTGTAATGAAATCATTCTTTATTCATATTGGTGTTAAACCTACTGTATTCCAACTTCTCTATGGTTTATAAACTCTTTTACTAGTCATAGATTCACTAAAATAAGCAAACAACACACGAAAAACAGAATCTGTCAAAAACAGAACAGTCTGTAGTAATCTATAACTAACGCAAACTTATGGAACCACAAAAATTCTAAACTAAATTTATGGACGTGAGGAATTTATCTTTTAATCATCTGAACAAAGAATTAACTAAATAGCACTTTCCAAATAAAAATGGCAGCAATTCTCGTGAGCGCTAAAGTTTCTGTTTTTTACAGCAAGATCAACAAGACTTTCCCCAAGTCTTACCAACGGTTCTACCTGGCACAAACACTAATTAAAACATAAAACCACATATAAACAGAGGCTACATAATTTATTTATTACTAAACAGGAGCAAAAATCAAGGAACAAAAATAAAATTGGGTTGCCTCCCAACAAGCGCTATCATTTAACGCCCCTAGCTAGGCATGATGATTTCAATGATGCTCACATAAAAGATAAGAATTGAAACATAAAGAGAGCATCATAAAGAATATGACTAGCACATTTAAGCCTAACCCACTTCCTATGCATAGGGAATTTGTGAGCAAACAACTTGTGGGAACAAGAATCAACTTGCATAGGAAGGTAAAACAAGCATAACTTCAAAACTTTAAGCACATAGAGAGGGAACTTGATATTATTGCAATTCCTACAAGCATATGTTCCTCCCTCATAATAATTTTCATTAGCATCATGAATGAATTCAACAATATAACCAGCACCTAAATCATTCTTTTCATGATCTACAAGCATAGAAAATTTACTACTCTCTACATAAGCAAATTTCTTCTCATTCCGAATAGTGGAAGTATCATAAGAAACTCGAAGACTATAAATTGTTTCCACATTAAAAGAGTAATGTTCAGAAAAAGGGTAATCATAATCATGACAAGTTTTATAAATATAATCATCACTACTTTGTATAGCATATGTATCATCACAATAATCATCATAAGTAGGAGGCATGCTATCATCATTATAAATTTGCATATCAAAACTTGGGAGACTAAAAATATCATCTTCATTAACGTAGCATCCCCAAGCTTGGTACAAACATTAATTGCAGCAAATATATTCTCAAAAACATCATCTTCATCAAACATAGCATCCCCAAGCTTGGGCCTTTTCATATCATAAGCATAATCACTTTCATCATTAATAGTATGGATAGCACCAATAGTATAGCAATAATCATATTCTTCCAAGCAAGTGCCAAAAAGATTTTCAAGATCATAAGAAGTATCATTATCTTCCACAATTATATTTTCATGAGGAACAATAGTAATAGGAGCAGCATTATTTGGGGGAGATATCTTTTTACCTCTCTTCCTTTTTCTTTTCTTCTTCTTCTTCTTCTTCTTCTTCTTTACCACATCATGTGTGGGTTCAATCCTCTTTTTGGAGCTCCTTATTAAAGAGATTGGTTGAATAGGAGGCTCCACCTCATTACCCGATTCATCATAAGAAATACTAGGAGGGTATTGGGAAGTCTCTTTCCTTTCATTAGTATTCTCTTCATCTTCTATTTGTTTTCTTTTCTTTATGTAGTTGGCAATATAAGGATTTTCAATACAATTCACCGCACAATACATATAAATATTCTCTAGATCAAAATCAAGGAATCTATCAAGATTAAACTTTGGAATACCCTCAGTTATACGTTTCATTTCCTCATACCCCAAAAGAGGACTAAGCTCTTTATGATGCTCAAGGGTAATCAAATTATCACAATTTTTGGATACGATTCGGTCATGAAACAATTTGCATTGGAGATTTAAATGACCATGTTCATTGCAAAGTTCACAAGGGGCGCGAAAAATATTGAATTTTTGAGCACAAACATCAAGACTTTCTTGCAACAATTTAGTTTCTAAGTACTTATGCCTCTTGCAATATCTATCTTCCCTATTTGGTGTGTACTTACAAACCCAATGCACTTCACAAAAATTGACATGTTTATAGGAGACATTTTCATCATAACTAGTGCAATCACCATTAGTACCATGGATATTCAAGGAGTTCATACTAACAACATTGCAATCATGCTCATCATTCAAGTATTTAGTGCCAAACATTTTAATGCATTCTTCTTGTAACACTTTGGCACAATTTTCCTTTCCATCATACTCACAAAAGATATTAAAAAGATGAAGCGTATGAGACAAACTCAATTCCATTTTTATAGTTTTATTTTATAAACTAAACTAGTGATAAAACAAGAAGCTAAAAGACTCGATTGCAAGATCAAAAGATATACCTTCAAGCACTCACCTCCCCGGCAACGGAGCCAGAAAAGAGCTTGATGTCTACTACACAACCTTCTTCTTGTAGACGTTGTTGGGCTTCCAAGTGCAGAGGTTTGTAGGAAAGTAGAAAATTTCCCTCAAGTGGATGACCTAAGGTTTATCAATCCGTAGGAGGCATAGGATGAAGATGGTCTCTCTCGAACAACCCTGCAACCAAATAATAAAGAGTCTCTTATGTCCCCAACACACCCAATACAATGGTAAATTGTATAGGTGCACTAGTTCGGCGAAGAGATAGTGATACAAGTGGTATATGGATGGTAGATAAAGGTTTCTGTAATATGAAAATATAAAAACAGCAAGGTAACTAATGATAAGAGTGAGCGTAAACGGTATTGCAATGTGTTGAAACAAGGCCTAGGGTTCATACTTTCACTAGTGCAAGTTCTCTCAACAATAATAACATAATTGGATCACATAACTATCCCTCAACATGCAACAAAGAGTCACTCCAAAGTCACTAATAGCGGAGAACAAACGAAGAGATTATGGTAGGGTACGAAACCACCTCAAAGTTATTCTTTCCAATCAATCCGTTGGGCTATTCCTATAAGTGTGACAAACAGCCCTAGAGTTCGTACTAGAATAACACCTTAAGACACAAATCAACCAAAACCCTAATGTCACCTAGATACTCCAATGTCACCTCAAGTATCCGTGGGTATGATTATACGATATGCATCACACAATCTTAGATTCATCTATTCAACCAACACATAGGACCTCAAAGAGTGCCCCAAAGTTTCTACCAGAGAATCATGACGAAAACGTGTGCCAACCCCTATGCATAGGTTCATGGGCGGAACCCGCAAGTTGATCACCAAAACATACATCAAGTGAATCACGTGATATCCCATTGTCACCACAAATACGCACGGCAAGACATACATCAAGTGTTCTCAAATCTTTAAAGATTCAATCCGATAAGATAACTTCAAAGGGGAAACTCAATCCATTACAAGAGAGTAGAGGGGGAGAAACATCATAATATCCAACTATAATAGAAAAGCTCGCGATACATCAAGATTGTATCACCTCAAGAACACGAGAGAGAGATCAAACACATAGCTACTGGTACATACCCTCAGCCCCGAGGGAGAACTACTCCCTCCTTGTCATGGAGAGCACCAAGATGATGAAGATGGCCACCGGAGAAGGATTTCCCCTCTGGCAGGGTGCCGGAACGGGTCTAGATTGGTTTTCGGTGGCTACAAAGGCTTCTGGCGGCGGAACTCACGATCTATTGTGCTCCCCAATTGTTTTAGGGTATATGGAGATATATAGGCGGAAGAAGTACGTCAGGGGGGCCACGAGGGGCCCACGAGGGTGGAGGGCGCGCCCAGGGGGGTGGGCGTGCCCCCCTGCCTCGTGGCTTCCTTGTTGCTTCCCTTACGTGGACTCCAAGTCTCGCGGGTTGCTTTCCTTCCAAAAATAAGTTCCGTGAAGTTTCAGGTCAATTGGACTCCGTTTGATTTTCTTTGTCTGCGATACTCTAAAACAAGGAAAAAACAGAAACTGGAACTGGGCTCTGGGTTAATAGGTTAGTCCCAAAAATAATATAAAAGTGTATAATAAGGCCCATAAACATCCAAAACAGAAGATAATATAGCATGGAGCAATCAAAAATTATAGATACGTTGGAGACATATCATGCATTAGAAAACCTTCCCACTCTCTTTTGAAAAACTCGGGTGCTCCCATTCCCGGCCCGAACGTTGCTTCGGCCAGAGTGGTCGTAGCAGCCCTTGCTAAAAGGAGATGGACAGGGGGCTAGACCCTTTGTCTGTAACCTGGCAGATGTGATTCTCCGGCAGGCGTAGAGGGCATCGGCAGGAAGGCTTGCTAGGAGAACTCGTTTATTTGCGTTAAAGAGGCATTTTGCCTCTGCACGAGCATATCCGTGCACGGGTGCCCAGCAAGGCTAGTCTTTTTCATTAACATGATGATGCAAGTATGGATGTTGCGGAACATAAGCATGGGCTCGAGAGATTACATTACTTAGAAATTAAAATTCGGCAAATGCCTACAAGTTTAGAAGAAAGATAAGTGCCCTGTGATCCCCATTCTTGCCCCTTTCCTCCCAGGTGCGGCAGGTGAAGGAAAAGAAGGGGCGACGGGGAACGCGCCGATGGAGAGCATGCCGGGGATGACCCTCGGCGTGGCACGTGGCTGAGGGAGGAGGGCAACGCAGATGACAGAGCTGCCTCCAATGGTCAGCCGGAGTCGGAATCAGCGTCCTCCCGCTTGATACCCTCGTCATCGCTGTCGATGTCCTCCTCGCCACTCTCGCCCGAGGAGGAGGTTTCATTGTCGGTGGAGCTCTCCGCGCAACACCTTAGGCGAGTTCCCAAGTGCCCGAAGACCTTGATGGAGAGCAGGCCGTTCTCCATCAATTTGAAGTGGAGGACGAGCTCCTCCGACAGGTTATGGGCGCGGGGAAGGTTTTCCACCCACGGCGGAGATACATGACATGAGGGGCGGGGAAGTCGACGTCGACCCGCATGCTGCCATTCCCGCAACCCCTCATATGCAGCTTCAAAGCCTGCGGTAGGTCAAGCTCCATTACCCGAGCAAATGGGGTGGGGAGGCGGAGGTGACCGCACACCAGCTTGTACAACCTGATGAAGAACTCACATGGCTGGTCTCCGGCATGGCCCTCCATTGGGGGAGGGGCCGCTGGCGGAAGCACGGCTGGTGCGCCGCCCCGTCCTCCTCTCCCCCGAGTGCCACGGCGGCCCCGACCTCGCCCCTCCCTCCTCCTCCTCTTGCAGCAGGCTCTGCTGCCATGAGCTCCGGAGGAGGGGGGACACGCTGTCGAGCAGAAGCTCTCGTCGCTGCTACTGGAGCACCGACGCGCCATCTCACCATGGCGAAGGGAAGAAAGAGACTAGACGAGGAGGAGACGAATGCATAAGGACGCCATCCCTCTCCCCTCTTTATAAAGGGGCGGGGCTCGCCCCCCCCCCCCCCCCCCCCCAACTCGAGGGCGGCCGCCCCAATCGACCAATCCGGTCGCCTGGGGCGTGAGGAATCAGGACCGACCCGCTGCTCCAATCAGCGGCGCCCGGCCTCCCGCCTCGGCATTAAAGCCTGTGCCCTCTTTGTCCACCACCTACCTTCCCTGAGGCATGGGGGACACGTGGCGGGTGAGCCAGGATTCAGGAGGCAAGTGGAACGGCCATTTCCATCCCCGTGATCGTGGGGCGCGGGCGCCATGATGGCCACGACCCGATTCCACTTAGTAAATGAGTCACGCCCCTGCGGCTTCCTCTTTTTTATGGGAAAGACACGGACCGCCTCTTTACTATTCACCGTGAGGTGATGTGAGCGTATGACGGCCACTTCGCGCACGACCTCCATGCCATGCACTCAATGCGGATCATGGGGAAGAGCAACTGGTGAGGGAGTTACCACAGTTAAAACTCTGCCATGCGTGCCCGCGCACTGTTCTGGGCCTGGCCCAACAATGCATTGCGCTTATGTGTGGCCCAGGCCCGGGGGCTCCTGTCGATGTACAAAAGTAGGGGCCTTTATGTACCCCTTTACTTGTGCACGGGCAGTCGTAGCCGCACCTGTAGTCGGGCTTGGCAGGGCAGAAGAAGGAAAGATACAAGGCTACCTAGGCAGCACTCAAGCCAGAAGCATAATGAGCAAAGGGACAAGACGGGCTTCCCCAGGCAAGAGCCTTGCCGGGGCGGCCTATGTAGCCCCGGCAAGAGCCTTGCCGGGGGCAACTTTCCCAACACCAGAAAGGCCACCACCCTTGATCCTGAGAACTCCGACACCATCGACAGCGTCAAGACCAAAACTCAGGGGTGCCTTGCGTAGTGGCATGCAGATATTTGTGAAAACCAAAGGCCTGCATGCTTAGATGAGAACCAGAAGACGAAGGCCCCCGGCAAGATCTTGCCGGGGACGACCGTAGACCCCCGGCAAGACCCTTGCTGGGGACGCCCACGAGATCCCGGCAAGGCTCTTGCCGGGGGCGTTTGCGGGGCAGAGGCCAGGCCCGCACTTGCCAGAGTTTCGCTGCCCCGCGCCCGTTCTGACGTGGCAGCTAGCCCACCGACTAGGCGAGCACCTGTGTGGTAGCATGCAGCTTCTAGGCCAACTAGCCAAGGACCTGCGTGGTGGCATGCCGATCTTCATGAAGTCCCTACCACCGCACCAGCTCAACAGCTAGCTAGCCAGTGTGGCGCTGCATGCCTCATCAGCTTGGACGCCTGTCAGAGCGAGGTGAGGCAGCGACGGACGGGACGAGCTTCTTTTCCATCCCTGATAAAGCAAGAGGGCACGTCGGCAGCGCATTAAATGCGTTTGTCCTACGGTGCCAGGCGATAGACTTGTACACCGTACAAACTTTCCACCTCCTGTGTGCCACTGTGGCAACCCCTTTTGACATATAAAAGGAGGCCCGAGGCGTATTGAGGAGGATTCGGACTTTTTGGACTGTGCATGCACCGCAGCTACTTCAAGAGCCTAAGAACACTAAATACACACAAAGCAGGACTAGGGTTTTATGCATTGTTTGCGGCTCGAACTTGGGTAAAAATCCCCCCGCGTTGATCTTCTAGACCTGCTCTTTGCGCAGCCCCACGCCCCGCCAACCGTAGAAGGGACTCCTCGAGGGATCCCATAGGTGTCGTTCCTGAGCCCCGACATATGACGATATCTAAGGCAATGATTATGAAATATAGGCATCACATTCGTGTCAAGTAGACCGAAATGATTCTGCATCTACTACTATTACTCCACACATCGACCGACTCCTGCCTGCATCTACAGTATTAAGTTCATGAAGAATAGAGTAACGCATTAAGTAAGATCACATGATGTAGAGGAATAAACTCAACCAATATGATGTAAACCCCATCTTTTTATCCTCGATGGCAACAATACAAAACGTGCCTTGCTGCCCCTACTGTCACTGGGAAAGGACACCGCAAAATTGAACCCAAAGCTAAGCACTTCTCCCATTGCAAGAAAAACCAATCTAGTTGGCCAAACCAAACCGATAATTCGAAGAGAATTACAAAGATATCAAATCATGCATATAAGAATTCAGAGAAGATTCAAATATTATTCATAGATAAGCTAATCATAAATCCACAATTCATCGGATCTCAACAAACACACCGCAAAAGAATATTACATTGGATAGATCTCCAAGAACATCGAGGAGAACATGGTATTGAGAATCAAAGAGAGAGAAGAAGCCATCTAGCTACTAGCTATGGACGCATAGGTCTATGGTAAAATACTCACGCTTCATCCGAAGGGCAATAGAGTTGATGTAGAAGCCCTCCGTGATCGAATCCCCCTCCGGCAAGATGCCGAAAAAGGCCCCTAGATGGGATCTCATGGGTACAGAAGGTTGCGGTGATGGAAAAGTGTTTTCGTGGATGCTTCTGGTGGTTTGGGAATATATGTGAATATATAGGCAAACGAATTAGGTCATGGGAGTCCCGATGGGCCCACAAGGCAGGGGGCGTGCCCTACCCCTTGGGCGCGCTCTCCACCCTTGTGGCCGCCTTGTGGCTCCTCTGACTTGAACTCTAAGTCTCCTGGGTGTCTTCTGGCCCAAGAAAAATCATTGCGAAGGTTTTATTCCATTTGGACTCTGTTTGGTATTCCTTTTCTATGAAACTCAAAAACAAAGAAAAAAACATAAGCTGGCACTAGGCTCTAGGTTAATAAGTTAGTCCCAAAAATAATATAAAATAGCACATTAATGCATATAAAACATCCAAAATAGATAATATAATAGCACAGAACAATCAAAAATTATAGATACGTTGGAGACGTATCAAGCATCCCCAAACTTAATTAATGCTCATCCTCGAGTAGGTAAATGATAAAAACAAATTTTTTGATGTGGAATGCTACCTAACATATTTATCCATGTAATTTTTCTTTATTGTGCCATGAATGTTCAGATCCATAAGATTCAAAACAAAAGTTAATATTGACATAAAAACAATAATACTTCAAGCATACTGACAAGGCAATTATGTATTCTCAAAATAACATGGCCAAAGGAAGCTTATCCCTACAAAATCATATAGTCTGGCTATGCTCCATATTCATCACACAAAATATTCAAATCATGCACAACCCCGATGACAAGCCAAGCAATTGTTTCATACTTTTGATGTTCTTAAACTTTTTCAACTTTCACGCAATACATGAGCGTGAGCCATGGACATAGCACTATAGGTGGAATAGAATATGGTGGTTGTGGAGAAGACAAAAAGAAGGAGATAGTCTCACATCAACTAGGCATATCAACGGGCTATGGAGATGCCCATCAATAGATATCAATGTGAGTGAGTAGGGATTGCCATGCAACAGATGCACTAGAGCTATAAGTTTATGAAAGCTCAAAAAGAAACTAAGTGGGTGTGCATCCAACTTGCTTGCTCACGAAGACCTAGGGAAATTTGAGGAAGCCCATCATTGGAATATACAAGCCAAGTTCTATAATGCAAAATTCCCACTAGTATATGAAAGTGACAACATAGGAGACTCTTTATCATGAAGATCATGGTGCTACTTTGAAGCACAAGTGTGGTAAAAGGATAGTAGCATTGCCCCTTCTCTCTTTTCTCTCATTTTTTGTTGGGCCTTCTCTTTTTTGGCCTCTTTTTTTATTTTTTGTCTAGAGCCTCATCCCGACTTATGGGGGAATCATACTCTCCATCATCCTTTCCTCACATGGGATAATGCTCTAATAATGAACATCATCACACTTTTATTCACTTACAACTCAAGGATTACAACTCGATACTTAGAAAAAAATATGACTCTATATGAATGCCTCCGGCGGTGTACCGGGATGTGCAATGAATCAAGAGTGGAATATACGAAAGAATTATGAACGGTGGCTTTGCCACAAATGCAATGTAAACTACATGATCATGCAAAGCAATATGACAATGATGAAGCATGTCATAATAAACGGAACGGTGGAAAGTTGCATGGCAATATATCTTGGAATGGCTATGGAAATGCCATAATAGGTAGGTATGGTGGCTGTTTGGAGGAAGGTATATGGTGGGTGTATGGTACCGGAGAAAGTTGCGCGATACTAGAGAGGCTAGCAATGGTGGAAGGGTGAGAGTGCGTATAATCCATGGACTCAACATTAGTCATAAAGAACTCACATACTTATTGCAAAAATCTATTAGTTATCAAAACAAAGTAGTACGAGCATGCTCCTAGGGGGATAGATTGGTAGGAAAAGACCATCGCTCATCCCCGACCGCCACTCATAAAGAAGAGAATCAATAAATAAATCATGCTCCGGCTTCATCACATAACGGTTCACCATACGTGCATGCTACGAGAATCACAAACTTTAACACAAGTATTTCTACAATCCACAATCACTCACTAGCATGACTCTAATATCACCATCTTTATATCTCAGAACAATCATAAAGAATCAAACTTCTCATAGTATTCAATGCACTTTATATGAAAGTTTTTACACTACTGCAGGATGCTGCTAACGCGACACTACAACGAGAGACGCTTCGAGAAACTGTGTGTGATGCAATAATCGCAAACGGTGGTGTATGAAAACCGTCAAAAAAGGTGCAAAATGTTTGCGATGGAGGATGCATCAAACACGGTTCATATTTTAGTTGCGTGTGCCATGAAGGGCATACGGTTCAGTTCAATTAACTATTTGCTATGAGGAGGAACAAAAGAAACGGGCATCCAGATGAAGGCATGTGCGATACACAGCATACGGTTCACTCGGATGAACTGTTTGTGATTAGGCAAGACAAAATAAAGGGCAGCCAGATGAAGGTGTGTGTGATATACATCATACAGTTCACTCGGATGACCTGTTTGTGATTAGGCAACACAAAAGAAATGGTCAGCCAGATCAAGGTGTGTGCGATATACGGCATGCGGTTCACTCGGATGAACTATTTGCATTGACACAAGAGAACAGAAATGGTTCAACTTAACAAGACATGTGTGTTGTGCGATGGGATTGCATACAGGACAACAACACACACACACACACACACACACACACACACACTTATAAGGACATGCTTGCATAACCAAATTAAACATCCACTTACATAGGTGGCTACTACAACCATGTCATTTGCACACACCAAAGTAAACTATTACATGCATAATTACATAGGTGGCTACTACACACATGACATTTCCACACACCAATAAAGTAAACTATATATTACATGCATGATTAACTAGCATAAACGATCATCTGATCATCATCTACTTCTTGTGACGCTTGCTCTGCTTGTGGCTCGATTCGGGATCATCGATTTTGGTAACGAGAGGCACTTCCTCATGTCAACGATCCACCTGTGCATCTCGTAGCATGTGTACACGCTCTTGGCCGTGAACCTGAGGTGAGGTTCATCCAGTTGCCGCATGCAGCCCCCGTGCCAGGATACGGGACTTGTTCTCTAGGCATCCTGCTTCATCTTTTTGTAGTAGGGGTCGATGATGGCCGAGGCGAGTTCGACCAGGGAGTCCTTCTTCGTGCTGCCCCAGACCATGTAGTGGTCACGGATTTTGATAAGGTTCTTGCAGGCCAAGCCCGTAACACTGAGAACTTTTACATCGTTGGTGGTTTCCACCGTGGCGAACTTGTAGTCAGTGCTGTTGACAAACCTCTTGAAACAGTCGAAAGGCTCTAGGCCATCCAATAGTGGTAGATGAAGACATGATGGCGCATGCACAACTGGGCAATGGCAACCTTCTGATCTATGCCAGGACGACCAACGGTGTACTGGAGGTCGATGCCGACCACCTTGTACTTGTCTCCAGCAAGCAACTACTCAACGCTGTTGATGTAGTCGTCCACCACGGCCGGGGCAATGGTGTACACTGATAACCCACAAGTATAGGGGATCGCAACAGTTTCGAGGGTAGAGTATTCAACCCAAATTTATTGATTCGACACAAGGGGAGCCAAAGAATATTCTCAAGTATTAGCAGCTGAGTTGTCAATTCAACCACACCTTGAAACTTAATATCTGCAACAAAGTATTTAGTAGCAAAGTAATATGATAGTGGTGATAATGGTAGCAAAAGGTAACAGTAGTAAAAGTAATGTTTTTGGTATTTTGTAGTGATGATAGCAATAGCAATGGAAAAGTAAATAAGCGAAGAACAATATATGGAAAGCTCGTAGGCAATGGATCGGTGATGGAGAATTATGCCGGATGCGGTTCATCATGTAACAGTCATAACCTAGGGTGACAGAAAACTAGCTCCAGTTCATTGATATAATGTAGGCATATATTCCGAACATAGTTATACATGCTTATGGAAAAGAACTTGCATGACATCTTTTGTCCTACCCTCCCGTGGCAGCAGGGTCCTTACGGAAACTAAGGGATATTAAGGCCTCCTTTTAATAGAGAACCGGAACAAAGCATTAACACATAGTGAATACATGAACTCCTCAAACTACGGTCATCACCGGTAAGTATCCCGATTATAGTCACTTCGGGGTTAACGGATCATAACACATAATAGGTGACTATAGACTTGCAAGATAGGATCAAGAACACTCATATATTGATGAAAACATAATAGGTTCAGATCTGAAATCATGGCACTCGGACCCTAGTGACAAGCATTAAGCATAGCAAAGTCATAGCAACATCAATCTCAGAACATAGTGGACACTAGGGATCAAACCCTAACAAAACTAACTCGATTACATGATAGATCCCATCCAACCCATCACCGTCCAGCAAGCCTACGATGGAATTACTCATGCACGGCGGTGAGCATCATGAAATTGGTGATGGAGGATGGTTGATGATGATGATGGCGACGGATTCCCCTCTCCGGAGCCCCGAACGGACTCCAGATCAGCCCTCCCGAGATGTTTTAGGGCTTGGCGGCGGCTCAGTATCGTAAAACGCGATGATTTCTTCTCTCTGATTTCTTTCTCCCCGAAACTCAATATATGGAGGTGGAGTTGGAGTCGGAGAGGCAACAGGGGGCCCACGAGGTAGGGGGCGCGCCCTAGGGGGGCAGGCGCACCCCCACCCTCGTGGCAAGGTGGTGGCCCCCCTGGCCTTCATCTTTGGCAGGTATTTTTCTTATTTTCCGAAAAGTGTCTCCATGAAGTTTCAGGTCATTCCGAGAACGTTTGCTCCTGCACATAAATAACACCATGGTAATTCTGCTGAAAACAGCGTCAGTCCGGGTTAGTTCCATTCAAATCATGCAAGTTAGAGTCCAAAACAAGGGCAAAAAAGTTTGGAAAAGTAGATACGTTGGAGACGTACCAACTCCCCCAAGCTTAAACCTTTGCTTGTCCTCAAGCAATTCAGTTGATAAACTGGAAGTGATAAAGAAAAACTTTTACAAACTTTGTTTGCTCTTGTTGTTGTAAATATGTAAAGCCAGCATTCAAGTTTTCAGCAAAGATTATAACTAACCACATTTGCAATAACGCATAGGTCTCAAGTTTACTCATATCAATAGCATAATCAGCTAGCGAGCCATAATAATAAAACTCGGATGACAACACTTCCTCAAAACAATCATAATATGATATAACAGGATGGTATCTCGCTAGCCCTTTCTGAGACTGCAAAACATAAATGCAGAGCATCTTTAAAGACCAAGGACTGACTAGACATTGTAATTCATGGTAAAAGAGATCCAGTCAAGTCATACTCAATGTAAACTAATAGTAATGAATGCAAATGACAGCCGTGCTCTCCAACTAGTGCCTTTTAGTAAGAGGATGATGACTCAGCATAAAAGTAAATAGATAGGCCCTTCGCAGAGGGAAGCAGGGATTTGTAGAGGTGCCAGAGCTCGGTTTTAAAACAGAGGTGAATGATATTTTGAGCGGTATACTTTCATTGTCAACATAACAACCAAGCGATGGATATATCTTCCATGCTACACACATTATAGGTGGTTCCCAAACAGAATGGTAAAGTTTATACTCCCCCTTCCACCACAAGCATCAATCCATGGCTTGCTCGAAACAACAAGTGCCTGCAACTAACAAGAGTCCTAGGGGGAGTTTTGTTTGCAATTATTTTGATTTAGTTTGCATAAAGCATGGGACTGGGCATCCCGGTGACCAGCCATTTATCTCGTGAGTGAGGAGCGGAGTCCACTCCTCTTGAGAATAACCCGCCTAACATGGAAGATACAGACAGCCCTAGTTGATACATGAGCTATTCGAGCATACAAACCAGGATATTTATTTGAAGGTTTAGAGTTTGGCACATATAAATTTACTTGGAACGGCAGGTAGATACCGTATATAGGTAGGTATAGTGGACTCATGTGGAATAACTTTGGGGTCTAAGGGATTGGATGCACAAGCAGTATTCCCGCTTAGTACAGGTGAAGGCTAGCAAAAGACTGGGAAGCGACCAGCTAGAGAGCGACAACAGTCATGAACATGCATTAAAATTAATCAACACTGAATGCAATCATGAGTAGGATATAATCCACCATGAACATAAATATCATGAAGGCTATGTTGATTTTGTTTCAACTACATGCGTGAACATGTGCCAAGTCAAGTCACTTAATCATTCAGAGGAGGATACCACCCTATCATACCACATCATAACCATTTTAATAGCATGTTGGCACGCAAGGTAAACCATTATAACTCATAGCTAATCAAGCATGGCACAAGAAACTATGATCTCTAGTTGTCATTGCAAACATGTTTATTCATAATAGGCTGAATCAGGAACGATGAACTAATCATATTTACAAAAACAAAAGAGGTCGAGTTCATACCATCTTTTCTCATCTCAGCCAGTCCATCATATATCATCATAATTACCCTTCACTTGCGCGACCGAACGATGTGAATAATAATAATAGTGCACGTGCATTGGACTAAGCTGGAATCCGCAGGCATTCAATAAACAGGAGAAGACAAGGCAATATGGGCTCTTTTGTCAGATCAACAATAATGCATATAAGAGCCACTTCAACAATTTTAATTATGGTCTTCTCCTATCGACCCCCAAAGAAAAGAAAAGAAATAAAACTATTTACACGGGAAAGCTCCCAACAAGCAAAAGAAGAACATGAAATATTTTTTGGGTTTTCTTTTTAATTACTGCTACAAGCATGGAAATTAAACTGATTAAAAGCTACAACTAATTTTTTTGGTTTTTCTTAAGGTTTATTAAACACATAAGAAGAAAGCATAAAAAGGAAAAATAAACTAGCATGGATGATACAATGAAAAAGTATGAGCACGGACATCTAGCAATGAGTGTGTGAACATAAATGTAATGTCGGTGGGAAATACGTACTCCCACAAGCTTAGGCTTTCGGCCTAAGTTGGTCTATGGCCACGGCTGGCCTGGCGGATATCCATAATAATAGTTGGGGTCGTACTGTGATGTAGAAGAGGGAGACTCCGATTGCCACTGGCTGACAATCATCTCCGGATCCCACTGATAATTAGACTGTCGTGAAGGATCAAATTGTGATTCCGGCTCTGGCTCCTCGGCTGGTGCAGGGTTCCGGTAGGTGTGAATAGCCATCAACGGAACAAGGTACGTGCCCACAGTCAAATCAAACAAAGGAGCAGGCAAGGTAATAGTCTCAGGATGATGTTTATTAAAGAACAATTGATATTTAAGCTCTCCTTCCCTATTCTTAACAATAAAATCATGCACCACCATACTTTTATAATCTAAATAAACACGAGGCAACACCTTTTCTTCCTTCTCATAATGCCTAATAGGTATGTTAAAATGTGCAGCTAGGCGTGTAGTATAGATGCCTCCAAAGATGGGGCCCTTGGTACGGTTCAGACTTACCGTTTGGCAATAATGCCGCCCATACTAAAAGAGTTATCACCGTATAAACCGTGGTGCAAAATAATAATATCAGGGATACTCAGGTTTCCATAGTTTCCGCGACCAATTAAGCAACGACTAGCAAATAATGCAAAGTAACGTAAAACAGGAAAGTGTATGCTAGTGATTCGTGCATCGGAAACCTTCATTGTTTCCCCTACAATGATAGTGTCAATAAATCCCTCCACATCATCACGATGTGGTTCTTCTATCTTTCCCTCAAAAGGGACTAAACAAATCCGACAGAAATCATAAAGTGACATCTCCTTATGCTCATCATATAAATAAAACTCCACCGTAGGTGGTGAGCTCCTAGAATGGAAATGAAAGTTTTGCACAAAGATATTTGTGAGCAAGAGATACTGATCGTATTGGTCGTGGAGGAAAGCGGTAAGGCCTGCAGTCTGAGCCAATTCATGAAAATCTTCATAAATCCCGGCTGCTCTTAAGAAATCCTTAGAAGGCCATTCACACGCCCGAACCTCCGTGGTGCGAGGCAGATTATACTTAGGCTTCGGTGCCTTTTCCTTTGAGCTTTGGCTCGATGAGCCCCTCAAGAGTCTCCTCATCGTTTTCTGAAAAATTCTGAAATTTTTAGTAACTTCAAAATAAAAGTAAACCAAACTCAATAATATTGATAGCAACTACTCCTACAAGTGCCTAGGGCCTATATCATGCATCAAAACTACTTTTGACCATATAAATTTGACATGCAAGCTCAAGAACTGGGTCACCCAAGCAGAAAAAATTTGCAATGAATAAAGCACAAAACAAAAACTAATTGGACCAATGGAGGAGTCACATACCAAGGAACAATCTCCCCAAGCAGTTTTGTGAGAGGTGCTTTGAGCAAGGAGATCGAAAATGGCTGCACAATGAGCTAGAATTCGTGCTTGAGCTGGATATTCGTGTTTGGGGGAGGAAGATGAAGTGTATGGGTGCAGGAATAAGTGGAGGAGGGCCACCATGGGCCCACGAGGCAGGGGGCGCGCCCTAGAGGGGTAGGCGCGCCCTCCACCCTCGTGGGCAGGTGGTTGCCCCCCTGGTGTGTTCTTAGTTCCATAAATCCTCAAATATTCTAGAAAAAAACATATTTAATTTTTAGGGCATTTGGAGAACTTTTATTTTCGAGGTATTTTTATATTGCACGGATAATCAGATAACAGACAGAAAAATATTTATTTTTATTTTATTTAATATAAATAACAGAAAGTAGAAGTGGGGTATAGAAGGTTGTGCCTTCTAGTTTCATCCATCTCATGATCATCAAAAGGAATCCACTAACAAGGTTGATCAAGTCTTGTTAATGAACTCATTACGAATAACATGGAACCGGAGAAATTTTGAATAGCACTAAGTTACCTCAACGGGGATATGCACATCCCCAATAATAAGAATATCATATTTCTTCTTGACAGTAGGAAGAGGAAATTCAAAACCTCCAAATATAATTGATGGAATTTTTCCAATAGAGTTGATACTATGAACTTGAGGTTGTTTCCTCGGAAAGTGTACCGTGTGCTCATTACCATTAACATGAAAAGTGGCATTGCCTTTAGTGCAATCAATAACAGCCCCTGCAGTATTCAAAAAGGGTCTTCCAAGAATAATACACATACTATCGTCCTCGGGAATATCAAGAATAACAAAGTCCGTTAAAATGGTAACATTTGCAACTGCAACATGCACATCCTCACAAATACCGACAGGTATAGCAGTTGATTTATCAGCCATTTGCAAAGATATTTCAGTAGGTGTCAACTTATTCAAATCAAGTCTACGATATAAAGAGAGAGGCATAACACTAACACCGGCTCCAAGATCACATAAAGCAGTTTTAACATAATTTCTTTTAATAGAGCATGGTATAGTGGGTACTCCTAGATCTCCAAGTTTCTTTGGTATTCCACCCTTAAAAGTATAATTAGCAAGCATGGTGGAAATTTCAGCTTCCGGTATCTTTCTTTTATTTGTAATAATATCTTTCATATACTTAGCATAAGGATTGGTTTTGAGCATATCAGTTTATCGCATACGCAAAAAGATAGGTCTAATCATTTCAGCAAAGCGCTCAAAATCCTCATCATCCTTTTTCTTGGATGATTTGGGAGGAAAAGGCATGGGTTTCTGAACCCAAGGCTCTCTTTCTTTACCATGTTTCCTAGCAACAAAATCTTTCATATCATAATGTTGATTCTTTGATTGTGGGTTATCAAGATCAACAGCAGGTTCAATTTCTATATCATTATCATTACTAGGTGGAGCATCATCATGAACATTATTATTAGCATTATCATTAGTTTCAGGTTCATTACCAGATTGAGTTTCAGCATCAGAAATTGAAATATCATTTGGATTCTCAGGTGTTTCAACAATAGGATCACTAGAAGCATGCAAAGTCCTATCATTTTTCTTTTTCTTCTTTTTAGAAGAACTAGGTGCATCTAAATTATTTCTCTGAGAATCTTGCTCAATTCTCTTAGGATGGACTTCAGGATACAAAGGTTCCTGAGTCATTCTACCACCTCTAGTCATAACTCTAACAACATTATCATTATTCTTTTTATTCAATTCATTGAGAAAATCATTTTGAGCTTTAAGTACTTGTTCTACTTAAGTGGTAACCATAGAAGCATGTTTACTAATAAGTTTAAGTTCACTTTTAACATTAGCCATATAATCACCCAAGTGTCCAAGCATATTTGAATTGTATTTTAATTGTCTACCAAAATAAGCATTAAAGTCTTCTTGCTTAGCTATAAACTTATCGAACTCATCTAAGCATGGGCTAGCAATCTTAGTAAATTGGATTACAGCTTTATCATATCTATAGAGAGAATTTACCTTTACTACCTGTGTCGGGTTATCAAGACCATGAGTTTCTTCAATAGGTAAAGGATTTGTATTATATGTTTTTTCAACAGGCGGTAAATTAAGACCATGTATTTCTTCAATAGGAGGTAAATTCTTAACATCTTCAGCTTTAATACCATTTTCTTTCATAGATTTCTTTGCCTCTTGCATATCTTCAGGAGTGAGAAATAGAATACCCCTCTTCTTCGGAGTTGGTTTAGGAATAGGCTCAGGAGGTGTCCAATTATTTCCATTTGTCAGCATATTATTCAATAGAATTTCAGCTTCATCCGGTGTTCTTTCCCTGAAAACAGAACCAGCACAACTATCCAGGTAATCTCTGGAGGCATCGGTTAGACCATTATAAAAGATATCAAGTATTTCATTTTTCTTAAGAGGATGACCAGGCAAAGCATTAAGTAATTGGAGAAGCCTCCCCCAAGCTTGTGGGAGACTCTCTTCTTCAATTTGCACAAAATTATATATATCCCTTAAAGCAACTTGTTTCTTATGAGCAGGGAAATATTTAGCAGAGAAGTAATAAATCATATCCTGGGACTACGCACACAACCAGGATCAAGAGAATTAAACCATATCTTAGCATCACCGTTTAATGAGAACGGAAATATTTTAAGGATATAAAAGTAGTGAGTTCTCTCATCTTTAGTGAACAGGGTAGCTATATCATTCCGTTTAGTAAGATGTGCCACAATAGTTTCAGATTCATAACCATGAAAAGGATCAGATTCAACCAAAGTAATTATATCAGGATCAACAGAGAATTCATAATGCTTATCAGTAACAAAGATAGGTGAAGTAGCAAAAGCAGGGTCAGGTTTCATTCTAGCATTTAGAGATTGCTTACTCCATTTAGCTAATAGTCTTTTAAGTTCAGTTCTATTTCTGCAAGCTAAAATGGCTAAAGAAGCATCTTGATCAAAAACATAACCCTTAGGAATAGCAAGTGGTTCTTCATCACCACTTTCATCAATATCATCAAATTCAATATTTTCTATCTCTCTAGCCCTAGCAAGTTGTTCATCAAGAAAAGCACTAAGTGGCATAGTAGTATCAGGCATAGATGTAGTTTCATCATAAGTATCATGCATAGAAGAAGTGGCATCATCAATAACATGTGACATATCAGAACGAATAGCAGAAGCAGGTGTAGGTGTCACAAGCTTACTCCAAACAGAAGGTGAATCAAGTGTAGAGCTAGATGGCAGTTCCTTACCTCCCCTCGTAGTTGAGGGATAGATCTTGGTTTTTGGATCTCTCAAGTTCTTCATAATGATAAGCAGATATATATATATATCCCAAGTGACTCAAAGAATAGAGCTATGCTCCCCGGCAACGGTGCCAGAAAATAGTCTTGATAACCCACAAGTATAAGGGATCGCAACAGTTTTCGAGGGTAGAGTATTCAACCCAAATTTATTGATTCGACACAAGGGGAGCCAAAGAATATTCTCAAGTATTAGCAGCTGAGTTGTCAATTCAACCACACCTGGAAACTTAATATCTGCAGCAAAGTATTTAGTAGCAAAGTAATATGATAGTGGTGATAACGGTAGCAAAAGGTAACAGTAGTAAAAGTAATGTTTTTGGTATTTTGTAGTGATGATAGCAATAGCAACGGAAAAGTAAATAAGCGAAGAACAATATATGGAAAGCTCATAGGCAATGGATCGGTGATGGAGAATTATGCCGGATGCGGTTCATCATGTAATAGTCATAACCTAGGTGACACAGAACTAGCTCCAGTTCATTGATATAATGTAGGCATATATTCCGAACATAGTCATACGTGCTTATGGAAAAGAACTTGCATGACATCTTTTGTCCTACCCTCCCGTGGTAGCGGGGTCCTTATGGAAACTAAGGGATATTAAGGCCTCCTTTTAATAGAGAGCCGGAACAAAGCATTAACACATAGTGAATACATGAACTCCTCAAACTACGGTCATCACCGGTAAGTATCCTGATTATTGTCACTTCGGGGTTAACGGATCATAACACATAATAGGTGACTATAGACTTGCAAGATAGGATCAAGAACACTCATATATTGATGAAAACATAATAGGTTCAGATCTAAAATCATGGCACTCGGGCCCTAGTGACAAGCATTAAGCATAGCAAAGTCATAGCAACATCAATCTCAGAACATAGTGGACAGTAGGAATCAAACCCTAACAAAACTAACTCGATTACATGATAGATCCCATCCAACCCATCATCGTCCAGCAAGCCTACGATGGAATTACTCATGCACGGTGGTGAGCATCATGAAATTGGTGATTGAGGATGGTTGATGATGACGATGGCGACGGATTCCCCTCTCCGGAGCCCCGAACGGAGTCCAGATCAGCCCTCCCGAGAGGTTTTAGGGCTTGGCGGCGGCTCCATATCGTAAAACGCGATGATTTCTTCTCTCTAATTTTTTCTCCCCGAAACTCAATATATGGAGGTGGAGTTGGAGTCAGAGAGGCAACAAGGGGCCCATGAGGTAGGGGGCGTGCCCTAGGGGGGCAGGCGCGCCCCCCACCCTCGTGGCAAGGTGGTGGCCCTCCTGGCCTTCATCTTTGGCAGGTATTTTTCTTATTTTCTAAAAAGTGTCTCCGTGAAGTTTTAGGTCATTCCGAGAACGTTTACTCCTGCACATAAATAACACCATGGTAATTCTGCTGAAAACAGCGTCAGTCCGGGTTAGTTCGATTCAAATCATGCAAGTTAGAGTCCAAAACAAGGGCAAAAGTGTTTGGAAAAGTAGATACGTTGGAGACGTATCATACACCACCGAGAGATCCGTCTCCCTCGCGTGGGTCTCCACTCTATGCTCATCGAACTCCATTGGAGCGCTGCGGGACATTGCCTCTCTATGTGTCATCGTGGGTGTGCTTGTTGTGTTGTGGGGCACGATTGAAAGGTTGAAGAGACTAAGGTTATAATGGCCGCATGAATTAAAGGGGAAGACAGACAGCTAGGAATATCGGCAGGCCCTAATGGCAGTTCTAATTTGCAGCGCATAACTCCATCGTGCCGCACATAACTACATCGCGTGGCAATGTGCGCGGCGCAACTGCATGGGGCCCCCGACGTGATCGTGTGCACGCCCAACCGCTGGTAGAGCTCGCGTGGAGGTACGCGAGCAGAGCGCCCCGCGGTCGCCTCAATGGCGATCAACCATATCTACTCTTATAAAAGACCGAGTTGGTCATGATGGTGTGCCTGCCATCGTGTAATATAGACCGTCCGATCTATATCTGACAGATAGGAAGCAAACTATGACAATTTTGCAAAAAGATACCCGCACCTCTCTCCACACTTGTAGATAACGACTTCTCTCATTCATCCTTTTCTCTCACAAGATAAACTACTCATACAAATGTATCTTGATGTTTCTTGCAACGCACGGGCATTTTGCTAGTATATATATGCATATAGCAGTTGAACGCGCAAGGAAAAGTTGTCCACAAGCCAAGCGCGCCGATGGACACGAGCAGAGCATGCCAACGGACATGACAGAGCATGCCACGACGCCTAACAACGAGCAGAGCTTGCCAAGGGACGCGAGCAGAGGAGAGCACAATGATACGTGGCAAATAAGACGAACTATGCGAGCACTGTCGGAGACATCAAGCACGAATCAGATTAGAGTTGCGTGTGCGATATGTGGCATACAGTTGATCCATCCGAGCTATTTGTGATGGAATAAGCCGTGTGTGTTGCAGGCAAACGCTTGCTGGTATATAACCTTAAATTTAACCAAAACAACATTAATGCATGTTACAAAAATTGTATAGCTGGAAACTATGTTGAAATACGACTCCAACGATATAATCTTTGGCGACATGCATTCATATTTTATTAGTTGAATCCTACTTATAAATCAGGACGGGGGTATAGTAGGTAATTAAATTGCAAACGTTTTTTTATTAAACGTGTCCTCTTGCATGTCTTTTCACCCCGCTGCTGTAGACGGCTTACAACGCAAGCTTGCGCAGCGCGCGGGGGCGTTCTTTTGGACAAACGGTGACACCAATGAATCGTCGTGAGCCCGTTCCCGCACAACCTCGCAGGTTCCCGCACAAGCTTCTAGCCCGACTCGGTGAAATCCCCCAAAATCGCAATGCTTACCGGCCTGCTATAAAAACCCTCACGGCCGGCGAGTCATGCGTCGCATTTTCCCCTCCCATCCTGTAGCTTATCTTGTCTACTTCTCCCACAATCGCCAATGGCACCGGTCCGCCGTCATCGCTCATCCACTCCGCCATCATCAGAGGACAGCTCCAGCTGGGAGGCTACACTGCGGCGGCGGCACAGACCCCGGCGTAGTGTAGTGCATGTGGTGTCCTTGTTGGGTGTGCGCGGAACACCCACCACACGCTCTGCCGCCGCTGCCCGTCGGCAACTGTTACTGGCCGCCGTTGCCGCCACACCACCGTTGAAAGTCAGGGCCATCTCCTGCTCCGCCGCAGCGGCCCAAAGGCAGGAGGTGGCCATCGTGGCCGCCACCCCACTGCCGGCCACCATAGCCATCACCCGCTCCGCCACCACGGCCCGAAGGCAGGAGGTGGTGGTCGTGGCCGCCACCCCATCATCAGCCGCCGTGGCCGCCAGCCCACCGTCGACCGCCGAGATTATCACCTGCTCCACGACCGTGGCCCGAAGGCGGGAGGTGGAGGCCCACACGTGCGTCAGCGACCTTGCGCGCTACATCGAGTTCCTGCGGGAGGAGGAGGAGCGCCTCGTCGAGCACGCAAAGAGCCTTACCGCAGCCGTGGCCGCAGCACACGCCGACGCAGAGGCGAGGAATCAGGAGATCTACGAGCAGTCCGGCCGCTTCGAGAGGGATCGTCTGGAGCGGCAGTGGGCGTTCGAGCTGGCGAGCGTCGCTGAATGTGCAACACCGGTAGGCACCGTATTGCATTTGTCCAGCTCGTCGTTAGGCTCCTCCTCCTCCTCTGTGTCGGTGTCAAAACCGGCGGATCTCGGGTAGGGGGTCCCAAACTGTGCGTCTAAGGCGGATGGTAACAGGAGGCAGGGGACATGATGTTTTACCCAGGTTCGGGCCCTCTTGATGGAGGTAAAACCCTACGTCCTGCTTGATTGTTCTTGATAATATGAGTAGTACAAGAGTTGATCTACCATGAGATCAGAGAGGCTAAACCCTAGAAGCTAGCCTATGGTATGATTATATGTTGTCCTACGGACTAAAACCCTCCGGTTTATATAGACACCGGAGGGGGCTAGGGTTACACAGAGTCGGTTACAAGGAAGGAGATCTACATATCTATATTGCCAAGCTTGCCTTCCACGCCAAGGAGAGTCCCATCCGGACACGGGATAAAGTCTTCAATCTTGTATCTTCATAGTCCAACAGTCCGGCCAAAGGATATAATCCGGCTGTCCGGATACCCCCTAATCTAGGACTCCCTCAGTAGCCCCTGAACCAGGCTTCAATGACGATAAGTCCGGCACGCAGATTGTCTTCGACATTGCAAGGCGGGTTCCTCCTCCGAATACTTCATAGAAGATCTTGAACACGAGGATCATGTCCGGCTCTGCAAAACAAGTTCCACATACCACCGTAGAGAGAATAATATTTCCACAAATCTGATCTGCTGACGTACCCTGTAGCATGACATCACACCACAGCCAGGTCTTTATTCGAATTGTTTTTCATAACCCATCTCAGCGTGTTTCGCGAGGTGGTTTTCTTGGCACGTCTTGTCGAAGCAGAGATCGTGTCCCCTTTATTACGGGATTCCCATCAATACGGACGTGGGTAACCCAACCACACCATCAATTACGGCGCTTGGGGGATAAGCGAATTTTACCAGGCTAGTGGGGGTGCATAGTTTCGTCCGCCCTGTTAAAGGGATAAGGGTTCACCTTTTCCTACCCACACCTTCTTCCTCCTTGCTCATCCATTCTCGCGCACTCGAGCTCCAGCGCCCAAGTCCACATCCTTCTCCTCAACCCTCTCCAAACATGTCCGGAGCGGGAGGCAAGTGGATGGTCTCCTCCGTCACGGAGAGAGACATCAAAAAACTACGTGGGACCGGATACTTAGCTGCGGATATCGCGCACCGGTTGCCAGCCGCGGGGCAGATCGCCCCTACCCCGGAACCTCACGAAAGGGTGGTTTTCCTCCCCCACTTCGTCCACGGACTGGGGTTTCCCCTCCATCCATTCGTCTGCGGCCTTATGTTCTATTATGGGATGGACTTCCATGATCTGGCCTTGAATTTCATCCTCAACATCTCGGCGTTCATCGTCGTGTGCGAGGCTTTCCTCTGCATCAAGCCGAAGGTCGTAGGTGGCCAACAAGCGGAATGCGGTGGAGCCATGGTGGGCAAAATGCCCAACGTTACATGGCTCGAGGGCTCCTTCATGGAGACCATAAAGGGGTGGCAATCGGGGTGGTTCTACATCACCGAGCCACGCGACACCAACTGGGTGGCAGCCCCCGAGTTTCGATCCGGAATCCCCACGCGGCTCACTTCCTGGAATGAGAAGGGCCTGTCCTGGGGTTCATCGGTGGAGCTGGACGGACTCCAGAAATGTATCCGGAACATGATAAGCAAGAAACTTAAGCTTGTCAACATAGTCCAGGCCATGCTCTTCTGCCGGATCCTCCCGTGTCAACAACGGGCTTTAAACTTATGGGAGTTTGACCTGGCCCAACACCAGACTCTACGCGAGCTCTTCGACACGACACATAAGGACGTCTGGAAGGTGCTGTTCAAGGGCGCCGAGGTCCCTCCTTCTTTTACCGAGGACCGAGGACCGCGGGCTAAGCGCGAAGCGCCCTGCGAATCCGGTAAGTTCTGTACATCTGGTAGGGTATTTATTTCCCATAGCTTAACCATGTGCGGGGTCTGATCTCCCATGCCTTTGACATGACTGGGTGGAGACATCGGAGCAGATTAACTGTCTGGCCCCTATGCCCGAAGACCCTGCGGACGCTCTCCTGACAGAGATGCGGACTCCGGTTCCTTATGAGGTGCCGGAGAAGACCAAGAACAAGGCCAAGGGAACCCAAAAGAGTTCCCGGCGCCAGGTGGTATCGGACTCATTGTCCGATAACTATGAGACGCACTCCTCCTGTGAAAATGAGGAGGAGGAAGATAAAGACTCTTCCCCTCCAGCCGGGGAGACAAGAAAAGGAAGGCCGCCCCAACCGTGGAGGCCGAAGGGTCCAAGAAGGGAAGGACTCTCCTTCCGGACTGTTCTACCACCGCCGCCAATGGCGAAGATGAGTGGTTACTTAGGGCCAAGCCCCTGGCGAAGTCGTAAGTATTCAGATACTAGAGTAACTCATAGCATACTTTTATTGCACTGCTTCTCCTAACGTCGAATATGATCATGCAGTCCGCCCCGAGCCCGTATCGACGTATCCTCATCGGACGGTTCCTTGGACTCGTCGGATATGGATAGCGACCCACTTCCATCCGCCTCCTCTCCTCGCCCTATGGACAATGTCGAGGTATTGTCTCAAGGGGCACTGAGCTGGGGGGAGACGGTCCCGGAGGTGCCTCAAGGCGACCTTCCGGACTCCAGGCGCGAAGGGAGCAAGTCTCCCAAGGGCTCCAAGTTCGGCCCCCAGCCAAACGCCGCGCCGGAACCTCTAGTGGTTCTGAACTCCGGAAGGCGGCCCCCTTCCAAGAGAGGCAAGCCGCCCGTGCTGGTGAACTCTGT